>NW_026562376.1:20405000-20417500 GCF_027474105.1 Poeciliopsis prolifica
TGCTTGTTAATATTTGTCATTTATTGTTCTTAGTATTATCTTTTCCATCATTAAAACGCAATAGAATCCTTCCATCTCAGATCTCGTTATGAGATTTTGTTTTTCAAAGGAAGGGTCAGAGCGCATCACATTTTTATGCTTGTTTTAATGCCCTTTTTTTATTATTCAGATGAAATTATACACTGGAATGAAATGGAAAAACATGGAAATTAGATCAGGAGTAAAGGCTTTTCAAAGCCTTTACTCCTGATGAATGTCCAGCGTTGAGGATGTGGCTGCAGACAGACGATGCTACACATGCAGATGATAAATAACACTAACAGGAGAGCTTCAGCAGACCCTGATTATCCACTCGTCTTACGTTTGCGTGAGCTGCATGTTGGGAGGTGTCACTCTCTCCCACAAAGTCATCGTCTTTGTGGTGGTTTGAAAGATAGAGAGACTTGGCTCTACATAAGGTTCTCTAAGCGACTAAAGGGCAAGGGAATGGGAATAGACTAAGCAGGGACCAGGGGAATTGGCTCTTTGAGAACAGACATTCAGCTACATCCTTCACATAACCTTCCCCATCTTTTGTGGGCAGGGGAATTTGTGGATGTGTCTGTGCTTGAAAATTGATGTATTGAGCTGCTATGGAGCTTCGGGGCAGCACTCCAGAGTGGGAATAAACAACGCCCTTGGCGCTGGCTCTGCCTCGTCCAGCATGAATGTGTCCTGTACCTCATGTTCTCCAATCAGGGGGGAACATCCTTCAGAAAGAAGTGGACAGCCGGTCTTTGCTGACAGTGTGCGGTTTATTTAGATAGCAATGAATGCTGCAAAGATGCACAGCTCTACACTTAGAAACTGTTCACGCAGAGTCAAATTTTTACTTGACTCAAAAAGTGTTAAAAAAAAACAAAATCTGTGACAATTTACTCTGGGTGCGCTGGAGAAGAGCAGAAATTGTTACTTGTAAAAATGAGCAAACATATTAAAATAGCTAAGAGTTAAACTGCTAAAAAAGTTTATCTTTTAGCAGAAGCAAGAGGTCACACTGCTGTCAGATGTTGAAAAGGCAAAGTTAAAATAAACAGAAATTAAATGCATTTCAATTTAGCCCATAGGCAAATTGACCTAAAATTGATAAAACATAGTAGATCAAAGGTCAAAGGTTTAAAGACAATAAATGTTTTGATTTTATTGTCCTGATGTCAAAAACGTGGACAATGTGGTTAATTGGGGTTTAATACAAGTTGGTTTGGATTCAAATGCTTTTGAAGCTCAAACTTCATTAGAAACTGTTGCTTAAAGTCATGCTATGTAAAAGAGGAGAATAAATTAATGATGTAATGTTAATGAATTATTGATGTGATGTTGATGATATGGCAGAAATTTGTTGTGTTTGATCAAAAAATCTAATGGAAATTAAAGTGCGATTAAATAAAAAAGGAAACATTTGTAATAAAAAGCCATAGAACCTCAGATTGGCCCGATGTCATTTCACCCGTTTTCATTGTGTGTCAAGCTGAAACCCAGGAAAAGTAGAGAGTCCTTAAGAACGCAATGAGTTTCAAAGATTTAAAAGGTTGTCCATTTTCATATCTATTTAAATGTATTGCCAAAATATGTAAAATATGTTTAAAAATTGAACATTTTGCAAATAGAAGACCCGATGGCTACCGGATTGTTTTAAAATATGCTTGAAATAGCACTAATATTGCAGGAGTGACATGAAAATAGATGGGGAAAGTCTCGCCAGCTTTAAGACCCCAAATCTGCCTTAATCTAGCAATTTAGCTAGATTAAGACCAAAAGAAAAGCCTTAATGCAATCCTGAGCTTTATTCTCTGGGACTTGTGTCTCTGCACTTTGTGTAAAGTTAGTAGGAGGAGAAAACATATTTCATGACAGAGGCATGCATCATCTAAGTTGTTATTTACATTCAATGGTCAGTTCGTTTTTGTTTTTTTTTTTGTTTCTTTTTTTTCTGGACAGTAGCTGCACCTTCCTCACTGGACTCTAGCAGAGAACCAGAGAATGATGAGATATGAATGAGTCCAAGGCTTATGTTGGCATCTTTCTCCATCTTGTGGCAGTTTTCCCCTGAACCGTTGGACCAGGTTGCTGGTCAGAAAGGCAGGCTGCGCCTCTCTGTGCCCCAGCAGCTCACAGCGCATTCAAATCACAGACAGAGAGAGAGAGGCGGAGAGGAGGAGAGGAGAGTGGGGAGACCGGATCACTTGATTGATCTTCCCTGTGTTGTGTTTGCCAACATGCACACATTAGTGGGCTCATTTTCCAAACCGCACCTTTTTTCCACCTCTAAAGCATGCGGTGGATGTTTTAGCTTAGAGACTGACAGTAGCGTTATGTATGGAAAGAGCTTTTCAAATATTTGAATTGAACTGGAAAGTTGTTGGTTTTGGACAGAGACCAAGGGAATTAGAAAGGGGTGCTTGTAGTCCTGGATGAATTTTCTGACTTTTATTCTAAATTAATGAAAGGCTGAAAGAGTGTGAAGCAGACAATTGATGATGTTGGTGTCATGCCATACACTTGTGAAGTGGTTGTTTATTTTCCACCGTATTAAAGGCTGCGCACTGCTGGCTTCACTGGAATACATATCCCCAACTTTCATAGATTGCTCTGCGTCACCCTTGTGCTTCGGATAAGTTGCTGGCTCTCCAGAGCGGCGCAAGTGGCAAAAACAACCCAGTGTGTTTTGATTTGCGCTGGGCCACTGATTGTGCCTTTTTCCAGAAAGCTTATTTATTCAACAGTCTATCATGTAAAGCAGTTTGAATTGCCTTGTTGCTGAAATATGCTGTTCAAATAAATTCAACTTGACTGAACAAAACACGTAAAGGTCAGTCCACCGGGAAAAAAGGCAGCCATCTTTCAGCTTTCAGTGCCAGAGATTTAAAGTCATGTTCCACCAGCAGGTGGCAATACTTACTTATTAAACATGAAATAAAATAAAATAAGATCCTGTGTAAGCAGCATTAGGCGACATACTGGTAGCCCGTGTGTTTCTTGACAAAGTTAATGTTTTGTTTTCCATCTAGTTATTGTGTTTGTCTGCTTATATTTGAGGTTTTCTGGTAATAAATACAAATGTGGGACAATCCAGAAAAAAAAATGCTCAATTAGTTTTGGCTTTGAGCACAGAAAGCCACAGCGGGGCATGCACGAAGCAGTGCTCTTTGTCAATGCTTTTTTACACCATGGAGGCTTTTAATAGATTTCACTTTTTAAACTTGTTGAATCTTTTAAAGTCTTTGTTTAAAAGACAAAAAAATAAAAAATAAAAAATAAAAAAAACGAGGCAGAAAACCTCCAGTTAGGCTGGAGTTGTGGGATGTAAGTCTCACAAACAATCTTCATTAAATGTGACCATGAGTGCTTCGGCCTTAGAGAGCCGCCGTCACAGACAATGCACATATTTTCTAGTGGTTTTGGTTTATAAACCAAGGATGCTTGTGGACTCCAAGCTATTAGTAGCTCATAGCACATAAGATGAAATGATTTTTGGTTGTTTTAGAACAAACTTACCTTCAACATCACATGCATCATTTCAGCTACACCACACAGGTCGGTGCAGTCCGGTACGCTACATTTTCTGTTTCCAGTTTCAAAGCGACCCACGTGACTCCATTCCTCTTCTGTTTTATGTCCATAGGACAATGTAACAGTACGATTTAGGGCAGAGCTACTAGCATCACAAAACAAAGTCCAGTGATTCGCTGCTTACGACAAGGACGAGACAAACTAGTGTGTCACGCTGACCCACCAGTATGACAACAGGTCAGGTGATTGGATTAAACCCTGAATGACCAGGAAGGTCCATCTGCCCATAAAAAAAGCTCTCCTGAACACGCCGCACCGTAGTGTACCCGCGTCTTATCGCTTAGTGGAAATCAGGCATTATTCTTTAGCTTTTACGGTAAAACTACTTTAAAAATACCTTTAAAAATAAATGCAGTCTTTGGGTTTTTATATTCACCAGCCTCACCTGCAACAATCCCTCCACTCTTTACTTTATGATTCATAATGTGTCTCAGTACATTATTGTATAAAATGCGGAGCAAATATATGTATTGTTTAATAAACAATACATTTTTTAAATCCTGTGAATATTTAAGACCTCTTAGGTGTCCAAGAAGCACTTCTAACAATATCTAGTTTTTTGGGTTTTTTCTTGTTGTGCCTTTCATGTCAAGTATTGTATGGATCGGACTTATTTTAAATCCTTTGTTGCACCTTTTCTGGACCCAAACGAGACTTTTGATTGGTTGGATATCAGGGCTCATTTGTCTTAACCTTTCTCTTCAAGTGAATCTTTAACAAAGCTATTTCCCCCTTCGCTTCGGACCTCCTAAATGTTCCCCAACAGCGTTCCCCGCCTCGTTGTCATAAAAAATAGAATAGCGTGTAATTGTAAGCCAGGCTGCAGCTGAGGACCTGCCTCCATGTTAGAGCTGACTGAAAGTTCGTGATGGGAGTTGGGTGACAGTAGGGCTGAGGCTTTGTTGTGAGTTTTTTAGGTGTCGTCCTGTAAACTTCTGTACTGGCAAAGTGTCTGTAGTAGAGTCTTGACCTCCAGTTTCCTGTTGACCAATAATCCAAGTGGACACATGTCAGTATCGAGTCACTGAAACGGAAAGCTTCTGGATGACATTGTTAATGTTTTTTGTTGTAAGGTGTTTTTATTTTCCCCGCACAGTTTTTAAGGAATTACTCTGCACTGATTTTGAGGTTAGTTTGTGGTACTAACTTCTTCAGTCAAAAACTGACCTCCTGCCATCTGTTGTGAAGCTTTTTTCTTGGCTAACAGCTACATTTCAGCTAAAACATTACAATAGCTAATCCACCTCTTTTGTTTTTGCTGCTGCTTTAAAAGGTAGGCTGATTACCATCCTAATCAATGGTAGGAATGGTTTGAGTTTTCTCCTTCTGTTTCTACTCTCTGGTCCTCCTCTGCATCTACAAACCTCTTTTAACTTCTCTGGCATTAAAAGAGGAGGTTGGGGTTGTAGTTCAAGTATAATTTGAGCTTCTCAAATGCTAATTGGCTGCTCCTGGTTGTAAACACAATGCCTTGTTGCTGCGATTTTGCATCACAACAATTATCTGAAAGTAAAAAAAGGAATAACTAGAAATTCTTTCAGCTGTAAAACCAAAGGGAATCATCGTCCAATCACGGAGTGCAACAATTATGATCAAAAGTTGAAAGAAAAAGACAAAAACCAAATCAGAGCTTAGGTAGCAGAGCTACTCCAACATAAAATGAAGAAAATTATGCACGACCCTGAGTGTCTTCAGTCAGAGGCTTCTTCAAATTCACTGTCACACTGACTGCTACAGGAGATCTTTCCTGCCCTGAGCCATCACCACCTAAAATAATTCTTTGAAGAACCTTGTGTTAATATGAGCCACAACAGCATTTAATTTCCCTTTGGAGTCAATAAAATATTTTTCTATTGAATGAAATCGAGTTGAAGCTGCTGCCACCGTTAGCCGCTCAGTTCTAGAATGTAACCAAATAAGATAATAAACAATATTGAGGTCAGGAGATTGAGAGAAGGTGAGATGTTATCGATATTTTCAAGAAATCATCGCAGATAATGAACTGGGTTTTAAAGAATGTAATCAGCTCTAACACCAATGGGTGCCTGATCTGTGATGTTTCACATTTCAACATATGTTCACCATCTGCTTTATTTAGTTCAAATCATCTTTCAAAAGCGAGTCCAAAAGACGGTCATTTTTAGTAACGGTCTCCAGGCCTGATCCTGCCATCCAGCTTGCAAAGTATTAGGTTATTTATAAATTGTAGAAGCTGTGACACAATAATCCGTGTCAGTGTTGTTCAGGTTGTCAGGGCGGTCACTCACACTCTCCGAGGAGGTCCCTTTGACCTCGAGAGTCAGAGTTCAAACCCAATATCAGCGTTTTCCAGCTTCACCAGTGGGATTTGGTGAACGGTGTGGTCAGTGACCAGCGTAAACGCTGTCAGCTGTTGAAGTCAAAACACAGTTTTTCTCAGCATATTGTAAATTCTTCTGCAATGTGTTCAGAAGTTATGTAGTGCTTTGTTTGTGACTGCTTTAATGAGATGCAAACCACCAGAATTTGCATTTCAAGTGTGTGGAAGCCACGTTAAATCAAAACTCCAGGGATGCAGATTCCAGATGTGTTCCAGTTGATGGAACCTGGAAACGTTGATATTTACACACAAAACACATCAGAAGGAAAGATGCACGCGAGTGCCACATAACAGGTCAGTAGCACTTTACACGCTTGTAGTTATTTTTCAAACAAAACCACAAAAAAATTCTTATGAAAATTCAGGTGAATTAAAGGCTAATGCCGCCTACTTAGAAACATTTGGGTTTTGTGTAAATGTGATTGATGACACCTGAATTTGCAAATATAAATGATCATTACCTCATTAAGAAGAGTTTGTTGGAAGAATACAAATTTCCTGCATCAGTGCTAAGAAGATGAAACACCAACGTGGCCATATCAACACCCAAAGCAGCTCCCCAGTGTCTTTTTCTCCCTGGTGCTGGACAGTTTCAGAAGTCCTGGTATTTCACTGCAGGCTTTGAAGACTAAGAGTTTAGATCAGGGAGCCAAAGGGCTGAAAGTGTATCAAGTAGACCATCTCAGAAATTACAAATATGTGACCCCTGCGTGTGTGTGTGTGTGTGTGTGTGTGTGTGTGTGTGTGTGTGTGTGTGTGTGTGTGTGTGTGTGTGTGTGTGTGTGTGTGTGTGTGCGCCGTCAATAAAACCTCATTGATCACAGGCCTCAGCATTTTGTTTTGTTGCACCAAATGGGTTTTGTCTGTCCCCTGCATTCTGCAGTTACTGGAAAAATACATGTGGACACAGCAGGAACGTCAGCAGTCATATTTCCATGAGTCAGAGTTGTAGAGGTCAGTTCTGTAGTTCGTAAAATCTATTGCACTTTCTAAGGATTGTCATCGTCTGAAGTTTACAAAAGCATCCTGCAAATAACGAGATGTTATTAATTAAAGCAATTTATGACAGTAAACAATAGAATAGCAGACAAATTCAGCTGTGCTGAGTTTGGAGCGTGATTTCTGGTTTGTTTTGACTGCTTCTCAGTTTAGTTTACTTGAATTGCTGCGCTGGTGTTGATCTGCAGTGTGTCTACAGATGTACTTTTCCTGGCAGCACTCACACAAACAATTAAGGCTATTGATCATGAACACGGCTGTTAGTCACACTAATGTCATAACAGGGTGTTCATGCATGGTTTAGTATATTGCTTAGCCTGCTGAGGAGTCATAAAAAGTGATTCTGATAGTCACTTTTACCGAATGTAGCGTGTCAAACAAAGCTGGCGGCTTGTGGGGGAACATCACGCAGATCGGTGGTAAGTCTTTGACTGGAGGGTCTTGCGCTGGGGGCCGGCTCAGGAGGATCACTGATAACCGCAAATTTTGCCGACTTTGATAACCACAGCGCTTGATGCCAATTATACAGAAACCCCAAAAATATTGAAAGACTGCAAGCAGAAAAACATGTCACCTTCAATAAATAAATAAAATAAAATACTTATTGGTCACAATAGGAGAAAGGCTGGAGATTCAGGGCTAAAGAAAAAAAAAAGAGGTTTCTCTTTGAGAGATAGCTGAGACCGAGAAGCCGTTCCTTTGATGAGCTCAGCAGACTCGCAGTTGCAGCAGGATTTTTGCTAGTGGCTGTTGCCACTAGTCTGGAGGAGCTGAGTGGGGGAGGCGTGCGGGTGGGATGCTCTGTGGGGCTGAAGCTCAGTCTGCAGCTCCATGGTGGAGCTTTGGGTAAATCGGTGGCTCTTTGTGTGAGTAGGCATGCAGGAGCCCTGCATTACTGCAATGGGAGCTTCCAGGTTTTCTCAAACATATGCAAAAAAAATAAAATAGCTGTGTTTTTAATGAGGGAATAAGATTATGACATGATATGAAGCTCAGAAAAGTAGATTTTATATCAACCTCCCCCCTTTTAAAGTGGCCATCAACAAGGTAGAACTGATTTCCAATTTTTGATTAAAAAAGAAATTAAAATATTATTACATTACACTTTTGAAGTCCATACACCAAACTTACAAATGAAATACTTCTTTTCTAGAAATCAACCAATGTGGTTTCCATTATTTTTTTCAGTGAAAAAGTTTCAGATGAGCTCTTGGCTGATGTATTAAACTTATTATGAAACTTGACAGGAAGCACTTATGTAACCCCTGTGGCGTTATGTAACTCACTCACAAGCTTTTTCTCTAGGATCTCCATCAATAACGTTTTTTTTTTATAGATTTAACTTGCAGATGATTGGAACATTAGGTACATTAGGAATTGTCTTCCTGCCAAAATAATAGTCTTGAATAAATATTAAACCTCCGACGAGGGACATGATGATGCTTAAAAGCTCCATGAAGTCACTAGTATTTATGTTGAGAATTTCGAGTTGAATTATTTCTATAAATCTGTTATTTAAAACATAAAAGCAAGCATATCTGATTTTCATTTTGGATGTGGTCAAATGTTTCACAGTACTGTGTGTTACAATTCAGTTGCAATATTTACTGCAATATTGCTGACATGTGTCCACAACTTTACTCAGAGGGTGTCTCATGTTTTTTTCTAAGTACTGTGAGTTTTCATTTGGCCTTTTGCACAATGCTGTTGACAAATTAAAATTGCAAAGAGCATGCAGTAACAATGTGAAGCATTTTATTCAGTATCTTACACTCATTACCTCACTAAATACAGTAACGTCTCACTTACTGCCACAGTGGATTCTATTCTATTCTATTCTATTCTGTTCCTAAATTATTCATTCAAAACTATTTGAGACCATCACAACTAATCAGCCTTCTGCCATCTGAAACTAAGGTTTTAAATCCTTTTGATTCTTATGGAGAAAACATTTCATTTCCATGTGAACTTTGTCAGCAGGATACTGTGTTTCACTGACAAATACACACACGTGTCAGCAACTCCAGGTTGCTGAAGAGCAGCAGGGGGATTCGCTGCCTGAATTGAGACTCAGATTTTTATTATATGCTGCGGTTATTGGCATTATGACACTTCTTCCAGAAATGTCGTCATTTTAGAGACACGGTTATTTAGTCAAAATTACCTGTCAGATTATGACTGGATGCATGGATAGTTGTCTTTCCTGCAAGTAGTTTGTGTATAAAAGGAAGTGGCACCACCCAAAGGGGTATAACCTTTGTAAAATTGAATTTTAGAAGAATGTGATGTTAGAAAAATATTTATACTTTGCACAATAGACAATGAACAGTATTGGCAAAATAGCAACAAAACAGGTGGTGTACTTGCATAAAAGCTGTCACGGTAACAATATCTTCAGTGACTGAAAACATATTGATAAAATCAAAAGATGACTCCAGATCTGAATCGGCCCAGGGTTCCAATAATATTAGGCTGTAACTTCGATTAGTTATGATTGTAAACATGTTCCTGCTGTTTGTCCAGCCATAAACAGCAGTGGACCATCGTTTGGCTTTTAAACCTCATGGTTGGTTAATTGCACCGACTGCTAAGAACATTCGAACTGCAATTTAACCTTGAGCAGCCGACTTAAAGCCCTACCAGCGATATTTTGTTCCACTTCATTCAAGTACGTAGAAGTGACGTCACACTGGATTTATTATTTTGAAGCAAACACAAAATGATGATGACGTTTTAGACTTTATTTCAAGCATTAGCGTGGCTGTTGTGGCTGGAGTTACTGAATCAACATTTTTTCTTGTCCATTCTTTAGTGCGTATGTATCAAACAAATCCAGCTCGCTATAAATATTTACATGTACTTAATTAGTAATAGATGTTACATATTTTTCCCTTTTTTTAGTTTTTGAATGAAGTTTATGTTTTGCTTGTGTTGCCTATCTACAATGGTTTTAGGTGTTATTTTCAGCACTTTTGTCAGTGTGGATTGTATTTAAATGCGCTATATACAGTCATATTCCATAATTTATATGGACCTGCTCACAAGGCTGGTTTGTTAGATTAAAACTATGTTTTTCAAACACATTTAAGGAAGTATTAAACACACTTTTCATTAAACCCTCATGTCTGTTTTAAAAATCATTTTTGATTATCGTGTTATTTTTGAAAGTTAGACTCAGCTCAAAATTACTTTACAAAAAAATTACAAATTTTGTCCTGAAATCATGCAGCAATGCAGAAGACAGGGGCCGAGAGAACCAGATCTAATAAATTCAATTTATTAGCTAATTAGAATAAAAAAATCTTCTGATTTTGCCAGGAATCGTTCTGAAACTTAGATATCAGCTGTTTTGGTCCGGTGCTTCAACATAAATCCTGCATGCAGTGAAAACAGTTCTGTTTTTTTTGGTTTGTTTGTTTTATTTTTTTCTGACCATTGGGTAAAATATTTACCAATTGTTAAACTTTCTCATCTGATAATATTCTGGGAAAACGGAAAACGTTTTCCATTCCCACATTATGTGAACGGTATTGAAATTGATACTCAGGTCAGCTGCTCGTTTCGCTGCCAGTGTAAACAGAATAACTCTGGGTGTCTGATGGCTGTTGTGAGAATCAATAGGACATATGGAGAGAAAAATCTGATAACATTCTTTAAGGGTGAATGGGGAACATGTGGTCTGGTCAGATAAATTAGCTGAAGGCCTCCTTGCTTTTACTCGTGGTTAATTGACAGAAAGTGGTTGTGGATTTTCCCCTCAGCCTGCTGAGACAGAGGTTGCTCAGGCTGGGCGGCGAGGGTGGAGAGACGCTGCTGATGGTTGTTGCTTTTCATTGAGGTCAGGTTAAAGCTGAGAGGTTGTTAATGGGTCCGTTCATTAAGTATCCGGGACTGCTAGGCTGTGCTGAGCACGTTTCAGACTGATGCTGTAAACATATTTAACAGGCTACCAGCACGTCACCGTCTACCACCGCGCCGCTCCTCCTAAAATGTGGGCATAAAATAATGTTTCCATAAAATACCGTCTCAGTGTTTACGTGAATGTAAGCATGTGTGTGTACAGTATGTAGCCTAATGTGATGCAGAAGCGATTAAACGGTTTGCAAAGCTTTACAGTCTCTATGGATGATAAATGGTTAAACGCTTTTGCTTTGATTTGGAAGTTTCAGTTTTAAATGGTAATTCTTTGTTTATTGCTTTTTTTTTTTTTGTGCCATATAGTTATTTTGCCCCCTGTATCTTACACATGCTTCTGCTCATGAGTTGTTAGTTGAAAGCCACTTTAAAGCTCTCGTCGACTTCATCCCTGACCTGTCTGGTGTGTTCCTTGGGTATTAAAGTAACAGGCTCAAATGGTGGAAACCTCCCAACAACAGCTGAGCTGTTGACCACGGCTGATATCATCCATTTATTTGAGGGAAATTGAAAGAACTGGAAGAGGACAATTTCTTTTTTCAAATGTATTATTGAAATCTCGGATGAACTTAAAGAGATACAGTATGTTGTTGGTTTAACATGGCAGCTTAGGGATAGAAATGTATCCTATTATAATTATGTTTTCATACCAGTCGATATCAGAATATGTCTGGATGTACAACAAATTACTATTTTTGTGGATTTTCAATGTTCTTTTATACCATTAAGTGATCATTGTTTACAATGTTTCATTTTAACACGATTATTTACATCAGGTTATTCTACTTTTCTATGGTTTTAACTGCCCTGGTTTGGTAAAATAGCGCTGACCTCGACGTGTGAGGACTAATACTCTCCTCTCTCATCTCTATAGATGAGAAAGTCACACACTTTAGCTTCGCTTCTGTTGGAATAACATCAAAGGTTTGTCCATGTCACAGTTAACCACATTTGGGGAGCTGGTGACACAGTTTATGCATCTCCTCCTCCTCGGGTCGCCTTCCTCTCTGTAGCTGCATGCGACCACCACCTGCTTCAGCTACCTGCTGCATCGTGACCTTTATTTCTCTCTTCTGTTTCCTTGTCGACATGTAGTCCTCTGGCACGACTGTGATGGTGGACATAGCGGTGATGGGAGAGGCCCACGGACTGATCACAGACCTCCTGGCCGACCCCTCTCTGCCGTCCCACACCTGCACGTCGCTGCGCGCCGTCAGCAGCCTCCTCACCACCCAGCTCACCTTCCAGCCGCTCCACCGGCCGCGCCCCGCCCTCCTGCTCAACCCCTGCGATGCCTACACCTGTTCTGACTCAGAAGAGGGACCCGAAAAGGGGGAGAAGACGTCGATACACAAGGTGGGAGAATCTGTGAAGATTAATCATCCTCATTTTAGACTTTACTGAGAAGCCACGCTGAAAGCAAATGCAATTTATCAAACTGTTGAAAGGTCAAGACTGTAAATCAAGAGCACTCAAAAAGGTTTCATTTGAAAACACTCGAACTAATCCGTAGATGGTGATGCGGTCCACCTCATTTGGGTCAAACATACCGTGCTACACTCCTCACACGTGTTAATCTTATAGTCCGACTCTCAACTGGAAAGTGTTTTTTCCTCCA
>NW_026562376.1:21022500-21427500 GCF_027474105.1 Poeciliopsis prolifica
ATTTAAGCAGCTTTTTGAAAAACCGGGTACGATTTCAGTGTTTCTCTTCTGGTTCTCTTCATGGACACCAGACAAACACAGTGTTGTTTCACACCTCAAGACGTCTCGGTTTACCTGCACATTTCAATGTTTATGTTCAAACAAAGGGTGACGTTTCTGTGTCTGTACCAACCTGTATTTAATGATATTAATCTGATAGAAAATTAATCTTTTTTGTTGTTTTTAGTGATTTATATATCATTAAGTCCAAACCAGGTGGGGTACACGATGGAGAGTGGTGGATGGTTCATTTGATTGGGAAGATTACTCTATTTAGATTAGGATTTAACTGCCGTTTACGCGCGATTAGGATGTGGCCCTTTGTTGTTGTGAAATGTTTAATGCGTTGTGGAAACAGCCACTGCGTCCGTGGAATTTCAGTGATTTAATTTCTTCAAATTCCACATTGAAAATTACAGCTGCAAAATTCATCAAACGTCAATACCTGTGTGTGCAATACTGCAATCTGCGGTTTCCTTTTAGTGCCGGAGAGGCTAACGCTCTGCGACGGCGTCTGGAAAACGACAGACGGCTGTAAAAAATGAAATGTGTTCATTAAAAATTTCAGCCTTTTGAAGACGGCCAAAAAATATCCAAAAATGAAACTACTTAAAAGAAAAGAATAAAGTCAACATGTTCGTTTCCCGTCTGTTGTTTGAAGATATGTCCTCTCTCCTCCAGGTGAAGTGCATCGTCCTTCAGCTGCTCAGAGGCTTGGAGTATCTCCATCACAGCTTCATCATACACAGGTGAGCCTTCCAGAGGATTCACCCGACCCGAAACTTTCCAAAATTTGTCTGATTCAACAACTCAAATTAGTTCACAACTGGGAGGTCGAAGGAAATTAATATATGTTCAGTTTTTTCTCTTAGCCCCCCCAAATAAGAAGACATTTCTATTTGGTTTCCTTTACTCTGATCAGAGAAACAACTAACAATGGCGGAGCTGCAGAGATCCACAGGATAACTTTTAGTGGTGCGTTCCTCGATTTTGACCTTTTTATGGACGGGTGGCAAGAAAATAAATGCGAGGCGAGAAGAAATCCTCCTGTGGTGTCTGCTAAAAGCCGATTCGGGGTTGCGTTTTGAGGCCAAAACTAAATTTTCTGGCTTGCACGCAAAATGCTATATGTTGTAGGAAACCAATGCCGCAGATCACCCATGTTGAAGTACGGTGATGGCAGCATAATGTTGAAATGATGATTGTTTCTCGGATGGTGCGTTCACACCAAACGCGTCACGCACGTCAAAAACGCTTCAAGTTCGACGCGCTTGAGGTTGTTTACACCGTCTGGTTTACATTTAACATCTATGTGGAGCGTTGAACCCACTCTGTGCGTCAAGTGCTCAAAACGCTCCAAACAGTTCGAATCGCGCCGCGCTAAATGCTCGAAACGCATTCGGTGTGAACGCACCATGAGGGATAGGGACACTAGTCAGAGCTGATGGGAGAGTGGGATGAGCTGAAAACGGGTGAATCCCGAAAGAATAATAATAATTTTAAAAAAAGTTACAGGAAAAAGGAAAAAAAAACAATTGTCAAAATTAGCAGAATTTGCTTTGAAAATGCTTATTAAATAACTTTTAGTTTTAGAGACATGGCACGCCAAGCTTAGGGGTGACACTATCTTTTAAAGGGTCCATACGCTTATTTTTCTGTTGTACATTTTTAGATTATCAACACGTAAACATAAACAAAATATTTGTCTGAGGATATAATAGAACCAGTGAGCTGCTAACGTTTTGTTGAGATAGTTTAAGCTGCGAACTCTGAACCCGACATGCAGCAGGCGATGAGTTCAGCTTCAGTCGCACTAATGATCTAACGAGGTTCAAATAGATCCACCCACGTAATGCCGAAAACTCTCGCTTTCAGCTCAACATAGCAGGCTAAGCTGCTAATCTCTCAGAGGGAAGACGTGAAGCTGTGTGCAAACAGTGAGCTTTAAAAAAAAAAACGTAACGTAAGGACCGAAGACGCACTGCAGCAAACGGAGCTGAGAGCAGCGGCCTCATTAATCTGCTCTATCTCGTTATCAGGGACCTGAAGGTGTCTAATCTGCTGATGACCGACAAAGGCTGCGTTAAGATCGGTGAGTCCGTACGGTGACATTACCACCAACACCACCGCAGCAGCAGCTTCTCTGCTAATCCCTGCCTCCCTTATTGCAGGATTGACCTAAATTAAAGTTCAGATTTGATGAAAATCATCTCCAGTGAGAAATGATGTTACTTCAAGAACATATATGTTTATTTTAGGGCTTGCGACGCCATATTTTTATCAGTTTGTCGGCATTTCCAGTTTTAGTGTTTCCTTGTTTCCTCTCTTTGCATATTTAATGAGTTTCTAGGAATTTTTTTGTAGATTAAAAAAAAATCTCAAACTTCCTTATTGGGTTTAGGGTTAGTGATAATCTTTCTGCAGCTCTGGTTGTTCATCCATCCATCTCTTTATCTCTTCGGTTCAGCTGATTTTGGATTGGCCAGGATGTACGGGATCCCTCAGCCGCCAATGACCCCCAGAGTGGTCACACTGTGGTGAGTGTTTCCGGACGCTGTTTACGCGCGATAGACACATTAGCTCTCGCCGTTGTTGTTCTCTGGACGCTCCAAAAACACCATGTAGACTTTGAACGCTTCAGGTCGCGGATGCACCATAAAACTCATGTAGTCATCTTATATTATTAAGTAATGATGAAAACAAATCTGAATGAGCCCAGATTTGTTTTTTTGTTTTTGTGCAGAACTCTCAGAAATTGCTCTCAAATCCTGAATTTGACAAGAGCACCAGAGTCCTAGAAACCAGAGAAGCAAAGACAAAACGAAGGTTTGAAGAACTCGTAACATCAGATTAACTGGTGACCGGTTGGAGATAAGAGGAGCGTCCAGGCTTAGGCCCAAAGTTACTGCGGGTACCTCGGCCGTTACATAACCGGCATTTAGATAAATGTTTAGATTCCCAGGATTTGTTGTTTTTATTTAGCAGCAGCTCTTAATTCTCTGCGTGGAAAGCATCGCTCTTGCTTTGGCAGTAAATTCTGTCCAAAGCAACCAGCTTCCTCTCGCTCACCTGAGAGCTAAATCTGTAACACGGCTGCATGTTTGTGCGGACGGTAAGCGGCTCGTCTGATCACAGAACAGGATTTATGCAGACGGCTGTGATTGCCTGGAGCTTTCACTGAAATGATAAAGGTCGTCCATGTTGTTTCGCAAACTTTAGTTTATTTTACTGGCATTTAATGTGATTGAAATCAACACAAAGGTTTTCTTACTTGTAAAGCAAGAAGAAGACAATACATGCTTTTTGTTCTGACAAGTGTGGTGTGCAATTGTATTCAGCCTCTCCTGACTCAATAATTTACCACTTTTTGCTCCAATTATGCAAATCTTTCAACATCTAGAAGCAGAAATTTTCAGCCATTTTACTTTGGAAAGTAGCTTAAGCTGGACTTTGACTAGGCCATGTTGACATATGGATATTCTTTGATCTAAACTGTTCCATTGTGGCTCTGGCTGGATGTTTAGACTTGTTGTGCTGCAGTGCAACCTCTGCGTTTTTAAACCGGTGTTCTTCCTCAATTCATCTCCATCAACTCTGACCGGTGCGTTCACTTTCCTTGGTGTTTTCAGGATAATGTGAAGCATTAAGTTTATTTATTGTTTTCCATGTTGACCAAAAAGGTTGGTGGAGAGCAGCCTGTCAAACAGATTCTTTCACATGAGAAGCAGCTCCTCCAGAGGAACTACGGGCCTTTATGTCATATCCTCTTCACATCTTCACCCGACTTTGAGACTTCCACACCCTTTTTCCTACCTATCGTTTTCCTTCCACTCAACTTTCCATTAATATGTGTGGTTACGGTTGTCTCTGAAGAGCCAGCTTCTTGAGTAACTCAGCCTCCTTGTTGAAGATGACGTCTAAAAGTGACGGCGGTGAATAATCAGGTCTCCTTCTGTTTGATCCCAGTTGATGTGTGTGTGATGTACTGTGGAAATTCCCCCGGTGATGCTGTGCTTGCGCTGCCTCAGTGGAAACTCTTCCCGTTAATCCTCTGCAGTAATCCAGCTTCATTATCTCATTGAGGTCTGCAGTCTAACCGTGTCTTCTCCTTCACGCAGGTACCGAGCTCCGGAGCTCCTCCTGGGGACCAAGACTCAAACTACAGCTCTGGACATGTGGTGAGAAATCCCAGCAGGTCTGATCGAGTTTGCAAGTTTGGTTCTCTGGGCTCAGGCTGCGCTGAGGTTTTTACGTGCCACGCCGGTACTCGGGTTGATATCACGATAAAAGACGAAGCCGGACGTGACGTTTCCTTCACAGGGCAGTGGGCTGCATCCTGGCCGAGCTGCTGGCCCACAAACCTCTGCTGCCCGGAACCTCAGAGATCCAGCAGGTGGACCTGATCGTGCAGCTGCTGGGGACGCCCAACGAGAACATCTGGCCGGTGAGACTCTGGTCCGGGAGGGAGAACCCTCCAGAGATGAACGCCACAGAGCATTATAAAGGCGCCGTGTTTTGTTGCAGGGTTTCTCTCAGCTGCCGCTCATCGGTCAGTACAGCCTGAGGAAGCAGCCGTACAACAACCTGAAGAACAAGTTCACCTGGCTGTCTGATGCTGGACACAGACTGCTCAACTTGCTCTTCATGTACAACCCACAGCGCAGGTAGAACACCTGGATTTAAAATGATCATCATTACCACCACGACACGGTGTGGTCGAGATTTAAGTGCGGTTCTGTTTTCCTGTCCCAGAGCGACCGCCAAAGATTGTCTGGAGAGTTCCTACTTCAAAGAGAAGCCTCTGCGTGAGTTTATTATTCAACAGTTAACGAGTGACCTCTGACCTCTGCTGACCCCAGCGGCCTGTCTTCTATCCCAGCCTGCGAGCCGGAGCTGATGCCGACGTTCCCGCACCATCGAAACAAGCGAGCTGTTGCTCCGGCGGAGAGCCAGCCGAAGAGGAGGAAGAGCAGCAAAGTCTGAGGAGGGTGATTACTGCCCCCTGGTGGGGAGCTGCGGTGCCACACTGGAGGCGAAGTCCAGGGGGAGAAAATGAGAGCGCTAACGATGCAGTTTTAAAGCCAATTTTGTTAAAGTGTTGATGTGATCAAAACAAAAAGAGCCCAAATGGGCTAAATGATCAAATGTACAACATAACAAGATGGCTCTGTTCAGTTTTCTTCATTTTTACCTGCTTCTTAAACACAAACTGGTACATTTTGTGACACTTTTCAGTGTTTAGATCCAATATTTCTAAATTAATTCACATTAAATTAGAACCTGGTAAAGTGTTTCATGGTAATGAAAGAAAATATTTAAAAACGGCTGAAACTCGTCTTTTTGTTGTCTGTATAAAGGCCTTTGTTTTTCTTCTTCGTTGGTGCGTTCTGCCTCGATAACGAACAGTAGTGCTTTGATAGGCACAATGTAAACTTATGATTGAAGCTGTACAGGTTGAAAAACCGAAGGGTAATGACTTGACTAATGCTAACCTGCTGGGTTGTTTCTGCTGCTTCTTTAAATGATTAGATCTTTGTTTTATCTAAACATGCCTGTAACATATCTTTTTTATAAATGGAAATTAAAAACATTCACAAAAACTCAACCAGTCCTGAAAATCTCTAAATGCTTTTTGTGTGTGTGTGTGTGTGTAAACAACACAGCAACACAGGCTTCATTTGAAATGTCAGTTTTTATTAACTCCGGTTAAATTAGTTGTAATGGTTACACAGCCAGCAGCAGGTTTTTTTCCCCCACATGAGGGATTTTGTTCACTAAGCTCCCACTGAACCAGAACATACCAGGACAAACACAGCTGTACTACTGCAGGGCTTAGTCATCGATTCACCGCGAGTCTCGTCGCTCAGAGCACACGGAGCCTGGCGTCCCGATGTCAGCGTCTGTGAAGACGGCCGGCTGCTCTCCTAGCAACCAAGATGGCTGAAAACAAAACTAGGCAGCAGCATCTCAAAGAAAAATTAGTGTGGATTTCTCTCCCAGAAAGCAAAAAAAAAAAAATGAATTAGGCCTTTCAAAGGTGCTAAATCAGCAAGAAAGGTAATACTTCAAGTGTAAACATACTGTTTCTCTACAGAGGAGACGAATCACCATAAATAAGGTTAACACTACATGTGCAGGGAAATCTCAGAGATGTGCCGGACCGGGTCTCCTTCATGGGCCTTGACAAGGTTTTCAGAATCAAGTGATTGTTTTGGTTCAGCTGGAATAAGATGCAGTTAAATGTTTCAACCAAAATTTTAAAAACGTTGGCATTTGTTATCCCAGACCGTAACTGCAGTACCTAATGACTGCTTCAGATATATATTTATATATTTCAAATCGTCTTCGCAATATCGGCAGTCGCGCCTGTCGGAAGCAGTCATTGGTAGGGTTTTATGTTTAAAGTTTCTGGCTCTCGTTCCGTGTTTAGCCACATTTAATGAGCTGGGCGGACTCTCATTCTTACGTTTACTGTCAGAAACATAAAACTCACAGAACGTTGAAGGTCTGCGAGTTTGTAAAAGGTAAAGAAAGAAAAGTGTCTGGAAGATTTGGGTTCAAATGTCAAACGTTTTATGGAATTTGTGAAACCCTCGTGAAAAACTATGACCGCCATCGACTCTGCTTTGTCTCCCAGTCAGGCACATCTCTTCAGTCAGATTGCTACTGGCCTGCCGCTGCAGGCCTGAGCCAGACACGCTTCAACGTTAAATAAGCAAACAACCGGCTCCTGACATTTAAACGGAAACATTAAGACACGCACGTTTAACAATAAAAACACTGAGATGCATTCACACGCTTGCATGCCTGGTGGAAATGATAAACTTCTGCTTCACCTTCAGTCATCAGGGTTCGTCATGTGGATCCGAAGCAAAGTGCACGACGGCGACAAAACGTACAGTCCTTCAGTCGTAGAGCGGGTCGGCTCGGGGCCGGGGACTTGGAGCGTTCCCCAGCGTAAAATGCAGCCGAGTTCATGTAGTGAGGATTCTGCAGGGTTACATCATCAGAAATGAGGGCGCGAGACATGAGACCTACTGTCCAACTACCAAAAAACCAAAAAACAAAAAACCACACAGATTTGTCTAATGTGGCATTTGGAAAACGTCCTTCGGATGTTCTATAATCGCGGCCTGCTTGAACAGACGTCAGACCAGCTGGATGTCAACCTGCTGAAAGATGGAGGCCTACACAGCGGTGAGGAGGAGGAGGAAGAACAGGAGGAGTGGCTTTACTGGGAGCAGGTCTGAGCCTCCGGGGTCGGCGTCCCTCAACCCTCCATCCCAAAGTCTTCCGTGAACTTCTTCACCTTCATCAGGTCTTCGGTGTTGACTGTGGGACGCGTGGTGGACAGAGAGCGCAACATGTCCGACTGCACAGGAGGAGGAAGAAGAAGAAGAAGAAGAAGATTCACTGCCACTTCCTGCTCCAAAATCTCACCTGGCTGATTTATCTAGATCGAGAGGCAGCGTATTTCGCATACAAAATAAAACTCACCTGGAGACACAACAAAATGTTTCATTATAAAAAGCTAAAATAATTTATGTTTTCAGGATTTAGGACAAAACGATTCCCCTAGTGGAAAAGAGCCTCTTCTGTGAAAATAGAAAAAGAAAGATGGGCAACATAGTTTAAAGCTACTTACTTTTAAGAGTCTGTTGTAGGTAATAAATAAGAACTTTGCATGAAAATACTGAAACAACCATTTCTTCTTGATTCCATAATAAAAACCAATTCCTTTTTGGCTTTGTGAGAACCACAGTGACAGATTCAATGTGTTTTATTCTTGAGTAAATTAGAACATCTGTAAAAATGTATTTTTATTTCAGTTAACAGAAAACGCATCATCAGATCATCACTTAACGTCACTCCATGTCTCACAAAGTTCATTTAAGTCTTTTAGTAAACTGATTTTTCATTCACTGATATGCATAATTGCTTATAGCCAATTCATTTTAAAGTCTAATAACATTTTTTAAGTGCTTCAGTTTTTGGATGGACAGCGATAGAAAGAACGACGTAAAGAGTGGCGTCTCAGGGTCATCATGTCTCCATCACAACCAGCAGCGCAGGGATTCATTTTCTGTTCTTTCCTTTCAAAAAGGTCAAAGTTTTCTCAGAATTTCTTTCTGTTTTAACCTGTAAAGCTTTTGTTAAGACCATAAAGGCTCAAGGTAAAAGAAGAGACGACAATCCAGGTTATTTGTCTAAACCTAAATAGAAACGCTTCAGAAATCCACCACAGGTTTATTGAATACAGAAAGCCTGTGAGTTCAGCTAAAACAAAAGCAACCGATGATAAAAGCTGATTTACTTCAGGGTTTCAAACACATTTTTCATCGTCGTCTCTCACCATGCAAACTATGGGCTCCAGTAGTTTATCGCTAGGCACATCCATCCAGGTCATCTCTATGGCTGCAGGATCTCCAGGGGAGCACGGGGTCAAGAGGTCATCCACCATCACCTGGTTGTTGCTTCGGGACGGACCACGAACCTGCAGGAAAACAAGGACAAAAAAAAAAAAAAAGACAGACGCCCCTGTTCAGAAATGAAAACTATTCAACCTGAACTCCAGATTAGAGATTTGAAATATTAAACACGACATCCAGGAGGTCAGCGGTTCACGGCGCCCCGGAGCCTTTCGTACCTTTTTAAAGTGAGTAGCCGACTGGACCTTCCTGACCGGCTGCATGAGCGCGTCCCGGACGATGATGCTGATGTCGGCGCCCGAGTAGCCGTCCGTTTTGCGCGCGAGCTCGCGGAGGTCGGCGTCGCTCAGGCTGTGCGGCGTGTTGCCCAGGTGAAGTTGGAACATCTGGGCCCGGGCCGGCTCCTCCGGGAGAGGGATGTAGATCCTCTTCTCGAATCTGATCCCACAGAAAACAACTTTAACAGCCGGGAGGAAAACCTCTGGCTTCTGACACTCAGAAATCAAACTACACACACCTACAAAAACCTTCATAGTCAAATCTTCAACTTATCCTGGTTGCTTCACATTTCATATATTTTTGCAGATTTTAAAAAAAATTATGTTATAAAGACCTGCAGTGTTGACATCTATACACACTTTAGCCAACAATAAACTGCTCACTTTAGCAAGAAATGCATTTTGTTTTCCATTTGTCCACTGCACTTTATATTTGGAGACACTGTTTTCTAACATTTGATACTCAACCCAGCTAATGTGTAAGCCTCAGGCGGAGCTCACTTTTTTATTTAGGATATTTTCCTTCAACAGGTGCTGTCTATTTGAGTTATACAGGAAACACGTCACTTTACAGGTCAAAAAAGCTTTAAAATGATCTGTTACAAATTCCTGGCATGTTACACAGGCAATAACAGGTGCACTGTTATTTTCTCTTATCTTGGATGCATTTACATCCCTGCATGTGATTAAAGATGTACCGGTTTAGCTAATAGCAGTTCTACTTTCTTAACGGAGCTATAATCACATAGTTACATCTTGTTTTTCTCGCGCATTCAAACACAAAACTATCTGGTTGTGTGATCCTGGTTCTTAGTGACCCAAAAGGTTATTAAGCCCACCAGAAGCCAAGCTAACAGTTATGAAGTATTGATCTTCTGACCTTCTGCGAATGGCAGCGTCCAGCACCCAGGGGATGTTGGTGGCGCCAAGCACCAAAATACCATCGTTATTGTTGCCAACACCTAAAATAAGCAAACAGCTGTGGTTAACATCTAAACAGGCTCTCTTGCTGGATGACTACCTGTTGTTATTGCAATAGCTCGGATTAATGTTTCAACTAAACATTGAATAAATGTAAAGGGGCGTGGCGTGGCGTGGCTCCTGACCTTGCATCTGGACCAGAAACTCTGTCTTGATGCGGCGCGCCGCCTCGCTCTCGTTCTCGTTCCTGGAGCCGCACAGCGAGTCCACTTCGTCGATGAAGATGATCGAAGGCTTGTGCTGACGCGCCAGATCGAACAGGTTCTTCACCAGCCTGATGGAGACGGACAGAAACAGTCATGATGCCACAGAAACACCCATCCGCATCCATGACGCTGCGTCGATGCAAGACGTACTTCTCGCTCTCTCCCAGCCACTTGGACATGAGGTCAGAGGAGGACACGGAGAAGAAGGTGGAGTTGTTGGCTTCGGTGGCCACGGCCTTGGCCAGGTACGACTTCCCCGTCCCTGGAGGCCCGAACAGAAGGATGCCTCTCCACGGAGTCCGCTTCCCTGAGAGAGAAGAGACGCTGCAGTGAAATGAAACTTTCAAACAAGGCTTGAGGATTTTTAACCCACTGAAACATCACATCGGTTGCAAGAGAAACAGTCGATGTGTAATCAGAGCGCCAGAGGGAAGATCAAACCTGTGAAGAGGTGAGGGAACTTGATGGGCAGGATGACGGCTTCCTTCAACGCTTCTTTTGCTCCCTCCAGTCCAGCAACGTCGTTCCACCTTACGTTGGGCTTCTCCATCACGATGGCACCTGGGAAACACAAACAGATCTCAGACGGATGAGGAAACCGATGCACGGCTTGTTCATGCCGTTACAAAACAGACAGCAAAAGCATATCAGCGTGAAGAAACTACCAGTAGAGAATGTTCTATATTTTAATATTTTTTATCTTGATAAATGGGGTTACAAAAGTAGAACTTGTCACAAACTAGCATCAGTAAAGCTGAATGAGAGTCTCAGTCAGTAACTCCAATATTAAACGCCAGTCATGATTTGAAAGATGAGACATAAGATGCCATCAGGTGACGCTGCAGCTTTATAAATACACAGTTTGTTTTTTTCTATGACAGAGATCAAATCTCTGCCAGTCGACTGACCCATAAGTTGCTCCTGCAGTTTCTTCTTCTCTGGATTTTCTCCCTCGCTGTCGCTGTCGCTCCTTAAAAACAAACAAAAAGTAGAATGACCTCAAAGCCGCGTTCGCCGCAGCGCCTCGCAACCTCATTCACATCTCCTCAAAGCTTTCCGGGTTTCACGTCACAGCCACAAACGTTAATGGTTTTCATGTGATAGACAAACACAAAGCTGTGCATCAAACAGAAGAAATCGGTACAAATAATGAGAGTAGATTCCACACAAACTCTGTTTACAAATTACCTGACTTCTGCTGGAAACAGTTTTGTTAAGGTTGTTTCCTTGTATAAGGTGGGGCCAATAAAAAAATGAAAATTGACATCACATCTGTAAATGTAAAAACCTTGAATCGTTTTACTTTCACTTCTCATGTTTCGGCTACTCTGTGTTGGCCCATCACATAAAATCCAAGCAAAATCCACTTAAGTTTTGTTGAAGGAATTAAATAAAATCCGGAAAAGTTCAAGGGGTGTGAATACTTGAGCGAGGCATCGTGAACTCTGGGTGCTTTAACAAGAGAGAGACAACGTACTTGTCATTGCTCTGCGCCTCCTTGACGGGCTTCTTGCCCTGCTTGTCTTTGTTCTTCAGATAGTCTTTGAGTTTCTCCGCTCTGTCCAGGTACTGCATGCACTTGGCTCGTATGCTCTCCTTGGCCTTGTCGCTGTGGGCCTCATCTGGACACAGTGACCATCGCAAGGCGACGTGAACAACACGGCGCCCGCAGAGGCCGGCAAATTGTCGGGATGCAATACTTACATTTGATGGCGTGCAGGAAGTACTCCACGGCATGCTGGTATAATCGCAAAGCCTCCTCATAATTCTTCGCTTTGTCCTCCTCTGTGGCTTTGGTGACGAGATCGATCGCTTTCTGCAGCAGATTCGGAAATATGATTTCAGAGGATCAACGCTGGATAGACTGAGAGTTCAAACTGTTACTGAAAGCTGCCGCATTGCGCCCGAGCGCTAGAATCTCAGCCTGCTTCTCTAATTTCAGGTTTTAGAAGATTTCATATTATCCCCAATTTCCACTTTGGTTCTAATCCTTTTATATCCTTTTGTCAACTTTTCACAAATGATGAGTAACTATCTTCTAGATCAAACCACAATCCCATTAGACCAGGAGTATAATACGTGAGATGTTTTTAACCCAGTGATGTCCAATTTGAGTCTTAGAAGGCAGGAGTCCTGCATGTCTTGCATATTTCAAGCTTCACTGCTAGGTGTTACATTCCCTGATGTCGCACATGTTGAAAAAGCTGTGCAAAGGGAATAAATCTATTACAAACAGAGCACTTGTGCCATGACGACTAGAACTGGACACAGTCCTTTTCCAGCATCAAGTGTCAAAGTAAGTCCAAAAGAACCTGAAGGAGGAGTTCTGAGGTTAAAACTGTAATGGTGGAGCAAAAGGACCAGAAGGCAGCGAAATACAAACAGAGATTCTGTCCAAACACTTGTTTTTCTTCATTTACATCAAATTCTGACTGCGCCATCTTGAATGTTGTAGCTGAATTCAATAGTCATCGTACCAGACAAGCAGTAAGTTTTAGCAAACCTCTGGAGCATCGGTTTCCTCATCTTGAGCAGATGCAGAACCTTATGCGGTTTTCTGCACATTTCCATCCAAATGACATGCGAGTTCAGAGATGATAATCCTGGACGCTTTATTTGTTGTATAAAGTGGCGATTTGAGCAACAGTCAGTATCCTCTGACGTCAGCAAGGCTTCATCATCGACACAACTGTCGCTTACTGGACATTTTCTCTGTAAACCAGGGAAATTATTCTGCTTAAAAGATTCCCAGTGGATCTGCAATTTCTGAATGCTCTCACCAACAACAATCTAATATTCAAAACCGCTTAGATGGCTTTTCTTCTTCATTCTGCTGTTCGGTTTTACCTTCAACAAGTCATTCCCAAAACACCAAATATATTGAGCTGCAGATTTCTGTCTTCAAACAACTGAACAAGTGTGGCTGTAACCTGACTTCAGAGTTGTACATTAAGAGCATTACATACTGTCACAAACATGTTTGTGACGAGAACAAGCGCTGACTCCATTAGATGTAAATCAAATGTGCTTTTACAGGTTTCGCTTCCAAGAGATGTTGGACATAAATTTACCAAAACAAGCCCTGAAATTCTTGCTGTGCAAGACAAACCCCACATTTAATTACCACTAAAGTGAAATGTAATGTGAACTCATTTTGTTCTGCTGCAAGAAATGTATTTATATAACTTTTTTGTGGTTTCAGGCTATTGACAAATGGATCAAAAATGACAAAATGTTTGATTTGCTGTCTGAGAGTAGCAGGAAAGAGACAAAAAGAGCAAAACTGTTGAGTAGAGTTTGTGACCTCTGAATCTTAAATAACAGAAACAATCTTTTTAATTTACTATATACGAACAATAGTTTCAGGTAGCACTTGTAGCAATAAATATATACTTCAAATGCTTATGGAAGGTGAACAGCATAGACATAATCATGCATTTATGTCTATGGTGTGCAGTATTTAAGTCTTTTGTTTTGGTTTTGATTCAAGTGAAATCGACTACCAAAATCTGGAATTCATCCGGCGGTCCTAAATAGCTTTAGTAATTAGATATAAACCAATGAAAAGAATCGAAAATAAAACGCTGTGTTTTAATTGCTCAGAACCAGGCTGGTTTAAACTCAAAGGTTAGCTCTGCTAGCTCTACTGGCTAACGTTGAGACGTACCTGCAGTGTTGACGTTGTCATTTCATCTCACTTTTCGGCTCCTCGGCTACAGCTTTATCTTCTTATCCCACCACAAAGGTGAACGCTTGAGAAAATGTTTGTTTGTGACTGTATGTTTACGGTAAATTGGCTGTTAGTGACATGACAAGAACAGAGCAGCGGCTAAAGCGCTAGCAACAACAACACTGCAGCTTCTGACAAGCTGGTTGACACGAGAAAAGCTTCCGGTTCAAGTTTTCAAAGCGCTACGGAAAAGCTTCCAAACGGAGGGAGTTCTTTTAAAAAGAAAAACATCTTTGGACAATTAGGTATATTTTGTTGAAGAAAAAAAATACTAACGCTAATCTACACAGTAATACCAACGATAAAGATGTTGGTGATATGTGTGTAATTTGAAGGCAAGGAATCATTAGATCCGGTTAATTAAAGCCAACTTGATAGCTGCCGAGGTCAAGCAAGATACTGCCACCTAGCGTCGAATCTCGGGTATTACACTCAGTTTCAACTGATTAAAAATAACTATTAATCCCAAAGGGAAATTAAATGTTGCAACTCCTTAATTTAAATTTTTCTAATAATTTAAATTCCTAAATTTAAATTAAAGAATTAATTCTGATATTGATATCTTCAAGAGTTACAGACAATAGTGATGACTATTGGCAGAAAAAAATCTTCTTGCGGTCTGAGCTGCATGGAAAGCATAAAGCAAAGATCTCCACAAAAACACAACAATAATTTTAAAAAGTAACAAAATAAAATGTCAAACAATCTAATGCATAAATGTAATACATTAAATATGTAGCAGTGTGCAAATGTTTTCTATCATCCACTGAAACAAAATTTGGAATAAGGCATGTTCTTCAGGATTTAAATATTTTTAAAGGCCTTTAGCTTTCACAGCTTTCCAGCACAGCTATGTGGCAACTGGCAGCCACATTAACAGCTTCCTTCCACCACATCTTGTAAGATCCCTTGGGCAAGCCACTAAATCTGAAATTACTAATATGTATTGTTTTGCAAGCGTAGAATTATCGCTGTACTTGTCGTTTATGCTCCAGGTTTTATCCAGTGTTTATGCAGGAACCTCTTGTGCTGCGCTAAGAAAAACAGAATCATCTTTATTTGCCAACCTTGTGCACACAAAAACAGAAATTTGACTTCAGTTCTTCAGTTTTGCTCTCAGACATCCGAAATACAAAACATATATGCACTATTTTCAAAGAGTAAGACCAGAGTTTATTAATATTAATATTAGGTAACCTTTTCCTGACATTTGACCTGCACAAGACCTGGATGGAGGGAAGGTCACCCCTCAGGAGTTTGCGATGGGAAAGGTTTGGATGGGTCAGTGCAAACAGGCAGAGCATAAATAAGAAAGGAGCTCATGAGAAGTTTGAATTTTGCCACATGTGGAATAATGTACATTTTAAATGTGAAAACCTTCAAGGGACCTGAAAAGCTCTACTCTGTACGTATGAGCATCCTCTCACAAGGTGGAACCGGCTTCTAGCAACCAAAGTTAAGCAACCAAAGTTGAACACAGACGTCTCAAATAAACTCCAATATTACAAAGGGAAATCAAAAACCACAAGAAGACGAGACAAAAACATTCAATTTACAGTTTTATTGATATTTACACATAAAGTAACTACATTGGTATTGTACATTGTATACTGTATTTTGGAAGGATATCTAAAATACTTTGCATATGACAAGTTATTGCAGCAGCACAGTAATTTTTTCAGTCTTATGATTGTGTAGGACGCAAGCTGCCACAGATAATACCTTTGGTTTAATGAAACTCTTTCTTTGAAGTGTTAATTTGCATAGACAGGAATGCCATGATTTCATAAGAAAAACAGAAAAAGAGGAAGAAGGCTAAAGTGTACATTCAAAGGTTTGAAAGGGGGTTTGCCAGGTGAGTGCATCAATTGAAAACAGGAAAACCTGAAGCTTATTGAGTAAAATTAACATAATTATAAGGTCAGTGTTATATAAGCGGACGCAACATCAACAGCCTCTAGGACAATCTTTACTGTATGCTCAACAATGTAGCAGGAATTATTCCACTCATTTATGCTGAGTGGAATAAGGGAAGTAGAGTCTACTTCTGCTTAAACACCGTTCACATTAATTTGTTTTGAATAAGGCTTAAACTGTTAAAAAACGAACTGGACAGAAATGTGTTTTCACTTTCTAAAGATGTCGTTTTCCTACAGTATGCAGGTCAGACATGCCGGACAGACCTTGCTCTGAGAACAGAGAGGTTTATCTTGTTTTCCTGCGGTGCACAGTCAGTGGACACAATGGGACATTGTCTGAGGTCTAAAAGAACTGAGGCTTCACTGAGGGGGAACTTCAGAAACACAAACCAGTCCCAGATGATGGCTGTGTGTAAAATGATAATCATACAAAAATTTGTACACCTTGCCACCATTGATTAAGCTTGTTTCTGAACCTTTTCAATAACATCTTACTGTCTTTAATATGTCCTTGTCCTAATTTACAGACTAAACGATCACAAAGTCTTTGGACATCAGCAGTTGTAATACTGCAAGTATAAAAAATGGTGACAACCCTTTATTCAGAGCATGTTACTCAAGTCTAGATTGTTTTTAATATTGTGTTTTATGTCATATTGACATAATTTCTTAATTTGATCAGCATTTTAAGTTGAGGACTACAATAACCAAATTAAACACAGTTTGAACCGGGACTAGTTTAATTTTAAAATCTGCTCAAAGCTAAGTCCAGTTAGCATTCAGTCGAGTAATAGCTTGACTGATGCTACATGATCTTTTTAAATGACAATTAACAAATGATAACTTTAAAATGTTTTTTTTTTTTTGTAATGATTCAAATTTAAATTGAATAACAGTGTAAAAGTCTTTTGAAACTTTTATGGCTCTGATTAAAATTTAGATCGAATAAAGCTAAAAGCTAAGCTTAACTTCTAGTTGAACTAGCCTAGCTTAGCATGAATAATAAACTCTGAAAAAACTCTTGTTTGTCAGGTTAGGTGAGTTTATATGGTCTATATAAACTAAGTAAAGCAGAATGTCATATTTCAAAACAACATGACAGACTACCAAATTATTTTAAGTAAATTTACAGTAAAAGATCAGTATCTGTTTTTTGTTTTTATGAGAGCAATAAAAAAATCATTGACCTTTTTAAACATGTCCTTTTTACATTTACACAAAGAGTAAAATGAGCTTTTGTTAATTTGATTAGTTTTTTTGGTTGTATTTGAAAACATACTTTTAAAACTCAGGTTTTTTTTAAGTGATTCAAGCCTGATTTGAATTTATTAATAATCAGTAACAAAGCAGCAGTTTCAATTATTTTCAATGCAAGTTTGAACAATTACCATTTTCACAAACCCTTGAGGTGATTCATCCTGAAAACTGCTTTTTTTTTTAAAGTAGATTTTTTTCCCTGTTGATGTAAAAATCAGTGAATTTGGCAGTTGGTGGCGTGAAACGTGGCCAACATTTTTCATGTGACACGCTTGCAAAATCTTTCATCACTTTACAAAACGAGAGATTGTTTGGATGGCCTTCGTCGAGGGTAAAGAAAAGTTTAAAATAGGTTTAAGAAAGAGTGAAGCGGCTCTTGAAATACATTCATATCTCCATCATGTGATGGCATGCCTGTTAGACAAGTCTTTACACCATAACTCGCTGCAGAAGTTGTAGTAGAGAAAGAGGGAGAAAAAAAGGTAATTTTAAGCAACTTGGATAAATAAACAGAATTGGGAAAAGGAAGAGTTGTAGCTGAAAGAGGAAGTAACTTATAATCTGATAGTGGATAAGAGAGTCATGCTTTCATAGGAAAGATATACACTTATAAAACACAGTAACATGGTTTACACTATCAGAGTAATACTATTGCTTGTGCATGATCAAAGCTCTTATAATGTGGAGTATAAAAGGAAACCTTATAAAGAGTGCTGTTGACTACAAGTTAAAAAAGGCACAGCTGGCGATCCTGATTGCAAACAGCAGTTAGGGATACCGTGCGGTCACACCGTCTCTAGCTTGTCGTATGGAGTCGCACTGTTTGCACCATCTCTGCTCAGATGGGACTGCACCGGGACTCTAAAACACCTTCCTAGCACAGGCTGGCACAAAGACAAACACGAGTTAAAAAGAGCCCAGCTGCATGGGAAGGCTGTAATGGAATGATAGGCAGAGTAAAAACAGGGAAAATCGACCAGTTTGTGCTGAACTCTGTGTTTTGTATCTACAAAAGCCCTCCTGACCGAGGTTTTCAGTGAAACCTTTAGTGCTGCGGTCTTTTACGTCAGCCCCCTACAACCAGGTTTAAACTTTGCTCTGTGGAATGTGAAGAGATTTGATCAACTCCTACTTTTTGCACGTTGAAGTAGCTTCCTTAATCCTCCTGACCTGAAGCGAAACGCTCCTTCCTTTGACATCAACTTTGCAGCGCAGATGATTGCGAGAGGCTGAGAGGGGGAGCTGGAAGGCACATTTCTGACACAATCAACAAAACGACCCGTGCTTTAAACTTTCCCTGCAGCGCCGCCGGCAGGCCTAACCTCAACCGTAAGTCGAGAAAGTGGGGAAAAAATAAAAGTAAAATTGGCTGTAAAATGTAAATCCTTCCGTCTGTGCTGAAGTGAGTCGGCTAGTTCACGTCAGAAGGCCCATGCGGGTGAGCTTGGCTGACAGGAAGGAGTGCAGGACGAAGACCACCGGCTTTGGACCCGAGTGGAGGTCGAACACCTGCGGGGAGGAGGGAGGAAGGAAGGCAGTGAGTAAGACTTTTAAAAAAAAACAACAAAACAACTAAAGGACAATAGCACAGAACAGATGGGACAAATAAAGACAGTGATGTTTAGGTATGATGGGCCTTTATTAATAGGTTATCTGCTCTGAAATGAAGCAGCCATGTTAGCAAGGAAATTGTCATATTTTACATGTTAACATTTTTACATTTTAAAACAAAGATTCCAAGTTCTACGTTTTTATACATATAAAACTCACCATTTCTCCCTCTGGACCACCAAAGTCAAGGTAAAGATTGCGAATTCCATCGTCGGCGGACATTTTGAGCTTCTCGTAGGGGTACCTGAAGAGAACAGCGCCCCCTGTTTGGTCGGCTGGCTCCCTTGTAATAGTAAAGCCCTTTTCGTAGTGCAGCGTGAGCCGGACGTCCTGCCTATTCACCGTGCAACCTGTCAGAAAACAGTGAGGTCAAACACAAGAAAATGCCTCGATTCTCTTTGATCAGCACCAATTACAAAGATTTTTAAAAAACCCAATACGTTATTGATCCATAGATCAGTTGGATGTACACACACTTTATAAAGATCATAAGCATATCTCCAAGTTAGCTGCAAAGTAGCTTAAGCACAACAAAAACTTCAACATGTTGAATCACAAACCTTTGACTTCGGTCCACAAACCTGACTCAGGGGGAATGGGCAAGAATGCCAGCTAACTACTGTTGGAGTATAACCAAAACCTTTGCTGATAGTTAATCACTCTCAAAAGCTATTATACCAAATACTGAGGGAATGTGATCTGGATGATATTTGAAAGAAATGTTCCAATTGTCAATAAACTTGGTGATCTTGACATGTAACAGGAAATGTTTAGTCTAAATTAATGTCAGACATATTCAAATATTGACAATTTAACTAAATCCCTCCCCCCCAAAAGAGTTTATTTTCTATGTAAAGCCCAGACAACACTGTGCAGACACAAGTCATTTGATCCAAAAGCGTTTCGCTGTGCAACGCTGTATCTGCAGTGACAAGAATGTTTCTGCACAGCCGTGTGTTTGTGTAGCAACTGGACAAGGAAGGAGCATTAAAAAAAAAAAAAAAAAAAAAAAAAAGAAGTCAGAGTCTCTCCATTACTGTTCCGACAGGCAGCTATTGTTCTGCTTGGAGCAAAAACATTCCCTTCTCCTGGCTCCCGCTTGTGCTTTTTCCCCCAACACAGAGCTGCTCTTTCTCTGAACTGCAACAAACCTTTGTGGGACAGCTGCTGTCAGACTCTTCAGACTATTTCATGTGAAGAAGACCAATGAATAACGTGCGACTTTAAAAAAAAAAAATCTAAACATGTATGTTATCCTAAAAACAGCATTTCAGTTAACCAGACTAGAATGACGAAATCCTGCAGAAAGAAGAACCCACATCCTGTGGTTAAAGATCATCACGCTACGGCGAACAGGGCAACTGTCTCACATAACCTCAACCAGACACCGTGCAACACGAGTACGCCGAGATGAACGAGGCTCTAAATCTGAAAAGTGAAATCTCTGTCAGGTGTATGTGAGGTTTGATAGGTAAAGTTTCTGCTGTGAGGTAATCCCCAAGTGCAAATTTCAAGATGGATCAATAAAATCAAATCTAGAAATGGGAATCTGCCAATTTTTCCTCTGCTCTTTACCTTGAAAATGTCCATATTGTCTCAGTCGTTGAGTAATCAATCTGCCTGAAGCAATACAGGAAGAGACCTTCAGCAGAACCAGATGCTGGCTCTAAAACTAAATGCATGTTACTTAAATAATTAGCTGACATCTCTTCCAGTCCAAGCAGCAGTACTATTTGCGACACTGTGCAGCTTTACTCCAGATATTTTCCACTTTATAGGAAGTCAGTAAAGCCTCACCGATGGAGACCTCCTTGATGATCTCGGCTGCGGCGTGAACCCCCTGAACGAGAGCGCGCGTCCACGTGGACAGGTCCCAGTGAGTCTCCACTCTGAAGACGTGCGACTCGATGCCGCGCCCGGTGCCGGTCCGAGTGGCGAACACCAGTTCTGAGCCGTGAGACGGAGAACCCCTGGCGCTGCCGGAGTGAACCAGTCTGAAGACACAAACGTAGAACAGGCAGGAGTGAGAGAGAAGGAAAGACGCTTCTTCACAAGGCGGATGAAACGTTGACATTTGCACGACTCTTGTTTATGTTTTAAAATGACCCTGAACTATTCAGTTTCTTCTGAGCTAAACAGATAATCCAACCACAGTCCAGCCGCTCTTCCTGCAAGATCTCAGGCTGATACTGTGAAACCAATGTGATTTTTTATCTTTTTTTTTGCACCTGATCTGTAGTAGAGTATCTGGTTTTGATTGGTTTTTCACATTAAGAACTAAAAAAAATTTACAACCCCTACAGACGGTCAGCTGAGTAAACCAGACAAAAACTGTTTACACAAAAATACATTTATTTAGAGGGAAAGCGTTGCATTGCAACAATTTTGGACACCACGCCTTTTCTTTGTGACAAAAAAAAAAACATCTGAAATTTGTGGGGCGAAAAAAAAACTGCTGTCATTTTTCTACTTTCTGTACAAGCACTCAGGTTGATATTACAGGCGTTCTCAAATGTGCAGCACAAATAAATTTGACTTTCGTCAATCAGTGAATCACAGCTGTAAGTGTGGCTGTGATTCACTTGAAATTCGGGGAAACAAAAAGCATTAGAAATTTTTTATGGAAGGAAAACCAATCAGCAAAATACCACTAATATACCGACTTAATTTAGAAAAGCAGAACTCTGCAGCTTCATGTGAGCATCTGGAAACTTGTAGATACTCACCAGTCATTACTGGAAATAAAAGGGAAGTAGTAAAAACAGAAAGATTGCTGATCGGCTGATTTACAGATAACCAAAATAAAAAAAATAAAAAAAACGTTTAACATAAATATAAACGTATAGAACCTTAAAAAAAATAGCAGTAGAAACCAAAACAACTGTTGTAGGTCCGTAAAAGACTTTATTAGCGTCATGTCTAGATGTTTAGATGATATAAAGACCAAATTATCTTCTTCAAATTCTAAAATACGACTAATTATTAGTGTGGATAAAAAAAATAACATCATAAGATACAGAACAATATAACACACTTTGAATGCCATATAAATAACATTTCTTCTAAGTTTCTAAGAGAACTGACTGGTGCAGAATTTGTCTGTTTTAGTTTTGGAAGAAAACGCAATGCAATGCACCTCAGCGCCTGAAGCTGCACCTGAAGGTCACGCAGTGCAGCTGCAGCACCTGACTTTACCTGGTGGCGAGCAGCGGGTGTGTGAGCAGAGGCATGGACCAGGACTCTCTGCTCCACGGCACCGAGTCGAACAGCAGGATGTCTTTTTCTGTCAGCGCCATGACGACCGGCCTGAACTGCTGCCGTCCGCCTTCCAGCTGAATCTGCGACATCAAGTCAAGAAGAGGAATCGAAGCTGATCAAAACGAACGCTGTTTTATTTTGGAGTCTGGATGGAATGAAAGTGATGCAGAGGCAGGAAGGGGATGTGATGGTTTCACACAGACCGGTTCATTTTAAAATGAATCCCAGTACAGAGTGGAGCCAGAGCTGCAGAGTGTTAGGAACAGACTCTTCTGACTGAACTCAATATTTTACTTTTTTTTTTTTCCCCTCAGCACTGCAGGTAATCACACATGAACTATGTTTTCACCTTTGCGGTTCTGCAGGGTGCTTCTGTTTCCAAAGTGAAACAAATAATAATAAATAAAAGTTTTATAGCACTTTTTCGGACATCAACTCAAATATTGGACCCCTTTCGTATCAGTCACAAGATATACTTCTATAAAATTTAATTATAAGTTGATGTTAATGTTTGTTATCTTAGCAAGCATGTTGCATATTTAAATTTTTCTTGATCAAACGGGTGGAACTAAACGGTATTTTGTGGATTTCACATGTGTGTTTGTGTATTGTTTAAGATGCAAATGCGTTATAGATGTTTTATGCATATTGAAATTTAAAAAAGTACAATAAAGTACTTTTTCCTAACAATTGCCTGAGACCAACTTCAACAGTTTTGCTCCTAACAATAAGTCAACTCCCCTCGAGTCAAATGCCACTAAAAATGTGTATTTAAGATTTAAAACCCATCAAACCGACGCCCCAGAAAGACCCATCCCTACCCCAAAAACACTGTGTATGTGAATTTTTAGTAATTATGGAGTCCTGACAAGGTAAAGATATGTTGATGGTGCAGTGGAGCTCAGCAGCTCACAATCTGACCTGAATCTTGAAAGAGCTCTGGGGGAGAAAAGAAAACAGAGCATTTTATCTTTTCTTCTTCACTTTAACTGAGTCGTGACTGAACGACGTCAAACTGGACGGTGCGATTGTGAAAGTGCCTGCTGTGAATAAAGTGGCCTTCACAGGAAGTAGCGTAACACGACAGAAACTTCCATCTGTATTTCCTGTTTTACTCCTGCCAGCATAAGCACGGCAACACATGAATCCATTCAACCAGCGCCTGAATGAACAGTTCAAAGTGAAAAGATACGAATCAGCGTTTCGTTCCTGTGAGTGATTTCAGGACAAGTCCCGATTTGGTCGGCATGTTAGAATTTAGAGTGCTTGTGTGTTTTGAGAAAACATGCACTTCCTGTGGATGTTGCATTACTGCAGTGGAGCCAGCTTTCAACCTCTACCTGCGCTGGATCAGAAAATACTGCCGGTGTTTTCTAGATTTAAAAGTTAGGAGATCTTCACTCTCTAAGGAACACAAACACACGACGACTGCTGTTTGAGGAAGGCTATTTAAGCAAACAGTGCTAATCCCCAATACAGGAAACTAAGGAGTTTAGAAGGTGAACTTCACAATGCTTTTGTCTTGCAACTTAAAATAGTAAAACCACATTTAACCGTATGTGTGTGTTCTCTCACTAAATAATGAACACTAGCCCAACAGAATCACAAATTCAACTTTGTAAAAAGAGAAATTGTATCATATCAGAAGACTAAACAAAAAAATGTCTTGGTGTTGTTGTTATCTAGGTACATATTTTATATACAAATTAAACGTAAAATAATGAAAACACACATTTTGCATATTTGAAAATCAAATTTAGTGCTCAACAGGAAACTGAATTTACTTTGAAAAAACTTGTACAAAGTTCACGCAAGCATTAGAATACAAACGTATTTATATTGTAACATTTGATGGAAACCTACACATAATTTTAAAACAGTGAATCAGGTACATATCAAGTTTATTGTGTGAACCAGAATAGAGGACAAAGCTAAAGGAATGCGCTTTCAGCCATGAATGGGGATAATGTTATCCTTATAACCCTTCTTTTAATTACATTTGTTGAATCTAAAAAAAGTTTACACAAATTACCTGCAGCCCTTATAAAGGAAAATCTTATTGAATCTAGTTTTACGGTAGGATGGACATATTTTTTCTTTATTTTGACATGATGTCAAGGTGCAGCGTTTTTCTTCCATTTTGTGATCTTTCGTCATTGCTCGTAATCTAGCATGAGACCATTTTGTGGCAGATGGCGTTACACAATGACCACAGAGAAATGCAGAGGGACACGGATTCAACAAAGCGCCAAATCAAAACTCTTCCCTTGAGGATTGTTTTGCAAGTCATTTGAGTTTCTCTATGAATAGTTTTCACAGAGCGTGTTTTTAGTGGATGTCTTTCACAGCAGATGTCCTTGAGCCTGCAGTGATTCATTTCACTTTATGGCACATCTAGATCCCAGTGGGTAAATGTATCCTTTATGAACTCCACAGGTTTAATCAGGAAAAATAAACTTGATTCTTAAGGAAAGCATGGGTGGAAAAAGAGGAAAGGAAAATAAAAATACTAATGGAAGGAATACATAAACCACTAAAATGTCTACTTAATTTTCCTTCTGTAATTCAACGATCTCCCAGAAAAATGTGTTTATTTTTTTTTCAGAGTAGTTTCTGCGTACCTGTTCAGCCAGCCAGCCGATGTGTTTAAGGTGGGGGTGTGTGGAGGCTGCAGACGAGGCCCCCAGGTAGGCGTTGATGTGTGCCAGCGTCTGCGGCAGGAGAGCGGCTATGTTGGTGTGTATGGCAGTGAACCAGGAGTTGGCTGTGGCTCCGTCTTTACAGCGCAGCACCACGGTGTGCTGGCCGTCTGGTGAGTGCAGCTCCAGCAGCCTGCAGGGAACAGGAGAGGTTCACTATTTTGGGAAGAAATAAAAACTGTAAATAATGCCGAGCATTTATATCATCAGATTTTATTTTCTAGTTAGGTCCCAGAAAACATTTCCTCATATTTTTGTCCAAAACTCTCGTGTAAAATGTGATTTTATTCAATTAGTTTGAGCTCTGTCTGAATAACTGGTGGAACATTCAGTTCCTACCATACACCAGCGAAAGACAGAAGCTTGTTGTAGTTTAATGAATTAAAATTAAAAAAAAAGAGCTTGCTGCCTAATCCACCATCAACTGCTTTGTAATATGAGTGTTTATATTTGACCAAGTTTGGTTTGAGTGGAGGAAATTCAAAAGATGGTTAAAAGCTTTTAGTTTTTCCCAAGCTTACTGTGCTTAGGTAACCTGGAATTAAAAAAAAAGAAGCTATAAGCATTATTTTATGTTCTGTAGTTCATAAAATAAGCTAAATATAAGTTTTTAAAAATGTTACCGAGTTACTATACATAATACATTACTATGAATGTTACTATTAATTCCTTAAGGGTTAAGGAATGATTAGATATTATGAAATTTTAATTATGGTTTTAAAAATGCTTCTTGAAGTCATCATTTTACTTGCTTCTGTTCCTCAATTTTATCCATCTGAACCGTCAGCCTCGGTTATACAAAATGCAAATTTGGAAATGTTGCCAGCCGTTTGGACAACGAACAGTAAAGTTCTCGTTTGTGGATAAATGCAAACTCCTGTTCACGATTCGGATCACTACTGGAGCCAGTCATGCTACCCGCTAACAGAGGATGCTGAAAGCAGTTTAAAGTGTCAAAAGTTGCTAAAGTTACAAATTTTTGTCTTTGTGTAAAAAAAAAATAAAATAAAATAAAAAAGTTACATCCAGTTTGCAGCTGCTTTCCCTCTAATAGGAGTATTTAATGACAGCAGGAAGACTGGGGAAAACATTTTGAACTTCGGTGGTTTTAGCGATGGCAGAGTAAACAAAAGTAATTAAAATCAGGTTAAAAGTTTTACAAAGACCAGAAAAGAAGTTGGCCCAAAATATCCTTTATTGTTAGTTTACCAACTATATTAATGTGTTTGGATATTTTTTTGTTGTTTTAAGATAAATATATTTAAATGACCAATAATATTTTTAAAAAAAATTCTAAGCAATGTACTAAACGACTAGCAGACAAGAACAACTTTTATCACAAATGTAGGCAACACTGTCACACACCGTCTGACTAAGTTTTAGATCAACATGCTCACAGGAGGTTTTTGTTGTCTTGCCCGTAATGTTCAACAAAAATAAACATTCCAATCTAATGAACAGAAGAGAGACACACAAACCCAACTCCCAGCCCTCCCTCAACCTCAAGTATTTCAGCAAACCTGTTCTCCAGATCAGGCATGGTGAGGTTCCTGCTGATGAAGCACATCTTCAGGCTGATGACCTTCCTGTCTTTGGACGAGGACGATGAGCTGCTGTGCTTGGGTGACCCAGAGTCGTCGCTGCCGCTGTAGCTGGGGGACTGTGGGCGGACGCCGTCCCACTGCAGGTCGGCCACCAGGGACGGCTTCTTGAAGAGCGGAGACACCTCGCGGATGTACTTCACTGAGGATGGGTGAAAGGGAAGAAAAACAGTTCAGTGAAGGTACAGTTCACTTCACTTGGATGGGTTCCTATTCTATAATATGCAAGAAGGGAACAGTACAAAAGAGCCCTAAATATTATGTTCTTAGTATATTTTCAAAATGGATATTTATTCCCAATTTCTGGAAAAAGAAACGTATCCACATGAGTTCTGAAATTACACTCGAGTGATTTTCTAATTGTGCAGCAGCAGTATGTGGTGAAGACAACAAGACCCTGAGCATGGCTAAAGCAGTGCTTGGCTAAAAACTCTCCCAAAACAAATTCAAAACACACATGGAACTTGTTCTGCAGCTATTTTGGTTTCAAGCACATGAAATGAACAAAGGAGACACACAAAACTGATTCTGTACGTAAATCCAGAGGCCAAGCAGTCGTGCAGTAATGCATGTGCTACTTGAACACACCTGACGTCAAGGAATGAGTCACAGGCAGGCCCCAGCAGGGAGCAAGGAGCTAGCGAAACAACAAAACAGTTAAAAAGACGCAGACCCTGGAGGACAGGAATTACCCATCTCTGGTGGAGAGACTGATTTTCCACAGAAAATTAAAAGAACATCAGTTTGGACAAATCTCATGAATCGCATAGCCACTTTAGTTATTCAACATAATACAAAGAAATGCATCTGATGAATGCCAACAGACAGCCAAGGATGCATCTATGGTTCGATCAGATCCACCCTGTGACAGCTGGTTACTACAGAGCAAAGTGGCTGCAGACTAAAAGCCTTTCAACCCTCTCAAGTCCACTTCCCGGTGTGCAAATGAACGATGAAATATCTGCAGCTGGATTTTTCTAAGATTATTTCTAGAGCTGAGTGTGTAAGAGAAACAAGCCCAGAAGAAAACCAAGTACAGATGTGAGGTTGGCCAGTTGGCTGTTTGTACAATAAAAGGGGGGCTTTTGCTCCGATGTGATGGATTCGCTTTCCAAATTTGGTCCTGTGGGCTCCCGTCCCCACGGCGGCCTCACTGTTATTCCCCTCTCTCCCTCCTAAACATGAAGGTTTTATCTCTTCATTGTTTCCTCCTGCGTCTGCTCTCATACTCTTCGTACGATGATGGTGAAAACAGGACATAAGCATTTCTGAGTGTGTTTGGGTTGGACAATGAGTCCGTCTGCTTCGTATGAAACCTGAGACAACCCTCTGAGGAGATGAGGTCATTCTTGAACGTAGATATTCCTTGTGAGTCTATGCTTCCTAAGGAGAACGGCGAGTTTCTAACCAGAACAAAACACGCGTGGGACGAGATGTAAAGAGTTAAAACAAAAGAGCTATTCTAACTAACATGGCTCTGCATGAGGATGTAAAGATCCCAATTTGTTGACTTCCTAATTAGCAGTGACTATTTAAACTAAATAAAACTTTTACAAGCCATACTTGGTGCTGATCGTCCCTGCCGGATGTGTACAACAGAGATAGATAAACAAGAGCCTGTAGGACAACATGAAGTAGGCTAGAAGATCTCAAAAAAGCAACACATCATAACCCCCGATCAAAACAACAAAATCAAAAGCCGATGAGAACCAACAGTCTGATCACAGATCTGCAGAAGCAGAGGAGGCTGCGGTGTGCATAAGCCCCTGCATGCTCCTGTGTACATTACTTTATGCATGACTCAGAACGCAAGACTGGGCGGGGAGCTACAATGAGGAAACGGGCCAAGGCCGACCATCCTAACCACATCTCCCACACCAACAAGAAACGGGAGCGTTTCTGCAGACGCAGGAGGTTTAGAGTGAGGGAGTGAGTGTGAAAGCATTCCTGGTTGCCTATGTTTACGTGCGAGGCTCACAGGAAAGAGAGTGGCTCTGTAAAATCCAAGTGTCACTAATCAACAGAACTGAAGAAGAGATGTTGAGATGAGACACTTTCTCTATACAGACATTCCACCATCGGTGGTTTTACGAGTTTAACAGATAATCAGAGCGCAATAATGAACAACACTAAGTCTGCGCCAGCTCTGAATGTTACCAACATCTACTCAAAGCAGTGTAAACAAATACAGATGCAAAAAGTTGTCAGCCAGAATCCAGCCAGTTATTGTACTTGATGTTTTAGTTCACTTTGGGTATTTTATATTTTCCACAGAAGAAATTTGCTAACGAAGCTAAATCCTGTTTGTATATGTAGGTGCCAATATTGTTTTGAATCTCTAAGTGCTAAAGTTCATCTCCCACACAGTTCTTTTTTTAACCGACTAAACCAGTTTCACAATGAATCATGTCAATAAAGAGAAAATAGAAGCACTGGTTCATTCATCCTCTTTGTTAAGCTGCTTTATTCACTTCCAGATGTTCAGTTTCTCGCTCTCTTCACGAGCTTAGTTTGTTTTATTATAAATAAGTAGTTAATCTGTTGTTTATATATTAAATCTGTTGTTTCTTTAAGGGCATCACTGAAGTCATAGCTTTAAGCTATAAGCCGATTCAGCGAGTTTGCAGGGAACCAGTCAAAAAATCAAAACTCAACAGTCTGCGACAACTTTAAATGTGCCATCATTTCCTTCAAAGGGTGAACAGTAGCAGAGACTGCAGTCATTTCCAAGCCATCGTCGGCGAACAGCTGTGCTGGTCAGTCTCCATCTCCTAGCACACGGCACTCTGCCTCCCCGACTAGGTCAGCTACTTATACCGACAGCCTCCGAGCTAATGAGGAAGTCCGCTCTTCTCCATTAACAAGTCACCTACTATCCACTAGACATCACCGTTTATATTCATATCCATAAAAACAACTGAAAATAGCAAACTGGAACACAGTGCATGGAGCCACAAATTAAATTGCATGCCATATCGTGCAAGCATGTTGGTATTTTTACCTTCATAAAATGCTAGACAGACTGCATTTAGCTTTTACACTAAAACAAAAATAAAAAAAAAAGAATCTCTAAAAGCCAGAGCTTGGTAACTGCTTGATTTCTCATGCATTTAGCCATGTGAAGTTTGGAGAGAGAAAAAAATCCCGGCTGCAAACGACATGCAGCGAAGAATGTGTGTCGCATGTTGCAACGGAAATAATGACTTCATCAGCGAGCAGCAGATTAAAATAGGTTAACTTTCTATCGAATTTTTTAGATGTAATCATTAAGCACATTTGTTTTTAAAAGACCAATTCTGGGAAAATGAATAACAGAAGTGGGGACTTGGAATACTCTTCTGCATGCCCCTTGTGTAAACTGTAATTATGGTCTTGCTTTGCAGCAGTGGAGTTTGTAAAAGCTCTGCTGTGTGACGTTTTGGCAGCGCGTGGACCATTCTACATCTGCTTTTATTCAGTCTCCTTTCGTCTAAACAATGAGGCCTCCAAGCAGCTGTAATCTTATATGTAGTCAGATAAGTCAAACCTATCAGAGGTGCCTTGCTTAAAAGCCGAGATGTTTCAAGTCCTGCGGAAAAACTGAGAACTTTTTGCCATTTCTACCTGCTGCATCCCATTGGCGAGATCAACGACCCCAGGTGGAAATGAGCTAAAACCAACTGGTTTCTGTTCAGGCACAGCTCAAGACCAGTAAGTGGCTCACTAATACTGTCTGTGTCTACCTGGGAGTAGGTACCTCACAGACTGAGTCTCTCTTTTCAAACATGAAGGAACCTTTGGTCTAACTTTCCAAGTCTTCACAGCCTTCACTCTCTCCGCCGTAGATGGACTGTTTCATTCTTTTGTGATCGTTAAAAAGAGGTTGAATGCATTTGGATGGAACGGCCCGTCTTTCTGGCTTTGTTGCAGTCTGATGAACTCATTAGTTCTTTCAGGCCGATTGCTCAGCTCCACTTCTGCTTCTAATTAGGCCCATCCACAGAGGGCCGGCCGATCTGTGCAGTATTGCATGTATGCTTCTGTATAAATGCGCGAGGAGGAGGATTCCCCAGAGACGCCAACCAGCATCCCATAGGGCCATCTCATCTGCTTCCATTTATACCCCGCTGCCTGCCGGCCGGAGGATAGACGGAAGAAAGGGAAGACAACGTCCAGAGGTAGAGGAGGACTGTCTGACTCGGCACATATTTGGTTGTGGCAATAGCTGTGGTTCAAAGCGACCCGAAAAAAATACTCTTCTTCATCGCTTAAAGAAGTAATCATCTTCTGGAATGGGTGAAATAATAGCTCACAGAGCGGCGAGTCGTTGAGTCAGACCCCGGCCTCTGTACTTTCCTCCCCAACTGCCCAGAAATTCTCCTGTGGTTTGGCCCAACACGCTTTCCCCGCTGGCTTTTCTCTAGCTTCCCTTTCCTTTTCCAAAAGCATCCATCTATCCACCAATGGCACAATCCCCTCTGAACAATGCTTTGATTCTGCAATATTTGCTGACTCTAAAGAGTAAAAAGTCTAAAATACATCAGATTGCAATGACCATTTTGACTTTAAAAAAAAAAAAAGAAAACGTAATCAATTTCACGTAAAGTAGTTATCTTCTTGATTTGGATAGATGACTGAGCTGCACCGATATAAAAATTTGAATCGGAATCAATATCCGATGCTGATATTGCCGTTATGGCCGAAAACAATACAATATAAAGTTCCCTAAAAAAAAAAAAGTCAGTCCCAATGCTCACATTGCCTACCTATTTCAGTACATAAAAAGCACCAGAATTCACTTCTCTTGAACGAGGCCTTTGTTTTTAAACAGACCAGAGTCTGCATCAGAGTTTGATTCACACCACCACAAATGAAACATACTTTCTAAGAAAGCGAGCTAGAGTTTGATTAAAACAGAATAATCAAGCCTGGTATGAATGCACCCTGAAACTGGGGTGATAAATTCAGATAAATTCACACCGTCGCCTCGGCTACATTACGGTACAACCTCAGTGAGAGTATTTGGAAATAAAAACACAATTGGAAAAAAAACTAGTAACCGCTTTATGCTAAAACATGTTTGCAACACTACGCCACCACATTTATTTAATTACATGACTCAGTTTTTGAAAAGATCAGCGTATGCAGTGGACTAAAAGTGGACTTCGGTGTGGGTGTGTCAACTTTCTGCACCCTATAAAGCAGATTATGGACAAAAATAATCACATTTATCATTGTCTGCAGCGCCGACAGTTGAAGATTATCGCCGTCTGTGCTGAGAGCACAGATTGATGGTACTTTAGCGCCGGCAGGTTCCCAGCAAAACGGGCAAGGTGGATTATCTTGAGGATCAAAGGGATCCTCCTGAAATTTCTAATAACAAAAATGTATCCATTTATAGTTGAGGCACAAATATGTGGACCAATCAAATATATTTGTGGGCATAAATATCAGACGCTTTGATGTATGGGAAAGAAAGCAGACGTGCTCTTTTTGAGGCTTTGCGGACAATTTCTGATCCTGCGGATCCGAGGACGCCAACAGACAGTGAACAAAGTCGGCACCAGAGAGAAAAAAAAAAAAAAACGTTCCTGGCCAGGTTTGTCCCCATTTCATCAATGCCTTTTCTATTCCTCCTAATTACTCAAACAAAAGCCTCCAAACAAAACCCCCCGTGCCCCGCAGCAAACCAAAACCGAGTTTAGACTAATTAAGCATATATGAGATGCTGCATCTCTCAGTCAGCAGAGAGGATAAGATTAACTCGTATTTGTCACATATATCCAAAGTAAATATGTTTCTCAATGTGTGTGAACCAGCATCAATCTGAACAGAACTAAAAACTTGTGGATTTAAGGCAGCAAAATATCAGGCAGCATGCCAGCAATGCGAGAATAGCTCAGCGCTGCATGGCCACATCAAACAGTAACAAGGCTTCTGAGCTTCAATTGGTGTCTTTTCTGACGCCGACTCTGAGTTTGCAGCTCCCAAAACGCTGCAGGCCTGAATACAGAGTAATCAGGCTCAAACGGGCTCAGAGCAATGATCAAATCAAGTTAAATGATGAAGTTGACAAATAAACATCATACTTCAACAAAAACCAAAATGACAGATGTATGCAAAGTACTGTACTCAGATTTATAGATTTGTTGCTTTTGGGAGTTGTTTGTCACTTTCTCTCCCTCTCTTCTTTTAAAAACAGTTTGCAGATTATCATCTGATTAGAATCCATATCTGCAAAGAAAGTTTAAGCCCAGCTATGAATTAACGTCTCCCAACATTCTTCAGAAATTAATTTTTACCACATCATAAAGTTTGAAAGATGGCAACAATATATCTTTTACCACAATCTGCAGAGCAGCTGTGCTAAAATATGAAGCCGAGCGCAAGTGATCACGTAATAAATCCAAATAAATACACAACTGCCTTTGGTTAAAACCAAAATCTCTTGTCAAGGTGTTGGCTGAAGCTGGGTGGAGGGTGACACTTTCCACAGGAAGACAAACTGTGTTCTGACATGAGCTGAAATGGAGGAAGGCATTACTTGAAAAGCAAAAAGACAAGCTGTTGTTTACAAATGCACTCAAGGACAAAAATCTTAACTTTGAAAACCATATTTTTTAGTCTAAAGAAACTAGAATGGAAGTATCTGGCCAAAATGACCACCGTCACCTTTAGAAAAATGGAATCGCCTGCAATCTTTAAAACACCACATTACAAAGTACGGAGGTGGCAGCATGGTGTTAAGGGGAGTGTTTTGTTACAGGGAGGACTTTTGCGATTCACTTTGGAAAAAAGCACAATTTGGACATTTTGAAGAGACAACTCAAAACACCAGCCAGGCACTTAAAGCTTGGGCACAAACGGGTCTTCAAATGAACAGTGGCCCTTAGCGTACAAGAACATCAGTTACAGAGTAGCTTGGATAAATCATGACTAATCAATTATTCAAATAATTATCAAATATTTTAGTGATCAATTATTTTGGGCAGGTTCTACAGATTTTTCATCTAACTACGTAAACATTTTTAATACAATATTAGAAATACATGATACTGTCATGAACATGATGGAGTCCTTATGAACGTCTATGACTGATGTCCTAAAGTGTCATTTGGTAAATAATGACACTATTAATGCAAAGTTGGTCTAAAAGTTGCACTGAGAGTCCATTAAAAGGGCCGCCTTTGCATTAAAGTGTCAACATTTCCAACATTTAAAGAAACTTTGCATTAAAGCTGTCGTTATTAACTGAATGACACTTTCTGACAACATTCAAAGACTTCCAAATGTTCATGACAGTGTAATGTCAGGGTTATACACACCCTGTCAAATAAAGTGTTACCAAATACATGAACACTACATAAATAAACCAAATTCCATTCGTTTTTTAAAAATAAGAAACATTTGATTGCCTAATGAGCCACAACACAGCTTTCATTTAGTGAATTTGAATGGTGTTAAAGCTAATATCAGTTTTGGGAACGGCGTTTTATCTTTAATGCAACATGTATACATATTTTATACAATTTTGGATTAGCTTCACCTTTTTTATACAAATAACCCTTTTTTGAGTCTCTACTCGAGTTAATGATGAATATATTATTAAATTAATCATTTCATACATTTATTAATCACAATTCATCCGATTAATTGATTCAGCCCTGCTTTCAAGCTTCAGGACAGTAACAAATGCCGGCCTGAGCATTAAGTGCTTTATCTACTTAAAGAAGTGTAAAGTAAGCGTGAGCCAGGCGTGTTAAGGGTGTTAGGAGAGGAACAGGCTGAACTGAGCTGCAGTGAAGGCAGCAAGAGCGTCATTCCTGGAAGAGCTCAGAAAGGAACAAGAGTTTGTGTGACTGAGTTTAAATAGCGGGACGCAAGCCATGAACCGCCCTCTGCAGGCCGTGTTGCTGATCACTGGAACAACGGCTGGTTATTTTCTGTTTTACAGAAGTGGCTTCGGATCAATCTCTGCAACATGAATAATTTAAACCACTAAAGGCTGCAGAGGAGCACCAACCATCCAAGTCAGATGACTGACCTCTGGCCCAAATAAGCACGTGTGAGCGGAGGTCAGGAATGTGGGGCTCCGGAGCTAATAGAGTTTATGTATTTGTGTGCTGCCACTGCGTTTTGGAAGGTCAAGCCTCACTCTGACTGACCGCCGCTCCTTTTCACAGAGCAGTGGCAGATCCACAAACGCTCCGATGACAGGCAGCTGACAGATTCCTGCAGCAGCACACGCAGCCTTCCTCCTCAGCGCGCCCGAGCGGGTCGCTGCTTTCCACAGAGGCGCCAGCAGGCAAAGTTCAAGCTGTGGTTTCAAACCAAAAACGTTTCATTGCTGGGAAGCATAAAGACGCTGCTGTTTCTCTGATTATAAAAGATGAATAGCTTGGTTAATCTGATTCTGAGTGGGGAAAAAAATAAAAATAAAATCACATTTTCACAGAGCAGATTGCTGAAAACGTCTGTTGCGTTCAATTGGATTTATGTTGGGAGGAACACAACAGGCCTGGTTTTGACTTCAGTGGAAATGTGTCCCTCATTGATTAGTTCCTACAATTTGCGCTTGTCAGTATTCAACCCACGTTTATTCCGAGCCATTAAACACAGCTTTTAGCTGTTCCCCATGTTAAGTTTCCAAACCCTGAGGGCTCTGCAGTCCGCCCGACGTTCAACAAAAACGCTCCCGGTTTGGGACCCTGATGCTGGTTCACGAAGCCCTGTGTAGCCGGTTTTACGACAAACACCCCAAAATAAGACGAGATAATCATTTATTAGTCCCAGAAGTGGGGAATTTATGTTGTCACAGCATAAGGTGGACAGAGCAAAACAAGATTAACAGAAACACTGAACACTAATGTAAACACAGAGTAAAAAATAAAAGTAATATTGATTTAATCATAAAACTAAATAATTAAGTGGCTAAAATGATGCAACAGTTTCAGCTTAGACAGTAATTTTGACTTAACGTGTGCGTCTTGGAGTTTATTTACATATAGTGCAGTTTTAATCCCACTTAAAATGGTATAAAACATTGTAGCAATTTGAAGGTTCACTTAAACATTCGATTTGATGCTCCTAAGCATTAAAGTGAGAGGGAATACCATGGTGAGATCCTGAGAATGGTCAAACCTTCAGAAACAAGACTGTAGATATGATTTAAAGAGGCATCAAAAGGTTTAAAACCAGCCATTTCACTGTTAAAAAAACAACTATCATGTAGTAGTGGAGGGCAATTAGGGCAACTGCTAACATGACCAAATCTGGCTGTCCCAGCACATTCACCCTGAAAGCGGACCGCAAGATGCTGACAGGAGTATCCACGTAAACTCAAATAGGATATTTTGGGGTAATTAGAGTCCATATCTAACTACCACAGATATAAGAGTGGAAATCAGTCAAATCTGGAAGAAACCAAACAGATTTAACTTTAGTAGGAGGAGTGAAAGAAAGAAAACTTTATTCTCCAAGAAAATGCAAAGGATGTACGTTTTCAGAAAAAATGTAGACAAAGAGCAGACCTTCCAGATGGGGACAGGCGTTTATCAAATCATTTGTCATTTATTGTGAAACGCTTTTTCATGGTAAGAATGTTGATTTATCGGTGCCACAATCAGTTCCATAATTGCCCGTATTGTTGGGATTGTTTGTTTTTCTATTTTCTCCACTGCTCGTTCATTTAGATTATCAGAAAATATTCTCAAAAACATTATCAACCATCTCCTCAGATGACGACGATCAGCTGCCACGGTTACCTCCCGCTGAGAAAATTTGCAAACTTTTGACCTGCGGTTAAAAATAAATGCCGAGTTGACATTTGGAGCAAATTAAAGTGGGCTGCCGTGAGTCACCTGAATGTCCCGTTGGCCTAATTTAGTCAATCTACACTGTGTTGATCGCCAACAGTAAGTCTCAAACCAAAGAAAAACCCCAAACAAATAAGGTTTCAGTAAACACGCAACTTCAAAATGTGCACCGACTGTGCAATAAAAACTAATCACTCATTTACTTTCTTCAGCTGTTGTAGTGAAGTGGCTCAGGTTTGTTTTTGGGAGAGTCTGGCTGTATACGGAGAGATATATTTGTATTAGAGCTGCAAAATATGTTGAGCTGCATAATAACACAACTGCAAGTAAAGGTTCATCACTACTAATATTGTTAAGATTTTTTATCAGTGCACATTTTCCCAATTCATATAGTCAGTAGAATTTTTTTCTTAAAAAGCCATTTTTAAAAAAAAAACTATTTTAAATGGCAAAATACCACCAAATATAAGAAAGCATGAAGTTGGCACATGCCGAGAGCTTGTAAAGATTTACACAGATAAATCTCATTGGTTGAATCCTGCACTGACCTTTGATCCTTCAACATGCAAACCTGACCAGAGCTGTGCTTAAATTCCTGTTTACACTAATCAAAGGATTTGTGTTCAGCTGATTTGAATCAATGCAGCTTGAACTTCTCTATCTGCTCTGATATCAACACAGGACTGTGTTGTCTAAGGGTGGCATACAATAAGTGTTAATCGGCTCTGCTTGGTTCACGCAACAAAAAATTGGATTTTCTTCCCGCTATCGTCTAAAAAAACAAAAAAGCAGCGTGTTAGTTTGGGACGAAGACGTGTGATAATCTTGTAATTCTTTCATGTTTTATGGATTTATATTTTGAATACAAATGGATTACATCTAATGGAAACCCAAAATTCAGTTTCCCAAAAAATGTTGAATCTTACATTAGTCAAATAAAGAGTTTATAATGCAAAATGCCAGTCAACTAAAAAGCCTGTCCATATATTGTATTGTAAATGCACCCATTACTTGGTTGGGGCTCTTTTTGCATGGGTTACTGCATCAATGCGACGTGACATGGAGAAGATCTGCCTGCGTTTCTGTTTAGGTGTAATATTGTTTTGTTAGCAGCTATCGTGTTTCTGCAACGTTCGTTCTAGAAACACGGGATCTCACCTCAGACTTTCATTTCCCAATTAAATGAGAAATCCACACTCACCTGAAACAGAGCAATTAGGACCACTGAGCAACAGTTCTGTCTTTCTGTCCCAAGTAAGGCTTTTGGGATTGTCTCTAATTCAGAAGCGTCTTAACACAAGGTTTGCAAGGATGTGGTTGTTAAACCTTGTTGATTCTATCCTTTTTGGCCAAACGTTTTTCCTTCCGCTCAACTTTCCAGTAAAATGTTTGAACATCCATCTTTTGAAATGGCCTGTCTGCTCAGGTCTACACTCTTCACCATTATTGTGAGGAAGTTTCTGTATCGGGAACTGCGATATTAAAATTTTCTGCAAAACTGAAGTTTGGTTTTCACTACATATAAACCATAATCCTCAAAATTGAAAGACAAAAAAAAAAAGCTACTTTGCCTGTAAATAATCACTGTAATAAATTGACTTCTTAATAATATTCTGATTTATTGATACCTCTGCAGAAGATGCAATGTGAGCCAATCTTGACCAAAATTGGGATTCAATTTACCCAGATGTAAAGTGGTATGTTCAGCAACTGATTATGCTTCTATAATCTCCTTTCGGTCATAGATTGAGTGAAATAAGTTTTTATTTAGGTTGGCTTTCTACTATTTTACCTCACAAAACAACAAAAGTTATGAAAGTTTACAGAACACTGAGCATTAGTTCAAGAAGAGCAGACTGGCTCCATGTTGAGATGAAGGCTCACTTTGCCCTAAAAGTTTCTTTAATCTATACTTGTCATTTTTCAAGTGTGCAATCCAATTGGTGGGCAAAGAGTCATAGTACTAACTGCCACCTGTTGTTGATTGAGTGTATGAAAGTTTGGTAGGTGTGTTCAGACCGTGGAGTTTAATCTCGGCCTTCAAATCCCCGCTCTCGCGTTGGCCCGCTTACCCTCCAGCGTGACTTCTTTCCCGGCCTTCTTCAGCGCCTGCACCGCCATGTCGTGGGTCGCCTCGCGGAGGTCGTTGCCGTTCACGGACAGGATCGCGTCGCCCACCCGCAGCGCGCGGCTCTGGTCAGCGGCGAGCCCCGGGAAGATCTTGGAGATGAGGATGGGCATCCGGTTCTCCCGCCCTCCCTTGATGCTGATCCCCAGCCCGCCGGACTCTTGTTTGACAACTCGGACCTTCCGCACCGCTTCGGAGGAGCCATCCAGGTTGCCCGGGGGCTCGCCTGGCCTCGACCCGAAGCTTGACCCGGGACTCCCGTAGCCGGAGCCGGGGCTCCCGAAGTCAGAGTTTGCGCCGTTCACCGGGTACTTTCCAGAGCTGTTCGCGCCGTAGTTCCCATCGTACGGACTCCGGCTGACGCTTCCCCGACTCGGGCTGCTGCTGCGCCCCCGAACCACGTGATTCTGATTCTGCAGTTGGTCTTGACCCGCGGAGGAGCCGCGGCCAGGGTTCCCCGGGCTCGATCCGGGGTCGTTTCCGTTCGACATGCCATTTCGGAGGCCGGCCGAGGGGTAGTCCCAGTGATTTCCCCCCGGTCCGCTCGCCTCCGCCTCGGCGGTCAAAGTCAGCGTCTCCCGCGTGAGTTCGGCCGCCACCCGGATCCAGCGGTCGCGGAGCAGGAGGTCCAGCTGGCCGTTTTTGTCCGCTCTGGTCCAGACTGCCATTCCCCCGACGGTTAGCCTGCTCCGAGGCGGGCCGCTCTCACTCTGAACTCATCGTCAACTTTTTCCTCTTTTTCAGAGTGCGCACAAGCAGCGACGAGGCTCCACTGGTTCGCATCGACACACCCACTCCCACTCCCACTGTGGGTGGAGGGTGGAGTGGAGGGGGAAACACAGGGACTCCAAGAACACCAGGAGAGGAGGAGAACAAACGGCTGCGAGCGGCAAGCCTCGGAGGACTCGTCGATTAGTTCAAGCTCTAAAGCTGACCGACTTCCCCTGAAGTTAGCATGAGGACAACCCTGTTACATCCGCTAAAATCTTTCAAAATAAAAGCCGTCAAAAATAAAATAAAAAATTACCAACATAAAGTATTCGTTTTCACGGGTTTTGAGAATCAAGGCAACCTGACAACACTTTATTTCAAAAGACTATCGTGAAGAAATGACTTGTATAATGGAAAAATAATGCAATTTCCTAAGGATGTAAAAATCCACTAGGGGAGCCTTAATTTTGTAAAAAAAAAAAAAAAAAAAATCCGTAATTTTAAATTCTAATATGATGTAAAAGTATGAACACATGTCGGCCACTTTTATTGGAAGCAGCAGTTAAATTCCCTGTTAAGTCAAATAACAAATCAGTCCATGTGGTGAGTGAACGTTTCAGAAACTGATAATCTGCTAAAATTTGCATACAAATTTCAGCAGATCACCTTTCAGCTTGGCAGAGAGTGGCCAGAACAAGTGACAATATGCAGTGAACAAAGAACGCAATAAAGAAGACTTGCTTGTAACAAAGATCTATACAGGAGATCCTTCCTTGACACAGCCATCAGTATCTGCAAAACTATTAAGAAAATTATGAGTTACATTATTTAATTTCCCTCAAATAATGAAGTATTTTGAAATTGAATTGTGATAATTAAATTCTTTGTTGCCCAGATTAGTTTTTTATTTGAATAATATTAGCTCAAATATGTTCAATACCCAATCTAAGTGAGAAAAAAAATTAAAAATTTAGGCAGACACAAAACAGGAATAGATCACACAAAAATATTCACTTGCCAATAATATGGGTTATATGAATAGATTGTGATTCATTATCTTACTAATATTTGAAATAGTATGAATTAGTGTATTTTTTTTTGTTTGTTTTGTTTTTCCAAATACCTGGTGAATTTGGATTATGTTGGAAATGAACTAACCTACAAAAATTCTAAGAAACAAAAGTTAAATAATCAGACATAAATGGCGGCCTCAAAAATGTACATTTTAAAACTGTGGTCAAAAGCTTGAAGCGACAACAAATAATGAATGAAAAATTCATTGCGGGTTCCCCATGCTTTTATTGTGAAAGTGCAATCGCCCGTGTTCCTTTTTGAGTCTCAGAAGGTTTGCGCGCGCTTGACCTGCATCGGCTTCTGCGGGAAAGTAAAATCAGAGCCGGATGACAGGAGGACGTAGCCAATAGGAGCGCGGACCTAATTATTTATTCATGATCTGGAGGCGGGGCTTCCGTCCAGGCCACATTGACAAGAAAGGAAAGCCTCAGTTTACTTCATTAATGGATTCCTCTGCAGCTCACAGGACACTTTCATTTTCCCCATCAATACCGCTTTTAGAAACCATGAAGAAGACAATCACTCCTGCTCATTTTACAAACAATTCATTTTGCTCCTCAGGTATAAATGGTTGGGACTCACTTTACAGTTGCTGTCATTTTAATTTCTTTTTAAATTAACCCTCCTGGTTGTCTAAATTTTCTTCCAGTGGTTTTAGCTTTTTTAATTTATTGTTACATAACGCCAGTGTATTGATGTAAATTATATTCTATTCTTTTTTGTTGCCATTTGTATATTAAGAAAAAGTTAACTTGTATTGTGGTTCTTATTTTTTATGTGCCTTTCAAAATAGTTTTAAAAATAGTTTTTGAAAATTATTTAATACAACATTTATTAAAAAGGTTATAAATTTGCTGAATGAATTAATATTTGAAGACTAGGAGAAAAAAATATGCTTACACAAACCCTTTTTTTTGCATCTGAGAGACACAGGTAGAGCTGTCTATTCTGAAATAACTTTACACACAAAATTAACCAAAATATGATGCACACGTTGCTGCCAATTTTTGACCCATGCAGAGCGCCAAAATGCAGAACACCTCCTTCTCATTCTGATCAGTCAAATTTGCACCATTGCAGGATGGCTGTGCTCTTTGGTTGTCTGGTGAGCCCACAGTAAAACTCGCAGATGCAGCACTGGTTGTGTTTGTCACTGGATCTTTATTGCAGCCGAGGTTCACTTTGTGTTTACAAAACCAGAACAGATTGCAAAGCGTCCATGTGGGAGTGAGAGAGGCGGGAGATCGACCTGCTCGCCTCTCACCGCGGTCGTCATGCTACGTCGGCGAAAGGTGCGGCCCGCAGCTTCACCCTGTTACATTCACACTGTCGCTGCCATTTCGCCCCCCCACCTCACCCTGCCCCGCTGCAGGTCTGGGGTCTCCACAAGCATCGCCAGAGAGGCCTTATTATGCAGCAGATTATTTTTAACTCCCCTTTTTAATGGTTAAAAATAAATATTTTATTGTCCACAAGCTATTAGGTTTGCAATTTTGTTCTTGTGAGGTACATTCATGACAAAAGAAACAAGGCAACCCATTGGAGTTAAATGCTAATGCAACGCTGCACAGCTTTAACCTCTCAGCCCTGCCTCTCAACTTCCAGCGCTCCCCTCTGATTGAACCCCTCCCGCCCAAAATGTGTGAGTGAAGAGTGAAGGTTTAGTGCAGCAGATAGGGCAGATGCAGAGAGAGATTTAAGTGAACAAAGTGTGTTGAGAGTGAGATGGTGAGATAAGGAAGGTAAAGCAGTTGTGCAAAAAGCTGGCATCTCTACATTCTTGCTAAAGAGTTCTTAACAGCTTCAGTGGTTTATTTATTTATTTTTTTTTTCATCTTTTATTTATTTTTTTTTTCATCTTTTAGACCTAAACTTGACTATTAAATGATACATTTAATGCTCCAACCCAGCAAAATTAACTGTGAAGCACCTTTACTGGATTATATGATTATTAAGACACGCTTCAACCCTCGGAGAACCCTCCCCTCTTTAAATACAAACGTGTGCACAGTGAGGTCAGAGTCTGAGCCAGTCATTGCTTCGTCTCGCTGCGGACCATCTCGCTGCGGACCGTCTCGCTGCGGTGGAGCTGCGATGAAGATTGTTGGTGGCGATGGTTTGGTTGAGGCAAAGCCTCAAAGTTGGGCTGTCGCTGCAGCTGTGGCCTCTGAGCGGCTTTGGCCTCTCTCTTTGGAGTGTTGTTGAGGATGTCCAGGCTCCGGCGGCTGGAGGAGATGACGTCAGCGACGAACTTTGTGCATTCGGCGCAGATGTCGCGCAGCGTGCAGCCGTGAGCGTACAGGTGTGGGAACTCCTCCTCCACTGAGCGGCGGGACAGAGTCCGCAGGGACCTGCAAGCAGAAACGGAGGATGGGTTTGTCTTCACGTCGTATATAAATCAGACATGTAGCCAGATAATGGCAGCCTGGCATCTATAACTGGGATAATACACAAGTGCATCATGTTGCAGTAGACCAGAATTGGAATTTTAGTTTGTCTCAGTAATTCAATTCAAAAAGTGAAACACGGTATCCAAACGTATTTATGGAAAGCTGAGTGGAAGGAAAAAGTCTGTAAAGATTAAAAAAAGATGCACAAGAATGACTGCAGCCTGGAGAATATTGGAGGAGTTTGGGGGGAATTAACGAGGCTTAGCCCACATTGGAGAGTTTATGTTTTTATGCTTAGTTCAGATAAAAGGGTTGGATGCACTGAAACTGAAAAACTACACAAATCTGAGATTTTCAGACTTTTATGAGCGAGAGCATTTTGCTCCCGTCAAGGGTTTGACCTTTTTTTTCTGGTTGTAAAAAATTATGTAAACAAAATTTTCCAAAACTAATAATGCATCAAAATAAGTATGATCGCTTATTGCCAGTAGCTCAGTCAATATTGCGGTAACCTCGTCCCGCGTGGTCCAGTAAGCGACTTAAGTTTGGAAAATATTGTTCATCATGACAAAAGAAAAATCTTTTTGTCTATGCACCGGTAGTAAACAACTGAAAATAGTTGACATGTTTATTTATTTTATTAATTCAATTTAGGAAAAAAGTGTTGCAAAAACATGCGGTCTGACCGTCTCAGTCCAAATAGTTCACTTTGCCAGTCATAGTTTTAGGAGATAAAGTCGATTTTGTGTTTCTTCCTACCAATTAGACCAAAAAAAAAGAAGACGCTTCATATCTCAAATGGATGAAATGCTTGGATGAATGGAAAGCAAAATAAACAATGAAGTGAACTAAAGTATAAAAATGATGCCTCAGCAGTGAGCCAGGAAAATCAGTCACCGTGGAGGAGACTGAGCTTTCCGATCGAAAGAACAACAATCTCAGTCGTAAAATGAAAACCTCCCTGAGAGCAGAGGAACACGACACCACAGCGGCTCTGCTTCTCACCGACTGGCTGCCTTCAAGGCGGGAGGATCGTAGTGACAGCTGGGTAATTATTACATAATGGCTGCTTAGAGGCCGTGTAGGAGGCGCCGCACTGATTACACAACAAAGGAAGGAGGGAGTGTGTGTGAGGTGGAGGCTTCTGGCTCTTATTTGGGGAAAAGTTAGTAAATTGACACCAATCGGACAAACGGTGGGATAAAGAGGAACTTTGAACAGTGAGGAACATAAACTACAAGTCAAAAGATAAATGGAGAGAAACAACATTTAAATATGACTTGGTTTTACAATGAATTTATGTCCAGAGTCAGGCCATCTTCATTCCCAATGAGAGTAAAAAAGCTCAGCTGTCTTGTTGCCTGAGTTTTCATTGAACATTTGACGTGAAGTTCGCTGAATTCAGAGTGTAATCCACCATACATACGACACTGAGCGTATATCTGGAGATATCCCTCTTGCATTGAACTCAGTTGGACTTTCTGTTTTGAGCAGATTTCATTGTTGGTTTTCTTCTTTACATGTAATTTGTTTTTTTAGTGACTTGGTCAGACTTTCTTATGTTATTTAAAAGTGGTCTGACCTTCCTGATGGTTTTTCTTTGGACTTCAGATGCTTCCTACTCGTTTTTATTCTTGCCAAGAGATAACCTAACACGTAAGAGAACATTTTCTTAAACTGAAGCCAGGTTTACACTGTGCGATTATCAGCTGTCTTAGATCAAATTTTTCGTCGTGAAAGCAAACCTGTGGTTGCGAGGTGACTCTGTGGTCGCCACTCAGACAGAATTCAGTGCTCCAATTAGCAAAGATAACCTGAGAGAGAAATCCAGCAGCGCCAGAGACGTTCTGAGAAAGTTGTGCAGCGTGACTCCAGACTGGTTTTTGGAACCTGAGCATCAAATGAACACCGATCGAAACCACCTTCAAAGATTACAAGAAACTTTTAATTAATGTTCTAAAGATGCCACGAAAAGTAACTTCTCCTCTGTTAAAGATAATTCAACAAAGAAGATTTACTCAATCAAATGCTAACAGTGTCAGACCCTTTCATACATTTCCATAAAATCACCTAATAAAGATGTGATGTGTGAGACTGGCATTGATATTTGCATGAATGTGCTCCAATAAACATGTACAAAAGTGGCAACATTCTGGAGAACGTGAGATTTTACGGTGTTGTTTTCACCTGCCGAGCCTGAACTGAACACAGCTTCCCTTGTCGCCACTAAAAGGTGTTTTGTCCGGTAGTGAACGGCTGGCGCAAATGAAAGACTCTTAAAGTTGCAGTGTTTCCCCTCGAAAGTAAGAGTTTGGGGACAGCTGGATTTGACGGCTATGAAATGCACATATTTATCCTGCCGACTGGAAATATACACTTCTCTTTCCTTTCTTTTCGCTTGAACGTTGAGTTGACCCGATTCTGTTGGCTACGGCCTGCTCTAAAGCAGACAAATTGATTGTGTCACTCTCACCTTTTCTCTGGGACCAACATAGAGGTATCCAGTTACTTAGACTCTTTAAATTGCTTAATAAATTCAAAGACTCACTTGTAGACTTGGCTTTTGTGTCCATGGCCTTTTGGGGTGCTGTGAAATCCCACAGTGTACACAGGAATATGAGCCATCTTCTTGGAGGGAATCTTCATCTGAATTCAAGAAACGTGAACAAAATCCAGTCAGGAAAAGGCAGAAAGTTGGAGGAAAAGAAACAGCCATGTGACGTTAAGAAATGTTGGTTAAAATACATACTGATAAAAACTGATTCATACAATTTGTTCATACAATAGGTCGGTATTATTTTACTCTCATCGCACAGCAAGAAAGCACTGAACACACCTACAAACAAATGCAGACATTTTAAATGAACAATTAGAGTGGCACTGACACAGAGGAGCCACAGCACCACATAGACCACAAACAAGAGAAGCACAACGAATCCAAACCTACACAGCACAGAACCACAGATCCAACACGGGCCGGGACTGAGGCGACAAAGCAAAACAAAAAAAAACAAAAAGAAGAAATTTGACGTCAACAGGGGATCAAACCAGTGCTAAAAGCTAAAATACCTTCATTTGCCTGTTTCTGTTGCAGCCTTTCTTACATTCCTCAATGCTTTTCATGAACTGTTTTTAAACTGACTTGCGAACTAAACAACTAATAAACATAATCAAAACATTAACAGGAGCTCAACTTGTTCGATTAAAGCTGCAAGCGTTTGAATTCGCACACGTTTAAAATTGTAAAAATTACATGCTCTTCTGTCATTGTGACGCCACTGAGTAGAAATAATAGAGGTGGATAAATGTGGCGATTTAAATCGCCCTGATTTCTGATTCACGTTTTGTCGTAAAATGAAGATCATGGAGATGATTTGTTTCAACTTGAAAAATGTGCTCTGCATTATAAGCTTCATATAAACCATACATTCAAGCCATATAAACAGAGTAGGGACGCACCTGCATGATAATTTAGGTCAGTACGGATATCCAGTATTAACATTAGTGTTGTGGCTGATAGCCAATATTATACATATTTTCCTGCCCTTTGAACACCAAGAAACAAACATGGCCAGACTGCTGACACAGCTTTTCTGCTTCAGTTAGATAACAAACAATCTGACTCTGGATGACCAAACAAATGCCACATGACACACTTCCTCTCTCTCCTGAAACACATATACAAACAGCAACAAGATGGAAATGAACATTACTCATTAATATTGGGCCAGTTGTACGTCTGGCACCACATGACTAACATAAGTCAATCAAATGGCAAATTCTAATTAATCCGAGAGAATGACAAACAGGTTTTTTGTGAAATGTTTTTTCTTTTCTACGCCACTTTCCAAACTGATCCAACAAACGACATTGTTTGCTTCAAGCAATGAAAATCAACCTGTGGTATTTTTATGAGTGTAACTATTAAAAAATCTATAAGAATTTAAAACAGAGAGCGACACCAACTAATATTTGGGAATAAAAGAAATATGATGTGTCTAAAGTTACCTTTGCGCTACAAGAGCCACACACTGACCTGCAAGAGGAACAAAAACAAAAGAGTGCTATTACAGTTCAAATCTTAAATAGTTCCTGTGGTTCACATTGCAGTCGTGGGAAATCAAGCTGTAGAAATGATTGCTTAAAAACAAAACAAAAACTGATTTTTTTTATCTTTTAATTTGGGATCTAATTACCTAAAATATGTGCATTTTGAAAACAAATCCTAGAGACTACATCAGACATTTAAAGAGTGACAAACATAACAGTGGCGAATGTTTTGGAGAAATTCAGACTCGCCGTGTTTCGTGTGAAATTTGAACACGAGCTTAAAGATAAAATGAATGAGAACAACTATTCCAAAAACGCTCAGAAGGTCCAGTCAAACTTTTCTCGGCTACCTTTTGCACAGTAAGCATGTAGACGGCCACGAGAAGAGAGGGAATTTCACTCTGCAGCAGCAGCAAACCTGAGGAATCAGACGCGGTAAATGCTGACAGCATTTGCTGCAAACACAGCAGAGACAACAGCAACGAGGAAACCAAAGCTGCTACCTTTCCTCGCCTCAGGTTGCTGTACAACTCTTTGCTCTGAAGGTATTTCTCCATTTCTGCTTTGACGAGGACTCGACGCACGTTGATGATCTCATCCAACGTAAGGGCCAGGCTCTCAACGGGGTGGCTGAACTCCTCCTGAAGAAACACGGAGGAGGAGGAAGAGGACCCATCAGTCTGATTTAAACAACACATGAAATCAGAGGATAAAGAGGATGTTCTAAAACTGTAAAGTTATTGTTCACGTTGCAGAACCTACTGCTGTTAATCGAAAGCTGAATGTGCATCAGCGTTCCTGGGGCATTAGTGGTTTTCATGACCAGCGTCTCAATAGGATATCCCAATCTTTGCTTTATACAGATGACGTGGTTCTGTCTGCAGCCGTTTGGGAAGTGGCGAAGAAGAGAGTCAGCTCAGGTCAGAGGCCAGGGATCCATACCAGAAAAATCTGGACTCTTCCTCCAGAGGGGGGTTAATCTCCTGCCTCAAGGGAAGGTTTGAGTGTCTTCTATAAGGGTTGATGGTACGACGGAGAGTTCAGAGCGTTTCTTAGGCCTATTATGATGAAAATTGAGCTAAGACAGAAGCCAAAGCTCCTGATTTCAATGTCCACCAAAATATTAGAAGATCAAGTTCGAGGATATAATTTAACATCCTCTATGTAGAGAGAGATGTCAGATTAGAGACACCGAGTTAGTTAGGGTCACTTGAACCTGTAATCATATTATTGCCCTTGAGTGTTTTCCATTAGAGGACGTGATCCAAAATGTGGGTCAGTCCTGATAGATCAAATTCTGGTTCTGGAACTCATTGGGATGTCCAAATAAAAACAAAAACACGTCACTGAGTTTTGACCAGTTCCTTTACGGCGGTGTTAACGTTTCCTGTGAATGTTCAGTGGATTTTGTGCGCTGTTGCCAGTGTTTTTTATGTCAGTGGGATTTTGCTGGTGAAATGACATTTAATAGTAATAATAAAAAAACAAGTGGGAAGGGGGATGCTTTGAATTGGATCATGATCCATTACTGCCACAGTGTGCGTGGATTAGATTGGATTGATAGATGGATGGATTGACGGTTAACAAAAACCAAACAACCACATCCTTTTACAGGTTTTAACCATTTCATGTGATCTTCATCTTCCGACTCTTCACAGTGTTCTTTCTTCACTGTCTCTGAGGCTGCTGGGATTTTATCTCACCATCCACTGGTCTCCGCTCCTGGAGTCCGGCGTCGTCTCGGGACCCTCCGTCGCCTCGTCGACCGAACTCAGAGACAGGCGAGCGGGAGACGGGGGCACCCAGCCGTAGACGGGGAAGGAAGCTGGGTGAGGAGAAACGGATTAAAAGTCAGCGAGAGGAAACAATGAATAAAATACAGAGAGGTGGAGCGGTATCAGGTGTGTACGGCTGAGACCGGATGAGTAAGGCACATATCCCGGCCTCACTACTCCATGAATTACCCATCAGCCTCTTTCGTTCAGCACCGTCTCAGACCTCAGCCCCGTACAGCGTTTGGCGAACTCCTCTAAAGCTGTCGTGTATTATTAATCTGATTTCAGGAGGGAGATTTGGCTCAAGCTGCTACGACTGCAACGTAGATGGCAGCGAGGGGGGGGCAGCCCTCGCACAGCTCAGACTGCTGCTGCAGAGGGAGGCCATCGATTTGGCTGCAACAGGCCGAGAAGATGGCTGAGACAGGCCAGTAAACATCATCCGTACACATAATTTGGATCAGCTGCAGCTTACAGGCTTACATCCATACACAACCCCAGCTTAAGCATATGAGCCCCCTGCTGGCAGGGTTAAGTACTACATGATGAACCTCTGCGGATTGCACAGCAGCTGTGCAGAAGCTGGGAGTGGACTGGGATCGTTTTTCAGACGGCGAGGCTGTTAGTACACAAATTGTTGCCATCGAGCTGAACCTTCGCTGCTGAAGCCCCATCACCCAGTCTGACTTTATCAGCACATCTTTTTATCTAATTACAATCCATCAAATGTCTATTAGCATCCGCAGGGCTGATCTGATCCCCGTCAGTGGCTGCTGTTCCAGCGTGGAGAGAAAAGGCTCTTATTTCAGTGAAGCAGCAGTAATTTAATAACTTTTTGTGCTCGAAGCAGAGAATGGAGGCAGCAGCGACGTAATGTCTTTGAAAATCACCAAATTATTTGTCCATCCTAAGTTAGAAATGGAGGAAATAAAGAGTGAAGTGAAAATCAGTGAGTTTGGTGCTGGGCTGTATATATAGGTATATATAGCTATAGGTTCCAACATGGAATAAGAGCTTAAATCTCACTGTTTTGAGATATGGAGTTACAGAGCGGCCCCTCCCCCACATGTTGCTGCACACTGCCAGTTAACTGGTAGAAACATGACTGCTACCAGGAAGGTCATGCTGAACATTAATTCTCCGGTTTTTAGAACCACTGGAGAGTTTGTCGAATGAACGCCGCATGGTGTTTACCGCCACCACACTCTTTTTTTTTTTTCAGGCTTTAACATATTCTGAAGCCTTCATCTGCTTTGGTTTAAAGTTTTTGCACAGTATTGCTCTAATATGTTCATCTTAAGTTCTTAATTTACCACATGCAACCTAAAGAAAACATGTTTTTTTTTACAGGCTTACATCCCTACACAGCCCCTGCTTGTGAGGGAAAATGTGACAAATTTTCCCTCTTTCATTAACCTCAAAGTCAACATCTGAGGATAGAGTGGTGCTGATAAAAATATCCAAAATGACTTTCCCTGTAAATGTGCCTATAAACAAATTTAAAGAAATAAATAAGTGAGATACTGTGCTTTAAAAATCTATGCTTTTCAAGCTAACAACTGCATGTCAGCCAAGCTGACATGCTAATATAAGCCCATCATTTTCCTAGTGATGCTTTATAGAGTGCAGAACTACAAAAAAAAAAAGGTTATTTCAATACTTCTTTAACTGGTGTTTATTATATAACTAGAATAACTTTCTGTTCTCTCCAAACTTTAATTGCCGTGCTTTTGTAAAGCCGAAAATAAAACAATTTAAACCTGTTTGGCTTCAGCTGACATATTATCTTCACTGAAGTCAATTTAAAGTTGAAAAAAAAACAAATTATAATTGTCATAAATCTCAGATTAATTCTTAAGCAGATTCTTGGCAACTTGTCCATCTTTCGTCTTATTTATTTAAGTCTCACTGCATCCAGTGATGTCATGTTTTTATTTGCCTTTGCAGAAGGAAGATGTACCACAACCCTGATGCTTTGTCTCCCTCTAGAGGAGGAGAATTAAAATTGCTGCTGCTGCTGAGAGCAAACAGCTGGCTTTCCCAATCATCTTCCTTTCAGCCAAATTAAAAGAGCCGCAGCACTCCAGCAAGCTTCAGATGTGAGTCAAGATGCAGATGGGCAGAAGAGTGTAAAGACTGCACATCTCTTAAATGTCTGTGATTGAGACACAAAAAGGTTTGAGTCTCTAACTCGTCCTGCTATGTTGCAACAGTATTCATACTGCTGAGACGGATTCACTTTTTCCAACATTACGACAAAACCCTGGGAAATGTTATTGGGATTTTATGTTGTAGATCAACACAATGTGGCTCACATTTGTAAAAAAAAAAAAGAAGAAGAAAAAAACAAAACAAAAAAAGAACAACAATATTCTACTGCAGTTTTAAAACTTTTTACCAATAAACCTAAAAAGCCTCGATTAAAATCTCTTTAGCCGCAAACCCTAAGTTGATCTAAAGATAATTGATGAGAGAAAATCCATCAGACCTCTGTGATAAGGAGGCGCTCCGGCACCAGTCAGCGTTCTGGATCGCGGCCTCGCGTCCTGCAGTCTGACTGTCTCGCCCAGCTGTGCTGACTCCGACAGCGAGGGAAGCATGTCCCCGCGGAGAAAGGCCAGGTCCTGCTCCGAAAACGATCGGTCTCTCTTCAGCGGCGCCGGAGAGCTCTCAGTCCTCCTCATGTCCCCGCTGTCCGGGGACTCCTCCTCCTGCCGGGGTTCAACGAGAGACGGGAATTATTACACGACGTTGGAATAGCATGAAAAAAATGACCAAATTATCCATTTATTTATCTATGCTACAATGGATTTTTGCTTTTAAATCAAAATTCTAAATCTCAGGTTACTGACCTCCATCTAGCTTATTTTTACAATGTAAATCTAAATGTTCAGTGTAAATTTATGTCATATATTTTTTTTATTTTATTTTTTTTACAAAGGTCAAACTTAAATTCTCTTTCAGGTTAAAGATGTACAATAGATGCTGTGCAAACACTGCGGAATAGATCCAGGTTCATGGGATCAACAAGACTGGGACATTGTTTAGGTAACGGATGTGCAAAGTTCAGCATGTTTTCTTCAGTCATGTCTGAGAGAAATTTTACTATTGAGTTAAAAGTCCCAACACATTAAAGCCAATCTGCCAGATTTTTAACAGTAAGTCTAAAAAAGATCAATATATAATTTCAAAAACACAGTAAATCAGTAAATTTACATTTAATTAAATGTTTGTTTGTTTTTTTAATCACCCGAAATTTTATTTATGAAACTACAACAATCTGTTAATATCTCATAGGTCTGTGTTCACACATTTTGTGCTGTAATACTGTTTAAGACTAAAACAGGTAATTATATTAATTCTTAGTTGTAGTTTTTATTAATTAAAAGACATATGTGGATATATATTCATATATTTTTTAAAGCATTGAAGCAATTTGAATGACTACCAAACAGTGAAATCAGCAGTCACTGAACCTTTGCCTATAATAACCATAATAATAATAATAAATATGCATTCAAATTTACATATCTTGCTTTTTAAAACGAATAATAACAATTCCATGCAATTTGTCTTCATCAAATTATACATTTCAAAATCAAAATGTGAAGCACACTTTCTAAAAATGTCCAAGGTAACTTTTCCAACATTTACAGCACCTTATGACATATGTCAAAACAAAGAAAACAAGCATTAAGTCCTTTCAGATGGAAGAAACATCTTTAGTATGGATGTTGTGGATGTTTGTGCAATTCTAAATTAAACAAGTTTTGATATTTTACAAATCTGTATAAAAATGTTTCTCTTTGTCCAAAATTTAAAAAAAAGGATGCATCTCTCTGCAGAGAAGAAACTAAACCCTCCAATGCAAGGAACTAGAGTCAGAAACACAGAATCGAAACGAGCGACAGCCGGTGGGTCTTCCTCACCTCGGAGATGTTCATCTCCTCCATCTCAGCCAGCGTCGGGGCCTTGAGCAGGATGCGAGGCCGCAGCGACGGCCGAGGCTCCGACACAGACAGATCGATGCATGACGTAGATTTGACATCGCAGGGACACGTCTGAGCCAGACAGGGCAGCGAGCCGAATGCTGGGAGAAGAGGAGCAATCGCAGCATTAGGGAAGTCAGGAGCTCTCAGACGTGCTGCGTGTGCAACTTCAGCATCTGGAGCTCATCATCACAATCATTCGGAGACGTCAGAGTGACTGTAGCTGCCGCATTTTTAATAAGTGGGTCACAAAAACCTAATTAGTGTCTTATTTTCCTTTCATCTAATACATTAATGTTTGGCTTTACTCTGTCCGTTGGTAACTGCCATCTGGAGTAGGCCCTAATTTTATTGTTCTTTCATTTAAAAAAATAAATAAATAAACGAAATTAATTAAACTGAAACTTCACATTCTGTTCACAAAAACAAAACAGTGTTGAGGATGCTTTCTTAACAATATGCGAACTTTGGTCAACTTTATTTCATCTTTTCTATTCGAGTTTCTCCTCGTCCTCAATGAGACCAAATATTCTCATTTGAAGATTGATCCATTTAACAGAAGCAGTAAAATCCGACACAATGTGATGCGGGAAACATTTCCTGCTGGTTGGTGAGAGCTTTTATATGGTGATGAATATACAATATGAAATATAAAGTGCAATAGAACATTTAATATGAATGTTGCTAAAATAAAAGAAATTAAGTCCAAGAAATCAACAGAAAATCTAGGTTTTATTAAACTGATTGGTTTTTTGTGGAACCAATTAGCTTCACCGACTACAAACGGTTGCAAACTTGCTTCTTCCTTTTTTACTTCTTGTTAGTGAAGGCTTAAGTTACATTTTGCTGCATTAAAGGCCAATTTATAAATTATTACTTCTTTTTTTGTGAAATTAACACAATCAGAAGGTCGGGATCGTTTTCCTGCTAAGGGAGACTGAGAACCACACAGGCAGTGGAGCTCTGGAGTGTCTGCGATTAAATGATTGAAATATTATTCCCTCTGCTGCGCGTAACTAATAAACAAGACCTTTACAAGAACTGGATCGCTTTGCTCCATGTTTTTTAAGACTCGGCAGCTTTAAAGATCCTCCGTCCCATTTGTTGTGGTCTTTCGCCCACAAAAAGGATAAACTAGCCGACCTTCATCTGAAAACAGCTGCTCAGTGTTTGTAAAATTTGTATCAGCAAAATGGCTGCAATTATAAACAGAAACAGATTATCATATCAGTGTTCAGTTCTGACTTATGATTCTTCTTAAAATGACTCAAAAAGGCAGAAAACAGAGATGGAAAAAAAAATATATATATATATATGTATGAATAAATTCAAAATACAACCAATTAAAATGGCATCTGTCATAATCTACATTACATTTGGGAAGGCTTCAATTGGAGCCAATAGAAGTTTGTTCTGAGCTGCATTTAATCTAATGGCCAGGAGGAGGTGACACATTATTAGAAATGTGTGTAAAAGTCTATGGAAAATTTAATTCAGGTTTCATTCACTTCACTTTATCTACAATTCAACATGAATGTCTTCTCAAAGCACTTTATCAACATACAGAGTGACGAACAATTCAGATCAATAGATCCAGTTCAGATCCAGGAAAATTCAAACTTAATGATTACGGGCAGCTGCCCATGTGATCGTAATGTTTGGGACGTCCAGATGGAAATGGGTTTTCTGTTTGTGGACACGTGTGGCTGTGAAATGACAGATATCACCAGAATGATGCCTTTTAAATGAAAAACTCGTTTCAGGAAGCAGATTATTACTAACTTTTTCCTTTAAGCTCTTTTTTCATACCTCGTCTCTCTCCTCGCGGTGTGATAGAGACAAATTAACGGATTATGTTCTCCAGATGCGAGGCGTTCATAGTGCCTCGAAACTGGAGCGAACATTTTGTGTGACGCTTCAGAAGGTAAAATACAAAAGTTTTGCTCTTACGCCTGGCGCTGTGCGGCACCACAGGCCTGAGCTTCCTCTCCTGCTTGATCTCTGCCAGAACCCGGTCATGAAGCGACTGCTGCCGCGGAGGAGGAGGAGGAAGGCTGCGCTCCGAGACCTAATCGGAAGACAATATTTCACCACATCCGTTCATTAGAAAAACAAAAGCAGAAAACACAAGAAACCAAGATTCTTCATGTCCCACCAGGCAAAGTTGCAAAAGGTAATGGTAAAGTTTTCACACCTCTCTCTTTTTACAACCACTGAAAATCATAGAGTTGCTCAGAACCATGGAGTGGATTCAGACATTTTTTGGCAGACAAAATCAAGATTATCCTTTATTCTGACACCTCTACCCGCTATCTTTGGTCTAGTTTCCAGTGCAAATATCGCAGTGTACTTGAAATAAGTACACTGTGACTGTGTTAACTTTTTTAAGGCAGCAATTTCTTAAGATTTATGGAAACTCACTAGTTTTACTGGTAGATCATTTCATTTATAACAAGAAAATCCTAGCAGAGCATGTCAGACGTGAGACTGGATCAGCAGTTCAGCTATAGAAAACAGCATCTATCGGCCAAATCTTCAGCTGAGAAAATAAAAAGTAAAAAAATTCAGCTGTGGATTTGTAAAAAGGAGGAGGCATGTCCCCAAAAGACCGGCAACTTCAAGCAGCAGCTTCTACTAAGTATTGATTACAAAACATTTTTGAAGAGTTATAGTTTTGTTTTGTTTTTGTGCATCATTTGCCTTCAGCTCTGCCTCGCGTTCACGAAACAAAACCCCAACAAAATACGCAGACGTTTGTTGTAATAGGTGTGAACCCCTTGAATGTTGTGGGGATCCTGCAAATGGATCCACTTACAGGTTTCAGAGGAGGTCTGGATCTGATGAAGTCCAGGATCAGCTCATGGGCACTCCTCTTCACTCTGGTAGGAATATCACCATCCACCTTTGCAAGGCAGGAAACACAAAGTCGACTTAGGAAACTCTAAAAATCATACAGTCGCCCACTATGCAACGGAACAACGTCTAATTGTGACAAAAAAATGTTCTATTGAAGCTTCGATAATTGACTTTTAGGCCTCCGGCAGCTTTAAAGGCACCAGGCTCTTTAAAGCACACATGAGCAGCATTAGCTATGATTTGTAGCCTCACACAACGCGACTCTGTGTTGATGTATAAACACCATAAAACAGCAACAGCTGAACACCGCTTTTAGCACTGAAGCGATTATTAAAAAAAAAAAAAAGACCTGCAATGCAGCCAGAACAACAGAAGGCAGGAGGGTTTCATTAATATTTGTGTCACTGAATAATGCATCTGGTCATGGAGAAGGCCTCCAGGCTAAAGCCACCGCACCATCGACGTTTGATTTCTGGGTCTGAGTTCAGCGTCTTCCTGTGGAAGCTCTGCCAGGTGGAGATGAAAACAGAAAACATCTCCCAGAAATTGTCTTTAATATTGTTTTTTTGTGGCTCACATATGTGGGGATGATTTGAAACCCAAATCAGCTAATCGCGCAAAGTCAGCTGCTTTAAAACTGTGTAAGCTGAAGGATGATCTCGGTGTTCAGCATCTGTAGCAAGCAAACTGAACTCAGCATGTCTACGGTGATGAACTCCAGCAGTTTTTAGCCTTTTTGTATCCATTTTAGTTGCTACAAGGCTAGAGAGGTGGATCTTTGATACAATTTTACCATTAATTTCTGTCCTTCATGCTTCTTGGATTGAATTTTGTGCAATATTTCAAACTATTATCTCCTGTTGGTGGATGTTTTAGCCTCTGCACTGATATCACATTGTGGACTCTCTCTGCTAAAGACTTTGCAGCTGAATGAGGCTCCAATCAGAATGTTACTTGGGACCCGAATCCAGTTCACATGTTTTATAATATTCAAGCAATAAGTTATAAACAATTGAATTTTTTTTTTTGTTGTTGCTTTATTTTTTTCCATTTCTTTTCTTTTGGTTTTGTCTTTTTCCCCCTTTCTGTCTTTTGTTAGACTAGATTCTTTTCTCTTCTTTTCTCCATTTTACTCTCACCCTGCCCTTGCTGGACCTGGCGGACATGTCTGGTGTACAGCGTTTAAAGCAGATTAGGTAAAGTCAGAGGTAAAAGAAAACCTCAATTTCAGAGAGCTGCAGAAAACATACACGTGCCACCTAGTAGGTTGAAGTGTATTGCAGTTTTTCCGCTCCTGGGACCCTGTGCTTTTGTTGGACGAGGCTAAGGTTGAGCGTTTTTGTAACAAACACTTCTGGTGAACCTTCCTCACATTTCCAATTTATATACTTTGAGGTTTATTTAGTGATTAGAGGATATTTAGCCGCTTTTAGCTTTTGAACTTGAACCAAACACTAAAACATCTCTTTATTTTGCATATTTATTCCTCCAGCGGCTCTCCTGCTGTTCCAGTAAAAGTTGAACTCTTCCCCTCGATCGCAGCGCTAACTGGAGCCGTCGCCTCTCACCATGACTTTGCGAAGCTGGAACTTTCGAGCTCGAATGTCCTGCATCAGCATCTCGAAGGGCGTCAGGCTGAATTCGGTGGGCAGCAGGTTGAACGGCTGCTCCTGGACCTTCTTCAGCTTCACCCCCTGCCTCAGCTCCTTCATCAGCTGCACCCACAGACGAGCCTGGTGGTGTGGGAAACAACAGCAACACATGTGCTTCTGTCAGCGTGACGGCTCTGCCCGCACCCAGTCAGACACACAGCGCTGCCGTCGTCCTTTCTGTGAACTTTGTCGCGTCGTCTCACCCAGTCTCTGTGCTTCAGCGCGTCCAGCTCGGCCGTGGATCTGTCCTCCAGAGCTTCTTCGGAGGAAATCTTCTTCAGCATCTGAGCGGCACAAAACAAATGTCAAACATTTGACTGCTCATGTTTCTGAATCACTTCGGTTCACCGTCCAGAAATCACTTAAAAGTGATTCAGAAAGGCTCGAAAAGTGCTGTTCGCAGGTCCAGGCTGGCTGAGCCTGAGCTTTGCAACAGTGAATGAGTAAAGATTTTGTCTGTGGATTTGCAAAGCTGGTGGAGACGAACCCAAAAGGCGCTTCTATCACTTGAGATCCTGAGAAAGGTAATTTAAAGTTAGTGGCTGTATAACAGCACAAAAGGGGAAGGTTCACAAGGAATGAACATCTTTGCATGGCACTGTAGGTCTTATCAGCATTCAAGACTGGTCACACACATCCTGTTCCAATTATGAACATCTTAACTAAAATTCACATGTCCTGTGATTAAAAGAAATACATTTCAAGTTGTTCAAACATTTAAACCTTACGTTTTATTTTCAGAAAATGCCTAGAAACCTGTAAAATGTATATGATTTTAGGACTTGTTTGCATAAAGTTGGTATTTAACCTCATGAGCATATAGAAATGTACTTATTTTTTTGCCCTCTACACTAAAATAACACTTTGAAGCTCGACTAAATTGATGGTTTTGGGTTTTGTTTTGGATTTCTATCAACTGGATGACCGAACTTACAGGGTTTTTTTGTTTTGTTTTGTTTTTTAATGAGATTTTGTTTCTTTTTTTAATGAGATTTTATACACGACAAAACACAATACCAACAAGAAAAAGGAGAGAAATTGTTTTTTTTTTAAATCACAACACAGACAATAAACAGCATTCAGAGCAAAGGTCACCAAGGGAGGCAAAAGATCCAGTTTAAATCACAGCTGGACTTCAACATTACATCAATGTGATGTTGAAACCTAACAATAGAAATGTGTTTTCTTCACTTGATTTGTGTTTAAAGGATTCATCAATGGAGTCATATGGTAACATATTCCTGACTTTGGCTACAAATATTATAAAAAGTCTACATTAAACGGCTCGTGCAGGATAATTTATTCACAAACATAATTTACAAAAAACTAATGTGATAAAGCCACTTATTTTTGTCATGTTGTATTAAATTTTTCGAATCATTCTTGTACCCAAAACGTGCAAAGTTCACTCTTCTCGTCTGATTTGGCCCTTGTTTAGGAAACAACCTTTCTGACGTGACGGCGCCGTGACGTACCTCCTTTGCATCTCTGATCTTGATGAGGAAGGTCTGCAGCTCCAGCGTCTCCACAAACAGAGCGCGGCAGACGGCCTGGTAGTGCTCCGGGGCCAGGCTCGGGTTGGCCAGACGGGACGCACAGAGCACCACGACCTGACGGAACGAACACACCGGCCTCATCGAGCCCTCCTGCTCCTCTTTCTCCTCCTCCTCCTCTTCTTCTTCTTCCTGTCCACTGTACCCCTCATCGGTCGCTCCGCCGCCAGCAGAGCTGACGCCCGCGCCGCCCTGGTCCCCGCCCACCATTCGCTCGATGAGGCGCTCCAGCTGCGGGCTGAGCTCCCGCTCCTCGTTGTCGTCCAGTCCCCAGTCCAGAGCTCGATAGATGGCCACACCGAGGGACTGAACCAGCTGCAGGGATCAAGAAAAGCACAGAGAATAAACTTAAAAAAAACATTTTTCTAACTATTATTACCACCTATATGATGTTAACATTAAGATATTTCTAAAGTACACTGTGGAGAATAAATGAGTACATCCCAACAGACTTGTCAGAAAACTTTTAGCTTCCTGTCAGAGTCAACATTCACCATTTGATACTATTCTACAAAATATTCCCACAGCCGAGGGCTGTTAATTTCAAACATGATCTTTTTATTTTGCACACGCAAAACAAGTTGCAAGAACGATTACACCAATGAGTACGCCACTGCATTCAAAAATGAAAAGAGTAATGACATGTCAGAAATGTTCATTTGTAAAATCTGTTTTTTTTTTTACTTTTGTCATTTTAACACATGGAAACAAATAAAACGGATATTTTTTAACGTTGCTATTCAAATGTATTATTCTCCTAACATTTACTTTCCTTAAATAATTAGTTTAAAAAAAAATTTAATCAGTAACAAAACGTTTCCAGCATTGTGTTGTATAACACTGTTTGAAATGTTATTTTTCAGTAAATTACTAAGCAATAAAAGTCAAGTTTAGTCTTTATTTTGTGTAAAGACTAAACTAAAGCTAAATATGAAGCTAAATATTCATCATATTATGAGAAAAAGATTTTAAAAAGTGTTTTGTGCTTCTTACCTGTCGCTCTGCGATTGGTGGAAGAGCAGCCCCATCATTGTCATCTAGAAAAAAACAAAAACATGAAAACTAGTTAAAGTTTTTTTTGATTTTTTATTTCTATGATGATCATAGAAATCAAAAATATTTCTATGATCATCAATATTAATAGGACAAAAATGCCAGAAACATCAAACAGCACATTTTCACCATCTCCAATTTTATTGCAGGATTATTGCTGAAAATTACAATAACAGTATTCATTAAGACTAATCCTTATTTTTCAACAAGTCAAATATGTTATGGACATGGATAACATCACTATATGACACTTGAATTGCATGATGACGATTGAACTTCTGCACACAAAAAATATTACATTACATCTATAGCATCTTTATGGAGCTATATGAACTGAATTGCGTAAATAAACAAACTTTTCAATGATATATATTATATATATATATATATATATATATATATATATATATATATATATATATATAATGTATTGAGATGAGTCTGTATAAATGGGTGGTAATTGGTAGATGGAGAGCAGCTGATCTAACTTCATAAATGGCTCAGTGATGAAACTGAAGAACGGCAGAAAGGCTGGCTGCAGCATTCAACATGAGAAAGAAACTCACAGAAAAAGAATGACCTGCAAAATGACACAAAATACTCCTTAGACTTGTGACGAACAGCAGACAATGAGCAGATTATACAAAATAACTTTAAATTATCGGCTGTCAAAGCAAAACAAAACATCCACGAGATGAGTAAGAAGTGGTGCGTGATGAACACGGCGTCTTGAATTGGCTAAAGCTGATCGTTGTTATCTGTGCATGGGTGAGTAAAAAGGAACCAAGCAGGAGGAAGACGAATGGAAATGACGAGCACCAGACAGAATAACAACAGAGGAGGATATGACGGAGGAGAATTAGCAACAATGGACAGGTATGAACTGCAGACAGCAGGTTTCAATGCTTGCAGCACAGGGCAGATTATATAGGCTTGCAGAGTTAAACACGAACCAAAACAAACACATCCTGAAGCTGAGACGGGAGCTTAAGGAAATGAAATAAAACCAGAAAAGCTCAACAGACCATCACATCTGTTCAGAATCACTGCAAAAAACACATCACACCAAAAACAATTACATCTGGACACACCACAATGGTCTGATAGGACCATAACTTTGGATAAAAATAACCCCATTTGATGTTATCAGGGTATTATTTTGCCCTGATGACCTGTCTGAGTCGTGCCCTGCCTCTTGCCCCATGACAGCTGAAAGCAGAAACAAAAATATCAAGACCATATCTAGAAGGAATGTCCACTGAGTTGAGTAAATGTTGCTCTTGATGGAATAATGAGATGATACAAGCAGTCTAACTAGTCAGGGAATCTGCACATGTAGCTAGTCTGCTGCAGAACAGAAATGGGTTTTTTTGCCAACTGTAGTTTGAAAACACCAGCAAGTAACTCTGATAGGTTTTACTGTACTCCATTGTTTTACTATTTGTGTTCATAACCGTAAATATTTCCAAACGGGATTTTGAAAGGTGCGGAAGCACGGAAAGCCATTTTTGGAGATTAATCAAATGTCTTCCAGAGTCCTCTGGCATCAAATAAACAATGTTGAAGCCACATGTGTATAAAATGAAAAGAAGATCTTTAAGAAATCGAGGTGAACGTCACAGCTTTGTTTTTTTGTGGGCTAATGTCGCGTTTGAAATTTGGTGCTTTTAGCTAAATACGTTTATGCCACAATTTCAAATCACTTTCAAACTCCTCTTGCTGGAACTGCAGTTGTTTGGCTCCATTAAGTTCATCTCAACTGCAGTTTTTGACCGCAGATGGGTTAGCTTGGTGTGCCTGTGTCAAAGAGTCACACAAGCCTTTCCTCTTGGCTCACATGTCAGTAGCAACACCCGAGGAGGCCTGAATGTCCTTTATCAGCAACTCAACAGACAAACGGGAGACTGGACGAACACAAATAGAGAGGAGGGAGAAAAGATGTGAGGCTATTCATCAGGAAACCTAAACTGAAGGCAGTAACTACAGTGTTTATTATCAAACATGTCTGAGCAATAAATTCTGAAATATTAGAATTGCCCTACATTCCTGTGTTTTATGCATAAGCAGATTAATTGTTACCTCACTGGAAATAGAAATAGAAAGTTTAACTTGTTTTCCCTGGATAATTCTGAGTGAAATAAAAGATAGAACTACATTTATAAGACTTCAGCAACAAATCTCGGTGCAGGCTATTTAAAGATGACACATTGTTAGTAAAGGTGTCTGCACCATCCACAGTCTGAGTTTTTGCCCTGTAGGTCTGTTTGTGCCGCAGGACGCAGTTGGCATCTTTTGCCGTCTACAAAACAAAGCGCTGGCAGCAGGGCGTGAGCGCATCGACCGGCAGAGCCTCGGCCCGTTTCCTGTGTGAGACGAGATGCTGCTTCCATCAGCAACAAAAGGAGAGTCCATTACAAAGCCCTCCACTCAGGAAGGAGATAACATGAAGCCCTGTAAACCTGTCGGCCAGGTCCGCAACAATGGAGGGCCCCGGTCACGGAGTGAAACCGATGATACCTTCCCACAGCTACGGCCCGATGAACACAAAAAGAGGAAAAGAATCTGCAGTGAAAATCCCCCAGCAGCCCTGCAGCTCAGCTCCTGGAAAAACACACGGTGAGCCATGCACTGTGGAAAACGGGAGGCGGGTGCTGACGTACCAGTTATCATCTCTGAGCTGTGCCACTCCTTGCAGCACCTCGCAAAAGTATTAAACTTTCCTTTTTTCCTCTGTATCTTTCAGCCATAAACGTCAACATGGTTTATTTGGGATTTTCAGTGGCATACCGACACAAAGCGGCGGATGACTTTGAGCGGGTGCAAAAGGACAAATAAAATTCTGAAAGGTGTGGCATGCATTTGTATTCCAACCCAGTGGTTCAATGGTCTGTACAAACTTTTTTTCTCACAGCAAATACAACTGCGACTTTTTTGGTGATGAACTTGAAAATAGATCAAACTCGGATCAAACAGAGTGGAAGAGTGAATAAGTTTCTTGTCTTTGAACAGATTTCTTAATCGGTTTTAGGTCTGGGCTTTGACTGGACCATTCTAACACATAAATATGCTTTCATCTAATTGAGGGATGCACTGACATGCACATTTAGCAGAAATGTTAGAATTTCTCTCATAAGTGACATTTACTGATATTATACATATTTTCCTTCCATTTTTCATCTCTGTCAGAAAATGTCCACATTGCTGATGTTGCTTCTCTGCTTCGGTTCACACGCCACAATCCTGAGTGGCGTCACCGTCACATGACCAAACCAAGACTACATTCCTTCCACCCCTCCTGAAACTTACAAAACCACCAAGACGGAAATAAACAGCAGTTATTATTATCATTGTCTCGGTTGCTCTAGTCTTATTGTCAACGTCCTGCTGAAAGTATCACGTCCACTCCAGAATCAAGCCTTTATCTTTTACTTAACTCCCTCTAAAAGTGACAAAATGCAAGGGCTATGAATGCTTTCACAAGGTATTATAAGTTCGTTTTTTCCCATCAGCTAAAAAAATGATTTGTGATGCTCTGATTAGCTCTGATTTTTACTCCACATTCAAACTCAGACCAAATTTACAGCGTTGAACTTGGCACTGTTAGTGAAAATGGCTGAACCCAAAGGGTACATGATGTTTTCATCCGTTTATGAGGCAGTGATCGTGAACCGAGAGCCTCCTGCAGAACATCTACGGCTCTGCCCCACAGAAATGTACATAAAACAACGCAAAAGCCCAGCGATGCAGTCAGAGCTAACCTGGATCAGGCTTTAGAGAAGGTTTAAAGGAGCAGTGACCTATTTTTAATGCAGGTTTTCCAAAACATAACACTTTAAGTGAAACTCCTGGGTCCAAATAAGCGGAGGGGTTTTAAGACGAATGGATTTCCATGGATACAAACAAAACTCAGGTATAGATTCCAGTCCGCCGGCAAGTCCAACCCAACAACAGAAGAACTAGCTGCATGCTCCACTCCTCCTGGGTTTTTGGTGTGTTTCAGTGGTTGAACTGCAGAAATGCTGGCCTGGGTAAGTTATGGAAACATTTTTATTTTCATGCACCAGAAATTGTTGGGTATCAATTGCTTGATTAAAAGAAATTTGAGTGAGCCGACATCAAGCCTGATCTCCAGCTCAGACTCCCGCCCCATCTCATCATTAGTGTCGTCCTCTTTTGGACAGTCAAAGCAGATATTTAAGAAAAGTAGAGCGACTACCTCAACGAGACCTTCTTGCGACATTTATATTCACTCGTTTCTGCATCGCTTTTAGCCCGTGGGATTCAAAGCCACTGTGGAGAAAATAAACACCCACAAGCTGTCGCCCCCCACCCTAATCCATTAGACGCATTTTTATCGCAGAGAATAACAACCTCACGCATAAAGACATTCGGCAGGTGTCATCGACGCAGAGCATCTTTCTGCCAACCAAAACGTAAACATATCATCGGGTTCCCGAGTTCTCCGCTCGACTTGACGATAGGTCCTGCTGGATCTGACAGAACTCCTTCCCGTTAGTCACACAGTTTACTCCGGCTAATGACGGATGGCTTTCATCCTCAGTAGCCTGACGCCTCCCCGTTTCCTTCGTTAGGGCGCAGTAACTCCAAAGCTCCCCCAGTGTGGACTTTGCCTCCTGTTGCCATGGAAATAAGGACGGAGAAATGTGACAGAAGAAAAAGCAAACCGGGTTCAGAGGAACAGGCTTGATAGTGAGTGATCAGAGGAGGCAAACAGTGCAGAAGAAATAGGACGGTGTGATAGCAGCCATTATATGAGCCGGAGCCACGTCCATAAATCCACCAAATCTAAAAAAGAGGCTCAGATGTCAGTGCAGGAAAAGGCTGCTGCGTGTCACCTGTGATGATTCTGATGTTTTCTGACTTTAAGACACTTGCTGCTCAGTTTTAAAAAGCCAAATGTGAATAAGCCCAATACTTGACGTTGTAAAGTATTCATTCTCCTTGATTTATCCACATATTATCCTTCTGTAACCGCAAACGCATTTTACTGGCATTTTGGAGCATTTTTACATTTAGGCAGTGTTTTTGCCAGACAGCTCAAGTTCGGTCACTTTTCAACATATTTCTCGTCTCCTGATATTTCAACTTGCAGCATCTAAGTGATCTATAGACGCTGGAAGTTCTGCAAAGAAAAACACAAAGTGTCCTATGTGTGCTCTGAGCTCTTCTGGGCAGATTTTATGACCTAAAACAAAACTGAGATAATGCAAAACTTTACAAGGCTGTTATCACAGAACTCCTATCACTGTCAGAGTACAAATATATTCATAAAATGACTTTATCAGTCTTTATCTATACACACCTATGCACCTAAAAGCAACAGTCACGCATACTATGTGCAGTTTAAAAGGTGCACCTATTTTATTTTGGACTTTTTACCTCATTATCAAACCTTTTTCTCAAGAAATGCAAAAACTGAAATGAGATAGTCAGTAAATCAGTACTAATGGAACATTTTTTTAACTGAATGGAAACTATCATAGTCTACAACGAGTGGCTTTGGTTTCTTGGTGGGTAAGGTCGGTGGTGCAAACTGCTTTTATATGGCAGCAGCCATTTTTATATGTGGACTTTGACTTCCTGAGGACCTTCTGTGTAACAGAATCAAGACGAACCTCAATCTCTGGAGTTCATGTAAGAGCTCCAATGACTCAAAGCAAAGATTAGAGTCATTTAAAGTCCAATTGTTCCACAACCTCTGCTTAAAGCTTTCAGATTAGATCGCAGCTCAGAGGAAGCTGAAAGAGGATTGTTCAAGTTGGATAGATGATGAAATAAACCTCACTGCTGTCAGAAGTTGAGTACCGATAGATAAGTGAAGGTCTTGTGATTGAGGAGGGATATTTACGTCCTTTAATACGATCTGGGTTTGAAATGACAACAGGGCTTCCAGATCCTACATCCTTTCAAACCTGTGACCGTAAAGTCCTCAGCCAGACTTGCTACAAGGACACAAAGACACAACCTCTTTCTCCTTGAATAAGAACTTTTGGACAAATATTTGTCTAAAATTACACCTGAACACAGCTCACATCATTATAAGAAGCTCAGGAAGTCCTTCACTGAACTTCTGTTTTGAGAAAACCTGAAGCATAGATCAGCGTGCCCCAACTTTGTTTTTGTCATTGGTGCGTCATGATGCTTTTACTGTTCGAATAAAAGGTAGCCACAGCGTGAGAACCTTGGGATTAAATCATCTTAAAACACTTTTGAATTTGAACACATATTTAGAAGTGCTGGTATATCTGAGAACTGGAGCGCGAAACTTAATTTGAATCCATCTTAAGTCTACAGCAATGAATTTGAACACCAGATTTATTTCACACAAATCTGCTATGGTCCATGAAATCTTTACAAGCTGCCACTGGAATATACTCCCCCATATTGTTATTTTTCCACCAAAACTGCAGAGACGGCTCTCAGACGCTGAGCTCCAGATGGCAGGTGGCTGATGAGCGCTCCAATGCAGCTGCGTCGTAACAATTCAGCCTTTTATGGGCCCATTGCGGCACCGCGGCTCATGTTACGACGGCTGCTTCGGCTCAGATTTGTGCTCCGTCTGACGGGAGGAGCCGGAGCAACAGCCGATGTCAGCAGCGTCTGAAAAATTGCACACCGGCTCTTGTGTTTACCATCGGATCCGACAAGTTTGCTCTCCTCTCCCAGGAGACCGGTGATACCGGAGGAAACGGCAGAGAAGGAGGAGATGCCCACGGTGCCTGACGATGTGAGGATTGTTTTGTGTTTTTGTGCTTGTGAGCGCACAAGAGGACAGGAAAAATGGAATAACAGGAAAGTGGGAACGTTTCACTTGAAGATATCCGTCACAGAATGGCACAATGGTTTAAAAACTCTACAGTCTGGATCCGGGTTGTTTTCCCTAGTTTGAAAGCACACAACTTGTTTTCTCGAAATGTCGTCCATTTTTATAGCGCTGATAGGTTGGGACGGAAACCACAAGCACGGCGGCCATCATGTCAGTACATTTTTAGAAACTCAACTTCATATCTTACGTTTTTATTTGTTTTTTTTTTACTAATGTGCACTGAAAAAAAAGTAAATGGAGTTCCTACTTATTGTGTTAACTGGATAAAGTTTGTCAGACGTATTTTATTTTCATTTGCAACCTAATAAAATGAACTTAAAAACTTCATGTGATTGTTTGTGACCAGTTGGCACAATATATTCAAGTTGGATCACCTGTTCTCTTTTTTCAGTGCATGGAGAAAGCAGATTAACGTGGCTGACGGTCATAATATTACCACAGAAAACCAATTTTTGAGAACCATGTCTGGAGGCAAGTAAAGAAGTAATCCAACCTGTTAGTCAGGAAATGTCAACGTCTTTCTAACGCAGCCACAAGTTTGCAGTGTTCACTCTACCAGGCAAGCAATACCTGGTCATTGTAGATTAACTCTACAATGATTGCACATAAAAATTAAAATGCCTCTTTTCATTATTGGCGCCTTGAGATTCAGTGAAAGACTTTGTCCTGACCATCATAGTTCTGGCTGCGTGCTTAGGGACATTGAACATCACTTTCTGCAAACTTTAAAAATCGGCTAATCTTCCGCCTGTCCTGGGAACGGACTCTTCCACCCGAGCAGTGGATCTCTGCTGCTCCTGCTCTCTCTTTGACCAGCAGATGTGTTTTTGAGACGCTTAAATGAACTCTAAAATTCTCCACAACTTCACTTTCAGGTTTGCAGGCGTGTCAGCGAGGTTTTCCAACAAACTCTGCAGAGCAGCCGCATCCAGACGCCACTAAATTAATAAACGCAGGTGACTTATTCTTCCTCTTCATTACAGCTGGTTAAGGTAGATCTTATTTTCAAAGCGTAAGTGGAGGCCAAATGCAAAGTTTACCCTGTAAAAAAAAAAAAAAATCATCATAAATATTTCTCTCCCCACTGATGATGTCTGTGGAAAAAGGCGTATGTATCTCCCTGTAGAGCACTGTAGCACTTTAAAACGTGGATTTAAGTTTCCCACAGACGGTTGAATGTGCACGCACAGTTTGGCCTCCAGTTGTCTCCATGCGGACTCAGGAGCAGATCCCCCCCAGACCGCAGTGAGGACATAAATACTTCACATCCGGGTAGACATCACGGTCGGCGCAAGCTTAAATTCAAACGGTGAATTTCGGTGAAAAATAGGAGACCAGGTTGGAAAGCTCGTTTGCTTCCATCCACGTCTCCTCGTCTCTGAAAACGGTCCTTAAATGAAGGGAATCTCGGATGCAGCTTTATACTCCTTGAATAATTGATCATTTACCGGCACACAGTCACCGCTGTGTGCCGGTGAGATTATTGTAAACACTGCACTGCACGAGGAAATGTCACTTTGTTTTAAAAGAACTGTAAATACTAAAGCACGAGGTCAGCTGAAAAATAGAAATTCTAGCTGGGAAGTTCCTCTGAGCCAAACTCCCTTGGAAAACCATTTAATTTAAGATAGAGCTGCTTTTTTCCCCACAACGTCCAAAGCAAAGAACAATATTTAAGGTTTCTAATAAGAGATCTAATGGTGTTATTACATTCCGCAGCGTGACTGTAATGGTTTGTTAGTACACTTTGCAGACTTCAGCTCCGATTTCCCGCGTTTGTTTTGGTTCGGGATGTAAGTTTGGGGGGGTACAGCTGGGGGTTCGGTCCTACCGTCGGGCTGCGGCTCCTCCTCTTTCAACGACACGGTTCCGTCCCGGTGCAGGAGGACAGAGGACGGGTCCTTCACCCGACCGGGTCTCCCGGGCGGCGGCGGCGGCGGGCGGGGCACCCGGAGCCCGCTGCAGCACTGGTAGCACACCGCCCATGCCTGCTCCTCGTTGATGGGCTGCTCGTAGGACTTCAGCACCTCCTCCAGAGACAGCTCCCGGGGCTCGGACAGGTCCCGCGCCTCGGCGCGGTCCGTGGGGGCGGTTACACGGGGAGCCCCGTCCTCTGCGCTTCGGTTGGTGGCTCTGGCCATGACCGCGATGCCGCGGAGCCCATGCTTCGCTTCGTGGGCAGCGGGGACACTGACGCCGAGCGCTGCGTGGCCCGGTCTCCTGCGAACCGCCTGGTGTGTCGTCTCGCTACCGCAGCTGCACCGCGTTGTCTTCTGCGCTGTCAAGGCAACGAGCGGATACAACTACATCCGGTTGGGCGCCTTGCACAAATAAAAGCATTTTAAATCGCAAAATAAAATCAGTCACTACACTGGAATGAATCTTTTTTTCTTTAACGAAAGAGTTGCAACTTTTAAGCCAGTACTTAATGTCTTTTCCTCAGTGGCCTTTTCTAAGATATATATTCTTATATATACATGTATATTCAGAGTCTGCAAGTTGTACAGACAGCACAGGAAGACACTTGTGGTGGAAGACTGTCATTGCAGACCTTGAGAAAAAAAAAAAACATCCCTGCCATGAAACATAGTGATGGCGCCATCATGCTGTGGGGACACGCTCATTCAACAGGATCAGTGGAGCTAGTCAGAGATGACGGGAGGATGGGTGGAGTTAGCTGCAATTAAATTCCCAATGAACAACACTGACGCTTGTGCTTCCAACATTATCAAACATAAATAGTTCCATCTTTTCCTTCATCAGATCAAAATTGTGGGCATGAGCTGGAAAAACAGCAAAATATAAAAATCAACACTAACTAAATTATTGTTGATGTAAAATTAACTATGTGATTTTACATAATTACATTCCAGTGTACTTGTAAAACATGTGAAGGAAGTCAGGAGGAAACCAGCTTTACAGGTTTGAAATGTTGCACCTTATTAAGCAAATCTGCAGAGTCGGCATGTAACACAATTCCAAATTCCAAATAAGTCAGTGAGTTGTTGTAGACACGAAGCGCATCATTTTCCACAAAGCTGCTGAAGCAACTCATTCAGTCGTCCAGCTGCAGATCTTCACCAATTTATGTACTTCCCACAGAGGGATCAGTTGGAAACGAAAGTGACATGCAGTTGGTCCTGTGGCTTTTTAGACCTTTCTTTTCTATTTAGCTTCTTGCTCTTGCTTTCAGGGTTGGAACGTGCTTGGAGAGCCGGACCTGGAAGCATCTGCTGTTTTTTCCTTCTGTGGATTTAAAATTTATTTTAGACCCTCTCAGACTCCAAGCCGGACTCAGGAACCTACAATCTTCTTCCCGGAGGCCTTAGGCAAGTGTGATGATCACAGTCACTGCAACAGTCAGGAGCGCCAATAAATGTCAAACCTTCTTATATGTGCTAATAACAATGTAATGTCAGGCTTTGTAAGTCGTAACAAATGCCCTAATTTATTCCTCACCTGAAAAAATGTTAGCTGTTTGCTATTAGGTCTTACTGATTATGTAAATACTTTTAATTTCTCAGTATCATCCAAATGGATATTAAAGATCAGCTTGTACAAATATATAAATAAACACAATGAGTATGTGTCAAAATCTTAATAGTAGGATTGATTGATGTTCGTACAAATAAGGGGAGTTAGATAATGTTATATGTTGGAACTTTATAATTTTTTTCATATTGTTAAAAGTATATAATTTTATTTGAGGTTACCGGCTGTCAGAGACTGATACTGAATGTGTAAAACAGAAATCGTTGGAACCCCCCCCCCAGGAAATATCAGGAGTATGGATCTTCTCTCTATCAGGATCTTCTCCATTTCCAGCTTCTCTGTGCTGAACTTAAACAAAAGCACATATTTTTCCCGTAGAGTAATTTTGCTGCAGGTGCATAAAGAAAATAGAACCAGTTTGTCATGCTTTTCTTTTGTCTCTTTTTCTTTCACAGAAAACACGGTGACCTCAGATCAACTGAAACCTGAAATTGAGCTGCAGCAATGGGTCGCCACAGGAGATTCAACCCCAAAACCATGAATAACCTGATCATCGTGCACGGGCTGGCGGTGGTTCTCCTTTGCAGCTGGTTCGTTCACTTCGAACCCTGCGACTTTGCTCCCTCAGGCCCCAAAGTTCAGGTTTTGCTGCTGTCCTCGTGGCGGTCGGGGTCATCTTTTCTGGGCCAGGTTTTCAGTCAACACCCGTCCGTTTTCTACCTCTCAGAGCCCGGTTGGCACGTTTGGACTAAAAAGTGGAAATCTGGCATGCAGGCTCACCGAACAGCAGTGAGCAATCTCTTGCAGCATTTATACCGGTGTGACTTTTCTGTGATGGGTTCCTACCTTTCAGAGAAACTCAGCGTGTCCTCCATGTTCATGTGGACTCACAGTCGGGCCCTGTGCTCGCCTCCGGCCTGTCCCCTCACAGCCACCAATGAGACTCAGTGCCGCCAGATATGCCACAATCAGGACTTGAAGAAAGTGGAGAAAACCTGTCGTGCATACTCTCATCTCGTCATTAAAGAAGTTCGATTTTTGGAACTGGAGTCCCTTTATCCCCTTCTGCAAGACCCAAACCTGGACCTCCGCATCGTTCATCTTGTTCGAGACCCACGGGCGGTGATACGGTCGAGAGAGGAGTCAGCCAGAGTGCTGAGGAGGGACAATGACATTGTTCTGGAGCACCGAAATGTGCCAGCGGCTGAGAAGAACTACAAAGTGATGCAGGAGATCTGCAGGAGCCACGTACGCATCAATGAAAGAGCAATTCTGAAGCCGCCTCCGTTTCTGAAAGGTCGCTACAAAATGATTCGTTATGAAGACGTGGCACGCAACCCGCTGAGGGAGATGAACGACATTTATAGGTTTGTAGGCTTGAAGATGACTAGACAAATGGAGGAATGGATCTACAAGGTGACCCACGGAAAAGGGAAAGGCAGCAAGAAAGAGGCTTTCCAGATCACCTCCAGGAATGCCACCGAGGTGTTGCAGGCGTGGCGCACCGTGCTGCAACACAGCAAGGTCAAACGCATTCAGGACCTGTGCCAAGGGGCCATGTCGCTTCTCGGCTACCGGACAGTTGACAGCGAAAAAGAGCAGAGGAGACTCGACATAGATCTGCTGGTTCCGCTGGAGTTCAGATGGGGGTAAACTAAGAAGACATGAACCTTGGATCATCACCAAAACTGCTCAGACGCCCCAAAGGCTATTTGTGCACCAATCATGTTTTTACTGCATTTCTGACAACTACAAACCTTCACACAGTCAAATGACCTGACATCTCATTTGACTGAGTTCTGTAAGCCAGGCGTATTGCATGACAAGCTTCAGTTATGTTGTCACAACAAACACGCAGCACATGCATGGTGGAGCAAACTGTCCGGCCACTAGAAAGGACCTTATTGTCACACAGACCGATGATTGTTGCAAGTCAACAGCAACAACGTTTCTAAGCAGTTTTAATTTATTGAGCAAAGTCAAAAATACTTTTTTTGACTTTGAATGCGTCACAAATGTGAAGCATTCGGAAAAAGTTCAATAGTTTTTCTCATTTCAAAGAGAAAACTCAATTTATATGCATTTACAAATAGAATGAAATATTTCAAACCTATTATTTATTGTAACATCATGTAAACCAAATGTTCTAAATAGAAAACGTTCTTTAAAACTCCTATGCAGACCCTCCTCCAAAAACAATAAATAATTGAGCACCAAAGATCTGTTTTTGTCACTGGTGGATTTATTTTTGACGGATACATTTGTAAGACATATTTTGTTCATAATGTCAAAAATCAAGTTAATGGTAACTTGATGTCTTTAAAACATCATTAGTAGTCATTTTTGGCCGCTCTTCACTCACAGGTGCTGCTATCATAGTAGCTAGCTGTGAATATTATTTTTACTATGCATGTTATTAACGGTCGTTACAACAATTATGGATTTTTATGAAGCTCTGGTATCCAAACGTTTTGTCACTGGAGCCAAAATCACCAATTCAAAACTGCTGAGAGTCCAAAGGAATATGAATAAATAAATAAAAAAGTAAAAGAAATGCACAAGCAAACCGTACATTTCTTTTTACCTGCACACCTACAAACTAAGCATGCAAAACAGCTCTTGAGTCTCACGTTGGAAAACTAATTCTACCAGCAGGTGGCGCCAGAATGTCAACGCAAAGCAGCTGCAGGATTTAAAATATCAACGTGAAGCCATTGGAAGGAAGGAAGTTGTTAGTCTTCTTGATTATATTGTGTTCAAACTAAAATAATGACAAAACCACCGTCTCTGTTTTTAATGTGATTTATATTTCTACATTCAAACATGAAACATGTCAGGTTATTATTGATGACATTAGTGGGGAGTTGGTTAAAATATTGTTAGTGAATGTTGCGATGACTTCATGGGTTAAAATGAATAAATTCTTCTGACTTTTCTTTTTCTGATTAAAATTGACACATTGATACGCACGAGTTTTCCATGTAAATGTGTCGTTATTGTCAGGTTCTGGGAGGTTCTTGTCTTTGTTTGTTTTGATCCTGCTGCCGGTCGCCACATTGGCCACAAGATGACGCCAGAGACACTTACCTGGAGGGGCGTGCTCGTCATTCGGCGCACCTGTCTGTGTTTACTCATCATCATCTGGAGGATGTAGGGATCTGGCTGCCAACACGTCGACACCTGAGTGATATCATCACATGGTGCACACTTCCGAGTTGTTTCTTTGAACCTCCCGAAGGATGCATTATTATTGTAATAAATATCTAAAACTAACTTTCTTCTCCTGTGGTGTTCTGCATGTGGGCAAGAAGTCTAAACCCTATCATGACAGTTATAGAGAAACATTTCTGTCCACATGACGACTGGAACAAAAAGAAAGAATCAATCAAACTTTATATGTATAGTACATTTCAGGAGCAAGGCATTTCAAAGTGCTTTACATCATAAACACAAAGCCATGCAACATAGAATAAACAATACATTAAGTCAAGTTCCATCATTACATTTTTAATTGATTACGTTTCAAATGCAATTCTGAACAGTTGCATTTTTATTTGAGATTTAAAGGAAGTCAGTGTTTCAGCTGTTTTACAGTTTTCTGGAAGTTTGTTCCAAATTTTTGGTGCATAGATGCTGAATGCTGTTTCTCCTCTTTTGGTTCTGGTTCTGGGGATGCAGAGCAGACCAGAACCAGAAGACCTGAGAGGTCAGGAAGGTTGATACAACAACATTCACTGTAGCCGTTCAGTGGTTTTAAAGTCAATTCTTTGAGCTACAGCGAGCCAGTGGAGGGACTTTAAAACTGGTGTTATGTGCTCTATCTTCCTGGTTCTGGTGAGAACATGAGCAGCGGCGTTCTGGATCATATAAATATATTGGAGAATATAAATATTGAATAAGGGGGGTCCTAAGATTGAACCTTGGGGTACTCCACATGTGACCTTTGACCTCTTTGATGAGAAGTTTCCAATTGAAACAAAGAAATTCCTGTTCTTTATGTAAGATTCAAGCCAGTTGACCTGGAGAATCCAACCCAACTCTCCAGTCGATTCAGTAATATGTCAAAAGCTGCACTGAGGTCCAACAGAACCAGCACTGTGGTTCTCCCACAGTCCGTATTTATATGGATATCATTGAATACTTTTACGAGGGCAGTCTCAGTGCTGTGGTGAGCACAACAACCAGATTGGACAGAGTCAAAGCAGTTGGTCATCATGAGGAAACTATTTAATTGTTTACACACAGTTTTTTCAATAACTTTGCTGATGAATGGGAGGTTGGAGATCAGACTGTAATTCTGCAGTAGTGATTTGTCCAGATTGTTCTTTTGGGTGACTATTGTTAATTGTAAGTGTGCAGACATGACCTGGTTGGCCAGTAGGGGTCAGGGTCAGGGTTAGGGTCAGTGAAACCTCTCTCAAGGGAGAAAAGAAAAGCACAGCGGTTGATTTTTAGACCTTTGCCGAGGTTAATAGCATCAGCGGATAACATCGCCTTTACATGTAAAAATCAGCCGATCGCCAAGGAAATCGGCACCAATAAATCGGCGCTGCCCCCCTACATTGTTTTTGGTCCAACTTGGAAGCTGAACTCTTTATGGGAGCCCAGGGTATAACAGGTCGATATCGAGTTTCGTCTGTTCTTCTTCGCGGTTTACCATCCTGTAGCCGAGCAGCAACATGGCGCCTTTGCACAGCTCCTGAACGCGCCGGACCTTGCTGTGCTTCAGCACGGTGCGCCAAGCCTGCGACACTTCGGCTGCGTCCCTGGAAGTGACTCGGAAAGCTTCGTTCTCACCGCCTTTCCCCGGTCCATGCGTCATCCTTTGGACCCATTCCTCCACCTCGGAGGTCATCTTCAAACCTGCGAACTCGTAAATATTATTCAACTCTGTCAGTGGGTTTCGTGCCACGTCTTCGTAGCGGACCAGTTTGTAGCGACCCTCCAGAATCGGAGGCGGGTCGAAGACCCCCCTCTCATAAATCTCCAGGTGACTGCGGCAGATTTCACGCATGACTTCGTACTGCCTGTCGGCCGCGGACACGTTCCTGTGCTCCAGAACCTTCGCGCTGTCCCCGTCGAGGAGGTAGGCCGACTCCTCTCTGGACCGCATCACGGCCCGAGGGTCCCGGACCAGATGGACCACCCGGAGGTCCAGGTCGGGGTCCTGCAGAAGGGGATAAAGGGACTCCATCTCAAAGAAGCGGGTTTCTTTTAAAACCACATGAGTGTACGTGGCGCAGGCGTCCCGCACCCTGTCCAGGCTCGCAAAGTGACACGCCTGCTTGCACTGACTCTCATTGGCTGACCGGACGGGGCAGAGCGGCGGCGAGCACAGCGCCCGACTCCGCGTCCACATGAAAAGGGAGGACAGATGAGGGTTTCCTGGCAGGTAGCCTCTGATCAGCGAGAAGTCGCACTTGTACAAACCCCGCAGCATGTCCCTCACAGGCACCCGGAGACTCTTTGCACCGGATCTGTGATTTCCAGCCCATATGTGCCACGCAGGCTCCATGAGGTAGAAAACAGACGGATGCTGACTGAACACCTGGCCCAGGAAGGACGAGCCAGATCTCCACGACGACAGCAGCAGAACGTGGACCTTGCGGCCTTCCGGGGGAGGGGAGAGATGGGGGCGGATCCCGGCGCACCAGAACCTGTCGTAGAACAGCACCACTGCTGCCCCCTGCAGGACGCCCAGGAGAATTAAGGTGCTGAATCTGCAACGGAGAATCATTGTGAACTTTATGGTACTTTAGGCTTCAAAGTGTGAAGTCCATATCAGCCTTCTTTTGTCCTTTGTGGTGCACAGACGTATTTCTTCTGCAAAAAAAAAAAAAAAAAAAAAAAAAAAACACAGAATTTGGAAATTCATCAGCTGCTTGTTTCAACAAGTTCTGCATGTTCTGTTCAATTTCAACGAGCTCCAGACAGTTTCATCAAAACTGTCTGGATTAAAAGATTAAAGTGAGGTTGAAAAAACCCAGGATTTAGATGACTCTGAATGCGTCATGCTTGTGTTGCCAGATGAAGAGTATCAGAAACTGCTGATTTGCTGGTATTTCCACTCATAACCGTCTCTTCTGCTTACAGAAAGTGGTCTGGAAGAGAGAAAATACCCAGTGAGCAAAAGTCTTGTCGACAAATATTTGAATTCAGACGGATTCAGGATGTGAGGGTGGAGCTGTCACCTGTACAGTCTTTCACTGTAACAAAGGAAAGCGAGTGACAGTGCCAGGCTAAATATTCACCCTTTGTTTTCACTGCTGGCAAAGCACAAATATTGTGATAGACCTTCAGGTATCTGTTAGGAAAGTTCTCAACCGAACAGAACTACTTTTGTTCAACAATAGGCTTTTGTTCAACAATGTTTCATTCCTCAAGCTCAGGAATGAGGAAATCTCATTCCTGAGATTTTGGTCCACATCAAGGTGATAGCATCGTTCATGTGGCTGTATTTTTGGAACCAACTGTTTGCCCCAAATGATGTCAAAATTGGCATCCTAAAGTAAATTCAGTAAGGACGAGAGAGCAGGAAACCAGACCACATAAAGTCAGTGGCGTATTGGATACTTTAAAATGTTAAAAGCTGCACAAAATTTTAAGAACTGCAGTTGGAAATATTTGATTGAAACTGGATCTCCTGCTATAAGACTTTTTTTTCTCTTTTTTAAATCTTTCTAATTATGGTGAAATATCTCTGACTCACTACAAGTACGATCACTTTTAGTTAGTGATGAACTGAAACTTGTTGCTCGGTGTAAAAGTGAAAGTCGTTAATGACTCACCTGGTGAAATAAGAAACCCCCTCACTCAGTAAAGAAGAAATCAATTTTTTTTAAAAAAAGCATTACAATGAGAACAAATTCTTACCTCTGATGTCTTCGGTCACACTGGTTCAACTGGGAGAGGCTGTTGGGAAAGTGTCTCGCCAGGACATGCTCACAACAGAGCTGCAAGGTAAATGAACAGGCTAACAGGATGCAAATAAAGTTCTTATCTGTGGCAGGTGATCCTCTAGTTCAAAAGACAGCCTTGTAGTTCCCCCTGCTTTCAGGCCAGTAGTCGATTCAGTTTGTTTGATTTTCATATTTAATCTTTGAACCAACAACATAACAGCCACAGCAGCCAAGCAGGCTTATCAATATTCAACACAAAGTTCACACTTGTAAAAGTAAAAAAAAGGTGTTTGGTATAAAGTCCTTCTCAGTTACTGTGACTGATAAAAAAAAAAAAACAAACAAAAAAGAAAACATATAATTTAATTGGTGAAAATGTTTCAATCAAACAGACAAAATTATAAGTTTATCTGAAAATACTGGTATTTTACAGATTAAAGTAAAAAAAGAAAGAATGAAATGAGGAGAAATAAATATAGAAAAATCAAGAAGAAACAAACGTTTCCTGATCCTTTTTTCACAACATAGAGATCTATTTCTACTTTATTTATAGGACGTTTACATTCAGTAAATTGTGAATTCAATCCACTGTAACATTCAGTAAGTTGGTATTTATGAGCGTCGCACTGCTGGGATTCTGGGCTGCATTCTTGTGGTTTCAATAATATGCAGCTTTAATGGAATAAGAACAACCTTTTACACCTGATGCTGCAGCACATGTGATCACCTTTTTCTTTTAAATGTCGACTATGTCAAGACATAGTGTAGTGGCATTTCCGCAACAGCTTAAATGACTCCGTATTAAGCGGATAATATTACTTAATCTGCTGTTCCTCCAACCAAACGCTTTGTGAGGTTTTACTCACCTCAGCATGCCGAGTTTGGAGCGACTTCGACAACAGGGACTTCCAGCCTCTTTTCTCATCTGTCAGCTAGTAACTATTTGGCCACTGGGGGGCACTCACACACTCCAAGGACCGTTACTTGTAATTTGCAGGTAAGTGACGTCAGAGAAACTGTAGGTAGCTCCATCCTTACACAGCTCCGTGCTGTGGCTGTATGTAGGCGTCTGGATGATTAGAGGAATGCACACTTACTGGCAAATGTAGAAAATAAAGATTTGGTAAAATGAGAAAAATAATGCACCAGTCAGTTTATTAAGCTGACTTTGACAGCGTCTTGTTTAGCCTCTTTGGCCTTCAGAACTGCTTTGATTTATTGATTTATTTTGTTAATGTACAGATTCAACAAGAAAACATTCCTTGGGGATTCTGGTGCATCATGCAGGTCCTGCAGAACCGTCAACTGCACTTGATGTGAATCCGTCAGTCCACCGTCCCAAAGATGTTCCACTGAACTGAAATCCAGTGACTCTGGAGACCAGGAGAAAAACCAGACAATAAACACATTGTCATCTCCAGGAAACCAGATTGATAGATGGGGCATCTGACAAACCAGGGAAAATCATATAATCTAGGCAGAAGAAATCTGTCACAATATACCAAAATAACTGTTTTTTTAAATGATTTTTAGTTGATCTGCAACAAGTATAGCCTCTGCTGAGTGTTTTTAACGAACAGGATGGATACTCGGGCTGGTCTTTTGCTGCTGTAGCTCATCTGCTTTAATGTTTAATGTGCTGTGAGTTCAGATGCAACTGTCACAACGGTATCTCGTTGTTACTCAACAAGATATCGTGTTGGGTAATTCTCCCATGAAATCAAAACAAGAAGGTCCTGTCTGCAATTCAAACAGATTTTACTTAATAAGCCCACAGACTGCATGAAGGTTCTACGTCTACCATCAGTTACTGGTTCATTCAAGTAAAAGCAAAACAAACGAAAAGAAAGTTAAATTATTAATAACCTTAATTTGTACACTCGCAAATTGCAATTTAATTTGTAAATTGTGCAAATTGAAAGTTTTTATTGTTTTTTGGTAAAACATTTGCATCTCATAGTTGAGCAACTGTTTTAATAAGTCCTGCTTTTAAATGTATACAATTACAATCTGGAGAGCTTCTAGAGACAATTTGCTTTATCTTGATTCAGATGAAACAAGCATATAATGATAATAATACTAATAATACTATCCATCCATCCATTTTCTGATCACCCTTCTCCCTAATGGGGTCGGGAGTTGCTGGTGCCTATATCCAGCTGCATTCCGGGCGGGAGGCGGGGTACACCCTGGACAGGACATAATAATAGTAGTAATAATAATAATAATACTTCGTGAGAATTGCACATTATAATATAAATACTTTAATCCACAACAGAAGACACCTTCTTAAACAGAATAATTCAATCAGTCCATCCAGTGAAATACAGAACACAGAAAAGTGCTTCATTCATAAATCAAACATTTATGCACTTATTTATCGCATGAAGGGAAACATTTCCTCAGTTACTAGACGACATTAGAAAACTAACACTCCACTAAAGAATTTAAAAACTCCATTTGAAAATCCCTTAAATGAGCCAAAGTGACAAAATCTAATTGCTTTATGGTAATCCATCCACCGACGCTATACAAGCTTATCCCATTGGGGTCGTCTGGGGCGCTGGTGCCTAACTCCGCCGGTCAACGGGTCAGAGGCGGGGTCAACCTGACAGTCATGTTACTGGACTGTGGGGGAGAACCCAGAGAGAACCCACCATGCAGAGGGAGAACATGCAAACTCCACGCAGAAAGACCCCGGGCCGGGATTCAAATCCTGGACCTTCTTGCTGCGAGGCAACAAGACAGTGCTGTCTTGACAAGAATCGCACTCCTATGAAAACAGTTGTCGGCAGCTCAATTTCTCTTAACTCCCATGTTGTGCAAGCAGCAGATGATGGAAGCTGCTGTCGACTAATAGAAAGAGTGACCTGCAACAATCCGATATTTCATGTAAACAATTCATCACAATGATAATGACCTCACATGCCACGATGTAGGTATAACACAGAAGGACAAATAAGGGACAAAATGGTGGCTCAGGACGATAAACAGAAGTAGAGGCACTTCCTATAGATCTGTAACACATTCAAACACTGTGGCAACCTCTTGTCTATTTCATGGCTATACTCAGGATGGACTAAACTGCTTTGTATGAAAAGAAATAGTGGACAAAAAAATATCTACTATCTATTCAAATGTTTTGGAAAGAATGCTTTGTTCCAACAGGAGATGAGATTTAATTGATCACTCATTTCTAAAATCGACTCACCAGCTCTTAATAAAGCTGAGTCCTTTGCATGGCCTTAACTTTTTCACAACACAGATTGTGCCGTTATGCGGTACCACTGTACTCTTGCAACACATTTAAATCTCTTGAACAAATAAATCAGTCTATAAGACAGTAAATACTGTTATAGAAGTGATTATGGACAATGCAGTTTCAAATAAAATAAATATGCGTTGCATTGTCCATGCTTGTAGTCTCCAGAGGAATCTGAAGCACCTCGTAGATCCTTGAATGTCTTAATGGCTCTGCAATTTACCTGATTCCCAAGCAAAGCCTTTTGGTCGTTCTGGCATGTACAGATCCATGTCAAGTCTCTTCTGCTCTTCTTCACTGTTCACTGCCTTGTAGCGAAGCATTGACATGGCCTCTTTACACACTTCCTGAATACTTTTGACCTCATTGTATGGCACCATGGTGCGCCAAGCCTGGGACACTTGGGCAGCGTTTCTGGAGATAACCTCGAAAGCATTGTTCAGGTTGCCTGTCCCCCTTCCGTGGGTCATCTTAAGTATCCAGTCCTCCATCTCTTTGGTCATCTCTAAACCTACAAAGTCATAAATATCAATGATCTCCTGAAGCGGGGAGCGTGTCACGTCTTCATAGCGAACCAGCTTGTAGCGACCTTTGAGGAAAGCAGGAGGGTCCTGGGTAGCTGTTTTGTTGATCCGGATGTGACTCTGGCAGATTTTCTTCATGATGAGAAACTGCTCCTTGCCTTGTGGTGCAGCTCTGTGCTCCAAGACGATGGCGTTGTCCATCTCAAAGGATAAAGCTGACTCATTTCTGGACCTGTACACAGCCCGAGGATCTCGTATGAGATGAACAATGCGTAGGTCAAGATTGGGGTCTTGAAAAAGAGGGTAAAGGGATTCCAGCTCAAAAATTCTAGTTTCTTTTAAAACCACATGGCTGTAAATTTGGCAGGAATTTGTCACCTTCTCAAAAGCTAGATCATGGCATTCCTTTTGGCACTCTTCCACGTTGCTTATCTGACCAAATGGTGTGACGGAGCAGACTGGCGGCGAGCAGAGTGCCCGACTCTGATACCACGTAAAGAAGGAGGAGGTCTTGCGATCTTTTGGCATGTAGGAATCCATCACTGAGAAGTCACACTGGAACACGCTCCGCATTAGATCCCTCACAGCCATCCGGAGAGTCTTCGCCCCAGAAGTTCTCATTGTGCTCCACACGTGCCACCCGGGCTCCATGAGATAGAAAACAGACGGGTGCTGGCCAAACACCTGGCCCAGGAAGGACGAGCCCGATCGCCACGACGACAGCAGCAAAACGTGGACTTTGCGGTCAACAGGAGGAGAGTCATAAGGGCTGAGTTCGTAGTACCAGTTGCAGAACATCACCACTGCTGACCCCTGCAGGAGCACCAGGGGCATCAGGAGCATCAGAGTTTTGAAGTTCACTTTGAAGAAGAGTCTCATGTCTGGAGATCAGTGTCAGTTTCTTGAGCAGGAGAAAATCAGCCTTGCTATTCAGTCTGTGGAGACAAATTCAACTGATTCACGCTGAAGTTGATCAGCTTCCACGGGTCTGAGGCGACTTTTCTGCAGAAAAAATGGCAAACAGAAAAATAAGAGATATTGATACGGTTCTCAAAACTGAAATATGATGGCTTTTGACAAAAATTACAGAGAGCTTCTGCTCTTTATCAACATCTAGGAAGTACCTTAAGATAGAGACAAGCTACAAATCTTGAGCTTTAAAGTGTTACTTTTCGAAGAATTGTCAATAGATGTTGCCCCTGTATTTATAATAAAGCATGTATATGTTTGTAAAATCAGCCTCTGACAGAAATAAGGTGTTGCACCAGGTGAGGATTTTAATATTTAATGTTTTACATCCAGTATTGGAAACGCCATCAGTTAATCCTCCCATATGGAATAAATCAATATCTATTTTAAACAAATATAAATATGTCGCCTCGTCATTGTTTATATTTCTTAAAGATAGAACACTTTAATCTTTTCTAAACTTCATCCCTGATACGCCTGCTGGTGTTTTTGGCCTTCATTATAAATCTTTATGTCTTAATTCAGCCCAGGCAGCTGTGGACGTTCTCCAACCACAAAGGATTTTATTAGGAGCATTTTGCTGCCATCTGGTGGTCAGAGTGTGACTGACACCAGATGTGATTTTACAGCATTTGGCTGTATCTTAAGGGTCAAAGTTCTTCATCGTCATTTGACATTTACATGTAATTACAGTCGTTTTTTAGGACTGATGGTCCTTTCAAATGAGTAGCAATCAAAATGAAAGAAAAAAAAAACATCACCATGATAATGATCTAAATGACAGCAAATGGTTATGAAACTTCACAGTAAAAATAACTAGACTAACAAGGAATACATTTCAACAAAACATAGAGAGTCACTAAGAAGATCAGGAAAACAGGCACAAGATTGATCTGAGCAAAATCCAACCAGACAACCCAGGACAACACTTCCTGTGTGCTTTCTCTATTGACTATCCAGAGAGATAAACCAGTTAATATTTGATTGACTTTTAGTTCCTGTTGGAAGTTGTGGTTTGTTTGGTTATGTTCGCCCTGCTTCTTTCCTCATCTCCACTGATATCAGCGTGGTTAATTATCGACAAGATTCAATATAATCATTCAGTTTCAATTGAATTTTTTTTTTTTCTTTTTAGAAAGTGTTAATTTAAGGATCACTGCATACAGCACTTTACCCATTGAATATATTTCAATATGAGACTCAGGATGATAATGCACTCCCCTATTTAAAAATTAGAATATTGTTGAAAAATGTATTTATTTCAGTAACTCAGTTCGCTAAAACACATTGTTTAGATATTTTTAAATCTTTTAAATTGTTTTCACGCCTTTATTTCTGTTATTAGAGAAAAAACACAACATTTAATATCAGAATATAACATCAGTCTCCTAAAAGTACAATTTTAAAGCAGAAGTTTCCAAATGAAAGTCGCAAGAAATGCCCGTTGAAAGGTTATTTCAAAAAGATACTTCTGACTTGACAGCTGAGCTTAAATGAATGCACATTTTGAAGATGACTGTATTTTACTAATGAGGCTGATTAATCCACGCTGCTTGCTTCATTATAAATCTTTATAAATTGCAAACAAAAACGTGCTCTCCCCAAAGTATTTGAAACGATCGATATGCACATCCGAAACAAAAGCGAATGAAGAAGGACAGAAAAATAAATCAACTGGCAGCATTTATCTTATGTCTCTACCTGAACATGAAGTGAAAAATGTCTTCAGCAGAATATGAGGAAGGAGAGGTGATGCCATAAATCAAGAATCAGGAAATGTGGCACAAATATGTATTTTAAACAAACCAGGAATAGTTTGGTATGGTTTTGTGAAACAAAGGGTTGTGACTCATATACATTCCAGACACTTATCATGTCACTTGTTTGCTGGGATAAGCGTTTGATGTCTTTAGCAACGTGCCTTAAGGGAAAAACCTGACAGGACGTCTTTCTTTCAACGTCTTTAAATGAGCAATTAATCACAGCCACTAATAGAGCTGTAAATTAAGAGCAAATGGGAGCAAAAGATAAATTAATAAAGATAAAGAAACACAATGTTCTTGTCAAAATCACTGGATTTAAAAGAAACAAAACAAAAAACCCCTGAAGATTCCCCATGCCTCTTTGCTCATCATTAGATGTTTGGTCTTGCCCTCAGAGTTTCCTGAATAACTTTTCAGAGATTTCAACTAAAGTGCGTGACGCCTCGTGATCTGTGGATCGTTGAGCCGTTGCCTGAACCGAGGCATCTAAACAAACAGAGATGAAGCCGAGATAAATATTTCCTTTTGCTTTGTTACAACAAGCACATTTGCTCTGTGTCCTGTTGTATTCTGTGGTTCTTGAAAGTTTGCATTTTGTCATTTCATCGCAAATATTTAGCATTTTAAAGCATGTTTTTCAAAATTCAACATTGAGAGGGATTTATTATAATTAAAAGTAATAAGTAATTCCTCCAGTTTTGCCCAAATAGAAAAATAAATTGTCCTCCTATTACAGTGTTAAAGAAATATTTTCAACACATCGTCCATTCATTCATTTTGATAACAATAAATTCCCACCTTCAGTGTGTTATTTATCTGATGGCTCCCAGCAGCTCTCCTCCTCTGCGTCGTCCTCTGGACTGGGTGAACTGGTCCTGGTCCAGCGGAGCCAGTGGATGGGCTGGCTGATCAGCAGGTGGGGCCACATCCGCTGCAGGAGGCGCATTGCTCTGTGGGTGGAAGAAACCAGGTGAGTTGGCATGTGGAGACCTGATCAAAATGTGAAGTTAAAGCTGCTGTTTTAGCGCAGTATTATTATTATTATATATTTTTTTACATTTTAAAAAAAGTTGTATTCATCTTCCTAAATTTAGAGTTGCTGTAAACCGGCAGTTTGACCGTATTTGCTTCAGTACCTATTTTAGAGTACTTCTCTTCAGTTGGGTTGGGCTTGTCTGCGGTCAGCCGAAGGTGCGCAGTCCCCGCCCCGCGCTGTTTCTGTTGAGTCATTGTCCTCCGTCCTGGCCGCAGCGCTGCCTCGCTTCTTCCCACTGTCATTTTACTGCGGCTGATTTCATGAGCGACCAAAACGATTTTCCCGGATCTAAAAGTCTGCTTTTCTTTGGACTCTGTATGGAAGCTCATTCGTGCCAAACAAACCCGGCATCAAAATACAATGTCAGTCACAACGGTGGTCGCGTTGGGAACTTTGAAAGTTGACAATGTGATTGAAGGTCCAGTAACTTTTCAGAAGCCTGTTCTCATGTATCATAATAGGTCAGGATTGTGACTCATTTGATACTCCAAATTTGGACTTCTGATGTTATAAGCATGAGGTACAAAGTTGAAGTAGTCTCTAAAATTAAAAGTGCTGATCTGATGGTGCTGATGGAGAAAAGCAAAACATTGTTTGTCACAGTTTTGACATTACGTTATGTGACATTGTGGTATGTAAATATTTTGATTATTCTCAAGTTATGAGAATAATTCAGAGACCTTAAGCACAAATGGAGAAAACATGAAAGAGCGGTGAACCCACGCTCACGTTTAACCTTTTATTATCCAGAATGAAACACTGCAAACTGGCACCAGGCGTTAAACACAGTTTGTTTTTTTTTACTAGATTTTAATCGACATACAACAACATACATTAAGGCACTATTTCTATAAATATATTCCAACAACATGTGCAAGTTTGGATTACATATCAGTACCAGACAGGAGCTCCTGGGCCAGAGAAGGCACCGGAAACATTTTAATTTAAAAAATTAATTAAAATGAAAGAAAAGCTGACAAAATATCAAGAAATGAAACTGCACAAACATCAAAGGAGGCGAAAAACAAGAAATTGACATAAAATCACACAATATGACCATTAAACAGCTTCAGCTAACCAATCAGAAACCTAGGAGTTAGTGTCTAAAAAAAACATTAATCATTAATTTATAAATTAATATAATGTATTTGTTTCTTATGAGAAAAAAATAGGAGTCAAAACATTTGCAGCTACAAAGAACCACGAAACCAAAACGATGGAAGAAAAATAAAGTAGATGCAACAGAAACTATTATTCAAAACACAAATAAAAAAAAAAACAGGGGTCAGAAAGATCAGGGGTTCTTATAAAAGTCCAACATGTGAATCAACGTAGAGTAAAACTAAGTGACATCCCAACTGGGCTCCGTTCTCTTTACATTCACAGAAAAAAAACAACAAATCAGGCACTTGCACACATTTATTACTGCAACCCTAATTTTCTAAAACTGAATTGCTTTTCTTATGTTGATCAATCTGAACTGTGTTGAACCACAAAGGAACCGCGGCGCATCAGTTTCATTGAAACAGTAGATATTACTTCAGTCATGTGAGAATTGAAAATGAAAACTGAAACTATAAAGGTCTGATTCATCAACACTTTCACCTAAAGTACTCAGTCAACACAGATAATCAAGCTACCTCCTCGACGTCTGACTATTTTGAACGATACATTTACAATGTAAAGAAAAATCTGGTCCACTCAGAGGGATATCTTTGTTGTAAAAATCCTACACGTAAAAATCAAAACGAAGCTTCGACATTAAATCACCAAAGACTCGGAATTATAAAAAATGTCAACGAAAGTCACATAAACTGAATCCCATTTCCAGGCACTTTGATGAGAATAATGAAATGAAACCAGTCTTTATTTGGAACCAGTTGGAAAACTAAAGCCACTCAAGTGGAAAAGTGAAAACATACAAAAATATAGATATTTATTACTCATACAAAAGAAATGATTTATCTCTGAATATTGCTATTGCTTATAAACTTTCTCTGTTTCATAATTTTAGTGCAATTATGAAAGGATTTTTAAAACAAAAGGTGTAAGGTGGTAAGACACACGTAGCAGACAACCAAATCCTGTGTTCGAGGCAAAATATTGTTGAATCCTTGATAAAAAGAAAAAGCCAAAGCTTGTCCTAAAAGGATCTCGTCTTCAGGCGTCTCGTCTCCAAATCAGTACTCCACAACGAGCTGAGCTCTATTCAAGTTTCTCAGGAATAAAAAGCCATATTAAGCTCGGCGTTCTCAAGACAATACACATGTACCCTCAACACTGGTCAAAGAGCATGTTGATTTACACTAAATTAAATGTGAGACAAGATGAGCGCACACCATTCCACTGTATGCAAATTTAGGTAAATCAGATCTATCCGGTGAAACCCCTGATTATTGTGAGAATCAAGTTTGCATAGATCCTGTTAAGTTTCTCCTCCAAAGCAGTAGAGAGACTCCAGGAATCGCTGGGCCCAATAATCATAAGAGAAACGCTGTATGCTAATTAGCATAAGGTGCATGTAGACCATTTTGCTAAGGTTTACATGATCATTTAAAAAACATACAAATACAAACGCCAGTGGAAAAGAAGTGGAAAGCATTGAAAACAAGTGCCATTATTTTGTCTTCAAGCTCAATTGTGACTCTTAAGGTAGTTGTGAGTGACGTCCTGTGAAATGCAATGGAGTGCAACCCTGCACAGCTAAACATCGCGCATAGAGGTTTTTAGGAACAAGGTTTCTACTGAAACCCTCTACTGGGTATTTTTTCCCACTTTCACATGCTATACTGTCACGCAAAATAGCTGTAATTTCTCTTCAGATCTTGAAAACAGGCAGTCTGAGGAGTCTGTATCTCACAAAGCCACGTTTTACAGCGACAGGGAGACCATTCGAGCTTGTTGCCTCTGAGGGGACCTGAACCAGGAAGCGTGATGCTTTAGGTGCTCCCTGTGCGCTGAGATTTAGCTGAAACCCAGCTGAACTCGTAAGGTTCACGTGGAACCAGCAGATCTATCTCGAGTCTCCTCTGCTCTTTTTCGCTGTCAACTGTCCGGTAGCCGAGAAGCGACATGGCCCCTTTGCACAGGTCCTGAATGCGTTTGACCTTGCTGTGTTGCAGCACGGTGCGCCACGCCTGCGACACCTCATTGGCATTCCTGGAGGTGATCTGGAAAGCTTCTTTCTTGCTGCCTTTCCCTTTTCCATGGGTCACCTTGTAGATCCATTCCTCCATCTGATTGGTCATCTCTAAACTGACAAAGTCGTAAATATCATTAATCTCCTTCAGCGGGTTGCGTGCCACGTCTTCATACCGAATCATTTTGTAGCGACCTTTCAGAAACAGAGGCGGCTTCAGAATTGCTCTTTCATTGATGCGTACGTGGCTTCGGCAGATCTCCTGCATCACTTCGTACTGAACACTGGATGCTGGTACGTTTCTTTGCTCCAAGACGATGGCGTTGTCCACGTCAAAAGACTTGGCTGACTCCTCTCTCGACCGTATCACGGCCCGCGGGTCTCGAACGAGGTGAACGATGCGGAGGTCCAGGTTCGGATCTTGAAAAAGGGGATAAAGGGACTCCAGCTCAAAAAAACGAGTTTCTTTTAAAACCACATGGCTGTAAGTGTGGCAGGCCTTCTCCACCTTCTCCAAGCCTTGAGAATCACATTTCTTTTGGCAAAGAGTCTCATTGCTCATGTCACTGCGCCGTGTGAGGGAGCATGCTGGAGGTGAGCACAGCGCCCGACTGTGGTAAAACATAAACAATGTGGACATATTGTAGTTCTCAGGCATGTAGGAATCCATCACTGAGAAGTCACACTGGTACAAGCTCCGCATTAGATCCCTCATCGCCATTCGGAGAACTCGTGCACCAGGTCTCTCCATTTTGGTCCAAACGTGCCACCCGGGCTCCATGAGGTAGAAAACAGACGGGTGCTGACTGAAAACCTGACCCAGGAAGGATGAACCCGATCGCCACGACGACAGCAGCAAAACGTGAACTTTGCCTTTTCGGGGAGGGGAGTCGCAGGGGCTCAGCTGGTAGTACCAGTTGCAGAAGAGCACAACTGCTGCCCCCTGCAGGACGACCAGGAAAATCATAGTGTTGAAGTTCACTCTGCAGCGGGGACTCATGACTGGAGGTCACTGTAAGCTTCTGAAACAGACAAAGAGAGAGGAAGACAGATTTTTACGACAGCAGGTACAAAAATCCAACATTTCTATTCATAAATGTTCCTTTCTCAGCTTTATGTCTGAGACCCTAAACCCTGCAGATTCAGAGTGTCTTTTGAACCCTTAATTGTCACCCAAACTGCCGACATGCCAGACAGGGGACTCCAACATTTATTATTTAAATGTCATCAGGACATTTAAATAATAAACCACCTTGACAAAACTCATCTCTGCAACCAAGTTGAATGGACTGAATTCACATTGTGCATCTCTCTGACCACTCAAAGCGTTGTACAATATTAACACTTTCACCCATTTCCACTCCAAAAAGGAAGATGTGGCCAATCAGAACCTCAAAAAGTGTCACATTATTCTTTTGTAATACTTGTAGTAGAACTAGAAGTGAAGGTCAAAAGTGTCAGTCTTTTTGATAATAAATAACTGCATGGCTCTACGAAATAAAACCCATCATCAAAAAAAGGTTTACAGCTACATTATATTAGGTGTGCAAATGTTACCTGTTAGTTTATCACTATATGGTGCCTATTTGTGTTTCAGTATTTGTGGATTCACCTATTAGTGGGTTCTTCCAAGTTATTCAACATGCTTATCAAAAACATTTGAAAGAAAGAATCCTCGGCTCTGTGACGCTCGACAAGCTACTGGCTGACGGCAAAACACCAGAGAAAATTTGAAAACATCATCTGACTTCAGCAACTGACATTTTCTTGTTGAACGTAAATGCTTGGGTTTGTTTTATTACGCAATCAGCTCTCTGAAGAGAAAGAAGAGTGTGGAAAAATCTTTCCACTTCACACCTTAGGAAAATTTTTATCTGGCATGCACCCAAAAAACAGGCTTGGCATACCTAGTAGGACAAGTCTTGAAATACCTGCTGAATTTAGATCATTATACAGGTTGAAAAACAAATGCATAAGTCATGTTGATGTGAACTAAGTCATGCCAGATTTGAGATGTTATTTTTTATTCTTTTAAACTCTTCCAAAATGGTGCTGCCTAAAACCTGACCAAGCATGAAGCAATACAAATATGTGACAAATTTGATCGCCAAGCAGGGGTGGTCTGGGATGATACAGAATTTGTTACCAATTGGTGGTAATTAATTTGCCACCACCAGCAAATTAACGCAAACCACCAAGACTTAGTTGAGTCTAATCAGTGGGAACAAACAGCTGCCTGGAGGCTACCACTTGACTTTGCATTGAAACAAACAGAAATGTTTCATATCACGCATTCAAGAAAAAAATAAATGCAGAGCTATCCTTAAATATAGTTTAAGTCAGGCAGAAACTACCCGAGAGAGTGGCATGAACCGCATGGATTGTCACGTAAACCACGTTAGCCCCACTATGCCTCCACCTTAACAACAACCTAGGCTAGAGGGAAGAACAAAATAAAACCATCATTTCAGCAGGAAATGTGACCCTAGGTACTTTGCTAATTACATTATGTTGAGTGGGGTGTGTTGCAGCTGACTGAACAAGGAAAATTCAGTTCTGCAGATGTTACAAAATAATGTCCTCCACTCTGTTTATGCATGTAGTGTCTAATTTATGTCTAATGTATCTGAGTGTCTGATATGAGAATTTTCTATGTTCTTTGATAAATTGTATGTTTCATGCTCATTTCATACATTTTCAACACATTTTAAGTATTTGAGTGCTGTATGTTGATTGAATTATGGAATGAGCTCATGGTCGTCACCTCTGGAGCCCATGGACAACGGGGGTCGAGCCATGGACAACAGAAGACTGAGTACTGTATGCTAATTGATCATAATCAGGAGCTCATGGTCCAGTCGTGTGCAGGGAAGTAGCATTCTGATTGGCTAACCCGTCTGGGAGAGGGGAAATGGCCATTCCCTTCTTTCATTCGAGGTTGTTTTGGTAATGAGTATAAAAAGCAAAAAAGTCCCATTGTTCAGTAGAGTCAATAATAATAAAGCACTTCAAATTTACTAATGTATGGAGAGTTATTTACCAAAAAACTGCATCCCTTTTCTGAAATCATTGAGAAAATTTTGTCTTAGTCTTGTGTTTCCTCAGACTTTACCGATTTTGGTCCAATTTGAGGAAACTTTTCCAAAACTTTGAAGCACCACATGTTTAGACTTGCAATTTGTAGTTTCTTAAACGCGTTAAGTGCTATAATATGGGGCGTTCAGGAGCTTGACAATAGAACCAACAGTTGCATGAAGACATATCCACATGTTGCATCATTCCACAAGATGTTGTAAAAACGAATCCCCAAACACTGGACATTTGCAAAATATGACAAGTTGGCTTGAGCAAACCTAAAAGGAAAGAGTTTCACTCTTTAATCTTGTGTAATGTTCGAGGCATGTAATACACTGCTTTGACTGTCCTGACGCTACTTGAGCCTTCAGGTGGTGAGAATCCGATTCTAGAAATCCTTGTTCTTTGGTTCGTGCTGATATTTTATTCACCTGTTTGAACATTTGACTAAACTACATCACAAAATGAAATAATCTACATGCCATGTTCGTGATCTGTTTGCATACATGTTTAGTTATTTTAGTGTAGAATGACCTTCATTAGCAACATTTAGTTGTATCAATTGTAAATTGTTTACCATCCAAGCCTGGTTCAGTGGCCTAGATATAGAGCAGGGGTCACCAACCTGGTGCCCACAGAGTCCACAGTATGACTGTTAAGTGGGTTCTCTAAATTCTCCTTAATGAGTGTGTGCGTGTGTCTCTGTTTCCCTGCACTGGACTGGTGACCTGTCCAGGGTGACCCAGTCTCTGACTTGTTGACCGCTGGAATTAGGTACCAGCACACTTCCTGACCCCATACTAGGCCGTAAGAACATGGATGGATGGATTATTTTCAATCATATTCTATAAATTTGAATGTTACTTAAACAGAGAGTCAAACTGAATTGAGCAAAACACAAAGAAAAATCAAAAATCGGTATTATTGCAGCAGGTTTTTCTTATTTATTCTGGTTTTTTTTTTAGCTTTAAGTCACCGATTACTATAAAGGTGTGATAAAAAATGGACCACGTTGGTCTAACTTGATCCTACGCTGTGATTTTCCGTAAAAGTTGCAACATCAGGGAGCTCTTGAGTCCTGGTAGAGATTTAACTTTAGGACGCAGCAGTGTTTTCACTCGAGCGCCGCTGAGCGGTTCCTGAGCTCATCTTCCGCTAATCCGTGTCCAATGCTGTGCCGCCCGAGGGCTCAGAGACCAAAACCCATTCCCGGCTGATTTCCAGGCTTTTCTGCTCCACACCGTCGCCTGTTTCGTGCTGGTACTCACTCAGAGCTCCATCTTCAGCCTGCTGGCCATCGTGATCGACAGATATCTGGCGGTGAAGATCCCGCTGAGGTCAGTCCACGCCTCGTCACCGCCTGGGGTTTTATTTTATCCTGGCAAACATGCAGACAGGGAATGCTCATAACTCGGACTGAATTCCTGAACTCCCAGAGGTGGTATTATGGCTCTCTGCCCTGGGCGTCATCGCACGAGGGGGATAACATAACAGCTCGGAATAAAATTTAAAAAAGCTCTCTCTTCAATTCTTTCTGATATTTGATGGAGTGTTATTGGAGATTTTAATAAAACATGGCATAACAATGAGGCAGATGTTGTTTGCTTAATTTAAGGATAGCTTTGAATAGAATAGAGCAATCTAAGACATGAATTATGAGTTTACTTCAGAATGAAAGCACTTGGTAGGCCACATGCTGCTCTTTTCTCATTTGCGGTTGTTGTTGCACAACATGATAAATCGGCTCATCAAACAAAACATATAATACAGTGAGTCGGTGACTCAACCAATTGAAAAAGAAAGCAAGTTCCCTATAGGTGAAACATTAAGGATGCCATAAACACAAACAGGATTTTCCTGTCCGTCTCCTATAAAGAATGTTTACCAAATTCAATGTGTTCCCAGGAACACACCCATCATAACCCATCTTATTTTATATATAATTTTAATAATGGATCTATTATGTCATTTGTAACCTTCAAACATTTTTACAGCTCAAACTTGAGACACATTTTAAGTTTCCAATTTGCCAATATTTTCCAAAAATGTAAAATTCTCATAGAGAAAGGAAAAGAAAAGATGCCAAAATCTACGGAGTGAAACACAAAGTAAACCAGAGGAGAATTTCATCCGTCTACTCAGATCTGGTCCTATCAGTCTTATGTGTTAATGCTGCTTTTCTGTGGAACCCCCACTTTATGTGCTTTTACTTGCTGCAATGAAAGGTGAACACAGTTCAGTTATGGATTACTAGTGTTGTTAAAATGCAGCGTGACAAACATCATGCATAACATCAGAGATATTTAGTAAACACCCTTCTAGGTTTACTGGAATCCATCCGGCCCTCATTTGTGTACCTTTTTGTCAGTGACGCAGGCAGACTGATACCTATCTCCAACAGTCATCGGACGAGTGTCGGAGTACACACAGGACAGGTTGGGTTTTGAAATAAAATCTGTAATATAGAGCAGTGGTGTACTACATTAGAAGATACATTATACTGACAGCAAGATTGTTAACAGCTTGTTTTCATTGTTATAAAGGAATCCACAAATTGTGTCCAAAACAAGGCTACCTTATATCTGCAGTAGCTTAATTTCTGGATGCTCTCTATGTCATCTTATCTTATCCGTCTCTGAGTTAGATAAGGTATTCTGATTATCCACTTGGAGTTCATCCTGATAGACAATTGTCTTAACATGCTTGTTTCAGATGAGGAAAACATTGCTGCAACAAAACTTGTCCCTATAGCCTTATATCTGCAGAAGCTTAAATATATTACCACAACAAAATCACAAAAAGCTGAGCTTGTTACATTTTACTTGGTTGCCACCGATTTACTAAAATATCACTTACTCTGGCTTGTTCCAGACAATATTTGCTCTGTGGCTTGTTCAGCATGTCAAATTCATGACATGTTGCTCATTTCATGTATGTAACAAGGCTAACAGACACACCCCTTCATGTAACTCAATACAGGCCCCAGAGTTAAACAACCTACTTTTAAATAGTATGAAGCAATTCATATCCCACGCTGCTCCAAAATACAACTAGAGGCGTCCATAACTGAAGCCCAAAATGAAATAAGAAGTGTCTAATTCCAAGAAAAAAGCATGACTATAGATTTCACAATGTACCCAAGGACAAAACCACGTCAATCTTCTGACATCATTAGCGGCATGGTAATTTTATTGTGCCGCACATTGGCTTATTTCCAAGTGTAATTGCTCTTGATGAACATGTTTTAACACTCATTCCTTGCCTCGGCTGAATGGATCTCACAGAATAACTGCCCTGGTGATCATGCAACGCTGCCACCTGCTGATTATATTTGGTAGGTGTGACATTATGCATTTTCCAGGCACATAGTGTCATTTTAGAGCACAATCAAGCAAGTAGATTGTTATAAACATGCTATACATGTCAAACATAATTGAAAAGAAATTTTACCATACAATTTTCTACCTTAAAATTGGTCTCTGCCTTTTTAAGAAGCTCCTGTTCTTTCCTGCACTCTGCCTTCAGCACGCCATCACAACAATGTCTTTCCATCACGTCGTTTACAAACGTCGTCAGGAGATTTGGACTGAGAAGTACTTTGTATGCTGAGCTCAGCAGACACACATTTCCTCAAAGTGTTTGCTAATGACTGCAGTTGATTTCTATTGCTTCATATATATTATTATATATCAATGGGCTACGCTTTGAGACCAAGTATGTTTGCATCCTGAATGGCTGCCAACGAAGACAATCCAGAGCGTTTTCAGACAACTTGACTGACACCAGAAGAGCAGTGCGTGTCTAAGTTTGTAAGAGGAGTTTCGTTAAACTGGAATGTCTCATTACATGGTTTTGCCCTTGGGTGCATCTGCTATTCTATTCTATTTATTTATTCATTTATTATATCTAGTGACAATAGAGAGGATGTAAAGTTGCATAAACCATAATCATACGTTGATTTTTCTAACAATGCTGAACTTCTGATGAATTGAATCAGATCAAAATACAATTTGACACTTCCTATTAGTCAACAAATTGAAAAATTTTCTAAAACAAGTACATTTTCACCTACTATAGTTTCTTGGCACACTAATAGAAGATTGGAACGTTGTTTGTTTGTTTTTTAAACACTAAAACTAATTTGAATCATACTTGACTGCAACGTTTGATCAGTTGGATCAATTGGAATGAATGCAACAGACTTTGAATCTGTTTTTATGATTGAATTGACTTCTTTAAGTGCCAAACCGTCAGTGTAATAAGAACAACTGGTTATACTGGTGTCTAAAAAAGAAAAAACTTTAAAAGACATTCAGAAGGATTCTCTACCAGTTTCTGCTACAACGTGGGCTGATGCTGTTGCAAACCCTGTCCGATGTTTTACTTCGCTTGAAGCTACACTCCTGTGGTGCTTAAAATGAAATGTTAGATCAGCTGCGTTCTGCCTCACTGGGTTTATAAAGACCTGAAACCATGTGCCTTGTGGGAAGTTTGAGCTGATTTATTACAGCTCTTTGTGTAATTTATTTAAAAACCACAAATATTCAATGTTGGAAACTTATCAAAAAGATTTACCAGCATAATTAAAGCTGCACAGAGAATTTTTACAATTATGACAGCGGTTGTGAAGACACCATGGTGCAATGGAGACTCTTTTTTTAAAACTCATGGATCATCTCAACGTTGCTCTGCACAGAGAAGTAGAAGACGTAAAATATCGACATTGAGTTGTTTTTAAAAGCAGACATTTTGGTACATTTTAGGCTTTTAATTTTTAACTTACCAGACCATTAAAAACCAACGTGGACCAACATCTCTCGGGTTCTCTTTCTGCATTTTTTCCCCACACAGTTTATCTGATGTAAGTATCTTCTCCCTTGTCCAAATATCTACTTTTTATTTAAAGAAAACAGTAACCCCATGCAAAAAATAGACATGTTTACTGCCTAATACACAAGAACAAATTATTAAACTTGATAACTCCCTTTTAAACTTCAATTTAAATTAGCTAATCCACAACCTCCACATGAATGACACATAGGCAGATTGTCATCTCATACACTTTGTAAATATTACCTCTCTGTCCTCTGCTTATGGGTGTATTATGAGTTGTGTCTGTAAAAGTCAACCCGAGACACCAATAATTCCTCAAAGATATATTCTTCTCCTAATGTTTTCAGCTAGTCATGTCGTTTTTCATCTTAGAGCGTCAGTTTATTTATTGTTGAGTCAAACTTTCCATCTCTGTCAAGACTGTTCCAGATTATACTTCACCAGCTAAGTTACGCCTGCGCTTAAAATATCAACAACACCCTGACTTGGAGCTGAAATATTCTGCAACAACAAACTGAACACAGTCTGTATTTCAAGAGTCCTGGGCCATCCTACGTAACAGGCGTAGTTTATTCATAAATAAGTTTGCAGGCAAGAACGACGTCTTCAACAAATGGCCAACTTTCAACAACAACAAAGAAACTTACTGTGCACATCTAAAAACAAAATAAAATAAAACTAGAGCTTCACGTTTACTGTACCTTGACTTTACCTGTAACAAAGTGGGTTTTAGTGTTTCACTTGAATATTAACTTTGACTTATTCTTTTTGATTCGTTGATTGGCAGGAAAAAGCTATAACGTACTTTTTTTTTCCTAACAATGAGTGTGAAATATCTTGTATTTTAACCGTTGGGAGTGACTCAGCCACAGTGCCGACTTGAAGCTGATAAGACAGGAGGGAGCAGAAATTAAGGTGGAGAAAACGAGGCCAACGGCCCCAAAGACCTGGAGCAAATCACCAAAGAAAAACCATGAATCAAATTGCCAGCAGGAACATCCAGAGAGCTTTTCAGGAATTTCAGAAGCATTTTATTGCTGTAACACCAGTAACAATTTTTCCATTAATCCGCGTGGAAGTAATTTCCAATGCTAACCCTATTTTGTTCAAATGTAAATAACCAGAAAATAACCAGTTTGAGAGTTGCCTGTTGCATTTCCATAGAATCAAAGTTCTTGATTGAATTTAAATCATTTTAATCGTCGATAATAATCTGGGGTTTAACGTTTTTTTTTAATTTTTTTATAGCTACAATAGTCATTCAAACTTTCACAGAGCGTCAAAAATGGTTTGATGTGTTGCCAGTTTGAGACAACATTATTTATGTTATCTTAATAATCAAAGTCTGATAACATCAATATATTCCTCAATAAAGACAAACCATGACACGAGCAAACTAAAACGCTGCTTCGGGCTCCCGCGCCAGCAGGGGGACCCCCAACAACTCTTCACTCATCTCAAAAAGTTCATATTTGTCTGTCCTGATTGTACAGGTCAACAACTCAGGTAAGGGCATCTGCTACTTGCAGAAATTATAGAAGAATGTTTTTCCTTCTTGCTTTTGGTAAAAGTGGACGCTTTCTTCCTCTGCTCCCTCCATGCCCTGCTTGTTCTGTTTTTGTCCTGTCTTTTTCTCTATTTTTGGAGCCTTTCTTTGCACATCCTCCAAATCTACAAATTATGGATCTGGTCAAGCAATCTCTCAATGTAATTGATCAAATTTTCTCTATGAGAAAACTGGACACAGGAGAGCCCTCTTGTCCTGATTGGGAACTGAGATGTATCGGTGAGACTTTATAGGAGATTGAAATTTATCATTTAGACATTCTGTATCTGAAATGGCTTTTTCAGTCTTGGAAGGGCTGCATAGTTTCAGTCTCCTTGAAGATATGTAAACCCGATATGTGATTACAATACTCCTTATAATACTCCTTCCCACCTCCTCCTCCTATTATCCATGCCGCTATGGGGCCGAACGCTCCCAAGGGCATCATGCCGGGAGGCAGAGTGACATGGTTTCCTGGCCCTGTGACATGTCTTTGTTTTGTCTGAATGATGCTATGTGCCCTAATGTGTCCTTTCCTCTTTTTATTTCATTCCCCTTTATTATTATAAAGAAACTATGGAGTACTCACTTTTAACCCAGAAAAGGAATTAGATCAGAGGATACTTATACTTATCTCGCAACCCTGAATATGAGTATCTAGTTTGTCTAGTTCAAATACTTTGGAGTAACATTATTAGACTACTTTTTAGACTCCAGTTCTTCCAACGCAGAAGATACTTAGCAACCCTTAACGCGAGCACCCAATTTACTTTCTTTACATCAACAGTAGATTCTTTTTCTTCTTTTGCTCTTTCTTTTGGTTTGTTATTTTGTTTGCACTTCCTTGTAATTCATGTTCCCATTACCATTACCTGATAAAAAGCCATTCTGTAAAGAAAGTAGTAATAGCCTTCATTGGCAAAGCCCTGCAGGGGACACAACAAACACAAGGCTACAGGTACAAAATTATAGTCTTTGTTTGGTTATGCATAACAGTAAGTGTGAGAGAAAAGAAACTCTGCTGTAAAAAATGAACTGTAAAAGAACCACTCCTTAGATCAAACATGAAATAGAATAATAAACTGTGAAGGATAGAAATAGCTTTAACTTCAATTAAGATGTATGGACACGTGTTTTTAGTTTGCTTTTAAAAACATCCAAACTTCCTTTTCCACAGCTGAGGGCCCCAATAAGTAAAAGACTCCTCCACGCACGCTCTAATTCTCACACCAAACACCAGAAGAAGACTTTTCCACAATACCTGCTGAGATTATTTAGAGTTTTAGATAGCAGATTGATTAGATTGATTGATTTAAGATTAGATTGATTTAAGAGCCCCTTAAATCAATTCAATGTTTGACAACAGTGTGATGTGAGCTGGCTTCCTGGGCCACTTCTGCATTTTGGGGGGCAAAGTTTTGAAGTGAAGCTAAGGTTGTTTCAGGACATTACAACATCTATTCTACAAGCTCTAAAAGATCAACTACAGTCTCTGCACTGAAACTGTGACAGTTCTGAAAATGTATTTGTGTCACATACAATATGGCGGCTTCACATAATGTGGTTTGTTTTAAGTTTGACTCAGGAATTATTGGACTGTGATCTTGTCTGTGGATATAACATAAAACTGATTCAGCCAAAGGAAACTCGGAGCTATCCATACAGGGTCACAAATGTCTCTGTGTCCCCTCACCAGTCCGACCCACTCGAACCCATTTGGGTTATAAAGCTCCCTATTAGGTTCAATTTAAAGAAAATAAACATGTGTAAGTTTTTCTTCCTGTCTGTTTCTGTTACAGATGAATAACTTGTAATGAAATGAAGTTTGTTTGCTCGCCTGCAATGAACCAAACGAAGGGACGACGTGAGGACAGGAAGGAGTCGCTTTATTCAAACTCTTTTAGAACAGAATAAAAAGAGAGAGAAAAAAACAAACTCTACCGTGTTCTCGTCGTGTCGCTGCTTTCCAGCGGGGGAGTCGTCGCTCGGTCCGCCGTGTCCCTGAACCCCGCGGTTTCTCCCCGCGGTTTCTCCCCGCCGCTCCCCGCTCCGCCAGACCACCAGGACTAACGTCGCCCTCTTGGGTGAAGAGCTCAGCTTTCTGAGACGTGTCCGGTTGCTCCGCCGTGCTGAACTGGACGGGCAGTGGGCTGGGCGGAGGCTGGTGGGTGGGAGGGACAGACGGACCCCTGAGGCAGGGGAAAGCGTCCCCAAACCGGGGCGCAACACGCAGGTAGGAGAGCCGACGACCTCCAACGTCTAGTGGCCTCGACGATGCTAAGCAGCCTTAAAGCCAGGGTTTACTGAGACACTGAACACAACAAATGCCCTGATGCTATTTTTCACTTTAGGTTAGAAATAAAAAACAATACTTGTCTCTTCTTAAAAGGTGTTCATGGCCACTTGCAATTATCGGGAAGTTGCCCAATAATTACAAGCGCTGCCTGTACGACCTGTTGTTTTAAAGCGTTTTACAAATAAAATTGACATTGACGAGTGTTATGTTACTACATATTGAAAATGCAAACGAGTTCCTTTCAGCACAAGGATGGAGGGTCATTTTATAAGGAGCTGGAAAGTTTGGTGTTGCTTTGAAGCATAAGACTGTATTGATCCCACAGCAGAAACAGGCAAAACAGCCTGTAGAAAATGAAATAAATAAACTAACTAATAAAGAAATGAAAAAGGATAGAAATTAGAGTGCTCATATGTACAAAAACCTGATTAAATAGTAGTAAAGTATTTGATTGTTCGTTATTTTTGCTCCCTTTTTAGTTGGATCTTGAATCTGAAATATGCAATATGTGTGTTTTGCATATTTCATGGTTGAGCGATCAGAGGTGAGATTTAATTGGCAGCAGTGGAGGCAGAAAATGGAAGAAGTATTTACAACTTAATATGTCAGTGTCTTTAAAAGATTTTTCTTTTATGTCGTTGCAGTTACAACAATCTTCTACCGAAATGCTGGAAGGTAATCCTTTTCCATTCACATTATTATAGAGGGAATCCTCAGATGAAGCCTTCTGATTTATTGGAAGACAACTCCAAGTACCCACAATAAAGCCCATTTGCTTTATCAGTGCTTAACACTGCGTAGGTTTTCACAATAATGAACAATCTGAAATACATATGTAACAGAGCTCTTTGTCGCAGTGTATTTGTGTCACCATTTCAGTTACTACCTATTCATCAGCAGGCAGGAAAGCAAATAATACGTTTCACCTCCACTCAATAGAGAAAGAAGGACAAACGCTTTGAGTTACATGCAGGAAACACCCAAAGAGGTTCTCATTCACTGCTGGTGGGAACTGTTCTCTTGTCACCTGCAACATTTTTCCAATTACTTAATTTCGCGAATACATTTAGCACCTGAAAGTATCTCTGTATCCCAGAGAAGGTAAGACTGATCACGCGGTTCCCATCCCCAGTGTACCCGAGGACAGAGTAATAGGATACATCTGGTTCCTGTACACGGCGAGCTCATATCCTGTCCTTCATCTCTCTGCTGCCAAACGCAAGCCACTCTGCCTGGAGATGGGACGGTGGCTTTATTCTGAAGCGCTGGTCTGGAACCAGTTTGAAAAGGTCACGCCAACGTTTAAGAGGAAAAAGCCCCCCCAAAAAACAAACGGCGCTCTGTCATGCCAACAGTAAATAACAGTAGTAGGAATCCACTTATTTCCTTCGTTATTCAAGAACTTCCACTGCAATTGGTTATTTTTTAAGTTATAAGCTGATTTAAATGCATTCCCTCGCCAGGATGCCCTGAGAAGATTGTTCTGTCACATTTTTAATGACAGGGCGACAGATTTCACTTGGACGCTAAGCACAAATACCTTAGAAACATCAACCCAACCAAGCAAATAAGAATTGAGAGAAATTTGTGGGTTTCTATTCATGGCTGCCTGACAGCGGCACAACACAATAAATGTTTTGAGGATTTGTTCGACCTTTCAAATAGTAAAGCTTAGCATCAGTCAGCAGTTTCCTCTACTATCATGAGCTGCGTTCATGGTAGTAGTGCGACCATAAAATTGCACAATTTGACATTTCTAAAATAAATTTGCTTAATAGAAGATTCTTTTCAATAAACCGTTTTGGCACAGGGGTTAAGTTGGTGTTTTGGCCTACCAACGCTGCAATAGAAACACTTTTCGCATCACAGGAGTCACATAATCGACAACCAGATGTTGCCACTGGCACAAACTACGAAGAAAAAGACGACAGGAAGTAGTTGGCGGATGAAGGTGTGGTATGTTTTTTAATAACTTACGTGAACAACTGTGTGCTTTTCCAACATAAGCAGGATATTGAGAAAGCTTGGTGTGAATGTGTTTTTGGCTAATTTTGCTAACAGCAGTTAGGCAAATTTCACTGTTGGTTTCAAACCTTGAGCTGGAGAGTGGCTCAGTTGGATCAGATTTGATTCCCAGAGCCCTTTTCTGAATTTAGATGTGGAACAAAACTTTAACCGGAATCACTTCTCGTTTCTCTGTCGTCCACTTCAGCTTATATTGGGGTCTCTCAAATTCTTCATGCTTTATTTTTGTCAATGTCCCGCAAGCAAATATTTAGTGTCAACATTTCTTCTAATCACCACTGAAAGCATCCCAAATCCAACCATTGCTACTAACTTTGCAGCATAGTGAAGTTTGTAACAAATAACAAGGAACTACTTCAAATCAGGTGAACCCTGGTGCTCTCGCCATCAATTTCCCAATAAACCAAAATCAGCACCTTCTGTGAATAGCTGTGCTGGAAGAAGCTAGCAGCAAGGAATGCTAAGTTGGACAAGGCTCTATTACATGCAAACAGTGCTTCCCTATTCAGATCGGCAACAAATGCCTCAAACATGAGAAAAATAATGGCCTCCTAGCATCCTCATCTGACTTTAATTTTTCTGAAAACCTCAGCAGCAATGAGGAAAGTGTGAGAGGGTGTAACAGTTACGTAATTCTCCGCTTGGCCCTAACCAAGTGGAATAAGTCATTTACATGAGCTAATTCAGAGGGATGGGCTCAGGGCCGCGAACACAACCAAAACAGACAAAGCACGCCGTGGCAAACCATTCCTGGGACAGACTGGCTGGGGGAAGAAGCTCAATGAAAAGACACACCTTTGACCAGAAAAAACTGATCACAGATTTTCAGTCAGGCTTTGGAGAAGTGTTAGTATTCATTTCGCCATAGATTTTGGTAACAATGTTGTTCTTGTGCTTTCAAACTTGACAGTCGTATTTGATACAGTGGATTAGGAGTTATAATCTCTCGCTTACAGCAGTGGGTGGGTGTGAGGGGCGTGGCTCCGGAAGGGTTCAAGTCCCGTTTGTCTGGGCGAACATTCTGTCGGGTTTAGTAGATCTGCGTCCTCGCAGGTCTTCCTTTTGGAGTTCATCAGGGCTCAATCATATGTCCCTGTGTTTTTCCTTCTCTGCCTGCTTCCTCTCTGCTCCATTTTTAGGTAGGATGGTATACACTTCCACTGTTACGTGGGCAATGTGGAAAGTTACCGGCCTCACCAGAAAAGACGCCTCTTCGGTCTGTTGTTTAATGGACCGGCTTGACGAGATTTGGGTTTGGAAGTCTTTAAATGTTTTGAGTTTCAACAAAAAGAAAACTGAGGTCATGGTTCTTGGCAGCGCCTCCATCTTTACCTCCCTTGATCTTAGTTCCCTTGCAGACTTTACAAAGGCAAGTATTACAAGTGATGTTTGTAATAGTTGTCTGTCTAAGTCTGTGTTCTCTAAGTCTTCTAGTAGTATTCCACTGATTTTAAATTTCACACAGTAACACAGTGCATTGTGACTCAGTGTAGAAGTTCTGTGTGCTCTCTTAGCAGTAGAATAGAACATTTTAAATGGTTTTTAATACTTAACTGAATGACATGAGTAGAGTAGTATGACTTGATTTCATTTTACAGATCTTGTTTGTTCATTGTGCATGCAGTTTTGTGGCGACTGTGATGTGTGTTGTGTGTTTCTTATGCCATATCCAAAGATAAATTACCATTTTATGTAAGTTTAATGGACAATAAAGGAGTCTAAAGTCTAAAGTTAATCCTTGAGCTGCAATCCACAAGACCTGCTACTAGAAAAGCAAAAGACAAGAGATGCATTGATGGATGGAAGGAAGAAAGGAAGTGAGGTGAAGACAAAACAAGCAAAAGTTCCAATTTCCAAATGCTTGTGGAAACGAAATGTTAAATTTACCAGTTTAACAAACAAGTCATCTTGTCATTATTAAATGATTGTTTAAAGAATTACAAAAAAAGTTATAACTATCCTTTATGAAGTTACCCTGAAAAATATTAAACTCTTAAACACCAGGTTTCATGCAAATGTACAAAATGTATTTGAATTAATGAGAAAAGAAAGAGAGATAGGTCCACCAAAGTTGCTGCAAATACTGTGCAAAATAATTTCTTTTATTTATATCACAAACTGTTTTAGAACATATAACATTCAAGTTGCGAAAATAAAGACAATTCACAAAATCCCTACACTTCAAATGCTATAAAACAACAGAAAAGAAGAATAATTATCTTCTAGGAAAAAGGTTTATTATGCTACCACACAGAAAAACTGTAGAACTCTATGAGACAATAAATGTGCTTCTCTTGTAAGTTTTCCTTTACAAAGAAAAGTCTAATCAGCTCTGATGAATCAGCACAAACAGAAACAACTTTCTGTCCTGCGGTGAGTCCGTAAGTTTAGATTCTGACATGAATCTAAAGGGTATTCAATGAGAGTCATCTGTGTCGTACATTGCTGTTGCAGGAAAAAATCTTTTCAGGCTGTTTATACCGACTTCACAGATGCAGCAATAAATTAACCCATGTAGGGAAATGTGTAATTTAAATTTATTCCTTCCTTCTTTATATAAAATTTGTGTTTATTGACACGCGACACCGAGTTGTTGTCTTAAGTGTGTGATACCGGAGCAGACTTGCAATGCTTTTATAAGTGTTGTCCGGAAACAGCAGTTTGAGAAGCACAAGTGTGCAAAATTTATTTATCTTCTCAGTTCTGGTCTCACTACATGTTATTCTTGGTGTCAAATTCATCCTCAGTAATGAAAATCTTCTTTACTTGTGTCTGCGTTCTTGTAACGATGCTACAAAATGTCCTGCACGGATCAACTCTCACTTAACATTTAGTTAGATTATGAAGTTAAAAAAAAAAAAAACAATATCAAAAATATGGAGCCATTTGAGAAAACTTAATATAGTCTACACCAATAGAAAACATATTACCCCTGCATCAGGAAAAGTGAGGTTTTCCCACAGGTATGGATACGGTTCTGATGACCTGGTTCTGGAAAACAAAACTCTTGATGCGTTCAAAGACCCAAAGGAAGATTAGGAGGATGCTGACATACTGGATCCAGGCAAATTTGATGGTTTCCCAAAAGCCGGGCCGATAGGTGGAGGGAGGCAGTTAAGGCGCAAATGCAGCTCAGTCAGCAGAATCTTTATTTGGCTTTTGATATGTTCTTCAGTCTAGACTCAGTGTTACTGATTCACCTGGTCAGTGAAGGTCAGAACAAGTTAATATTTACAAATATTTACATGTCTCATTAGCATTTTTAGGGAATATTAAACATGTTGCTTTTCCTTAACTGTGAAATGTGTTCATATCCAGTGCAAGTAAGTAAAAATAAATCAAAGGATGGAGATTTGCAGCTGTGTAACATTCTTTTTTTATTATTATTATTTCTGTTTTAAATGATTAAAGCTGGAGTTTCTTGATGAAAATAAACTGGGAATGCTTTTTGGAAATGGGACAGTCACTCGCCTAAACCTACTTGTTTGTCTAACGTAACATTTCATACTCCAAGTATAGAACCCACCTTAAAATAAGATATAGGCTCAATCCCGTCACTGTTCTTGTTAAAGGATATCTGATGATCTCCAAGGGATAACGGATTTCAGCATTCAGCTCAAAGGGGGAGCCATCAGCTCGACCCACAGTCCAGACCAGTACCGGACTGGACAGCACCGTCGATACTAAAGGTCAGAGAAAGCAGTGAAGAACAGGATACGTTTCAATCCCAGTGCGGAGAGACGGCAAGCAAACAAAACCACTCCCTTTGCTAACTTACAGTTTCTCTCCTGGTAGCTCCTCATGATGTTGATCAGGTCATATGAACTTGCAAAAAGGCTGGCGCCGTCGATCACTGAGACCTTCGCAACAAAACAGACGAGACTGGATGACACCTGAGAGCCTGATTCTGAAGAAATGCAGAATGTGGCTAATGCACTAAATATAAGCCAACCACATTTAATCTGAAAGGAGCTGGCACGTCTAAATCTGCCCCAGGGGTCCTGACTGGTGGCATAGTCAGTGAATTAGATGATATGACTCCTGAAATCATTCAGTGGTACAACGCTACATGACAGGCATTCTCTGACTTTCTAGCACAGTTTAAAGTGTCAGCAATGATTCTTTCCATACCAATCTATATTGTCTATTTAATTTTTTGATAAATTTCCAGCAAATAGTTTTTGTTTTTTCTGCTAATTTTTGGCTTTATGTTGTAACATAACCACTATGTTTTGTTTTTCTCAGCAAATATAATAAATGTTAAAAATGCCAAGCCGTCTAGTGGAACAGTTGTGGATTTCATTATAAATAAAAACATAAGAAAAAATGTCGAAGTTCCACTGTTAAAAAAACTGATGTTGGGTAAATCATGTTTGGGGCCAGGTGTGTGGGAATTAGAGATAAAAAGGGGGCGTGTGCGCCGGAAGGCGCGGCGCAATTTGTAAGAAAGACGCTCGTGTCGAACTGTGCAGCGGGAGTTTTGGCCTTATCCTTAGTGTCTGTTTAATCCAAAGAAAAGTAACAAAAAGATAAAACATCGATTAAGGTTCGATTAAGGTTCGTCCCAGCGCCACAGATCGGGCCCGGAAGCCTGGACCGGAGGGTGCACCGGGGAACGCCGCCCGGTGCAGAAGGACGACGACAGTCCATGGAGGAAACCACCGGGGGGAAAAGGGACGCTCCCGGTGAGATCTGGACTTTATTTTTCTTTTGGGGGGTTTTTTGGGTGGTACCACTCTTCTTTTTTCTCATCTTTTTTGGGGTTCTTTTTGACGTTTTGAATTTTTCTTCGGGAAGAAGACGGGGATTAATACGGAGCGACGCTTCCAGGTCGTGGTTGGATTTGAATGTATGGGACTCCTTTATGGACAAAAAGATAAAAAAGGAACAGGACTTTTGGGATTTTCTATTTTTTTTAAGTGTGGTTTGTGAATCGGCCTGACAAGGCAAATCAGACTCTTGATATTTTGGGGGTTTTGATGTTGATTTAGGTTGATTGACTATTCAAATTTTGGGTTTCTGAATAAATTATTTCTGGTGCAAACCTTTAATTCATACTGAGTGGGTGAACATTTGTTTTTTATCAAAACTGATTCTGGTAACACTTTTAACCTTTACCTGGAACAAGATCCCCCTTGTGTGTTTCTTTGTGAGTTCTGCTTTAATCAAGCCGGAATATTACAAAATGGTGGCCCGTACGGGGACCAGGATATAATATAATTTTAGGTTTGGTGTTACATTAAGGGATACAGATAAAGAGAATCCTGTGGTAGACAATTTCATTTGCTTGTTGTTTGTTTGGAGTTTTTCTTTTCAAAAATGGATAACATAATTTCTGATACACAACATGATGAGGAAAGAGACCCTGCTCAGGATGAAGAAGAAACAGAAGCAGGTCGTGTAGATCAGGAAGAGGAAGGTAGCTACAGAGAGGGGGACGCCTGGGTTACAAGGAGGAATCCTGTAGGTGAAATAACTTCTCTGCTTAGCTCCCTTTATGTGTCAGATAATGAAGTTGAAGAAAATGAGGAGGTTGAGGAAGAATATCTCCCTGCGTCAGAGGTTGATGATGTTAGGAATGATTTAACTAACATGGGAGATAGGCTTTCTTCACTGGAACAAGATTTCCGGGCCTCTATAGACAGTGCTTTGAATAGAGAGCAAAACATTAGATTGTACATTGATAGGAATGTTGAGGCCATGGAACAACACATGAACGCAGCCTTTAAGGAATTTGAAACTAAGGTAGTGGACTGTTTGCTGCGACGAGATGAGAAGTGGAGGGCTGAGATAGAGAAGTTGAAGCGCGCTAGATTCTCTACAGCTATCCTTTCCTCAGATAGGGTCAGACCAAGTCTACCTGTGCCGTCTGAACATCTTTATTCCACCATGAGGCCCACTTTCCCTACACCTTCATCTCCACCTTTTGCCCTACCGCCACAAGAAGTACCACAAGATAGTTTTGGTTTCTCAGACCCTCAAAGGGCTGTTCACATCGGTCCAGGGTTGGGTTCAGTCCGGCCCTCAACAATCTGTGGGATGGAAAACATTCCAGCATTGACCTCCCACCTGACCATTCCCTCGGCAAGCAGAACACCTGTGATGTATTCTAAACCCCCTGTGCACCTGGAGTTCCCGACATTTGAGGGTGCAGGAGAAGTTTCTGATGTCTTAAATTTTATCGATCAGTGTGAAACCTTTCTATCAGTAAGACCTCTGATTGATTCTGAATTATTGGGAGCTCTAACAGCCGTCTTAAAAGGCTCTGCTCGGAGTTGGTGGAGTGTGGCAAAAAACAAAATACACAACTGGCTTGAATTTAAAAATGCTTTTTGTGCTGCCTTTCTACCTCCAGATTATCTTTCGGAGGTGGAAGAGAAGTTGAGGGACATGGTCCAGTTGCCAGAGCAATGTCTGAGAGACTTTGCCTTGAGTATCAAGCACTGTGTCTAAGATGGAAAGAAGCCAGACATCAGTGAAGCAGAGTTGGTGAGGAGGATTTTGAACAACTGTAATCCGAAGATAGCCGGCTGTCTGCGTGGTACAGTCACCTCCATGGATCAACTAATAAAGGTGGGATCCCAGGTTGAAAAAGACTGTGCTGGTGTTAAAGTCTACTGGGGGAAAGTGGATCAGCACAAAGCCAAAGGGAAAGCCCCAGCAAGAGGACAATCCAAGGTGAACCCAGAAGACCTGCAGACTCTGTATCTGTTGTTCAGCGAGGCCCTGTATCTTCCCTCCTTCATGTACCCGTAGAGGTGCGCGACAAGATGTATGATGCTGTACTGGATACAGCCTGCACCTATTCCCTGATGAGAAATAGTCAGTGGAAGAGAATTGCTCGAGAAGGTGAAGTTTGAAACCAGCTGACAACCAGAGGTTTGCACTGGCCAATGGCAAAACCTATAGTGCTTTAGGAAAAACAACTGTCATTTATTGTTGGCATGGGATGATGTGGTCTTTAGAAACTTTTGTGGTGGAGGATAGTAACCTCACCTTTCCCATCATCCTTGGTCTCGATTTTTTAACCAAAACCTCTGCTATTATCAACCTAGGTGACCAGACCTATGGAGTAAAAGGACCAAAAGGTTACACCTTTTATCCTTTTTCAACTTCAGCAACTGCTGCATCTCCTATGAATGCTAGTATTTCTTCACTTAATCTGATCCTGGCTCTGCCCAAGGAAGAGGACAAAGTATCAAACATAGAGTCATTTCCCAGGGGACACAACATCCACCCCAAGTCCAGAAGCTTTTGAATGCCTGGCCATCCGTGTGCTCTGATACATTGGGTAGAACATCTGTGGAAGAACACAGAATAATGACCACTGATGAAATACCCATTCGATGCAGAGCTTACCGGGTGTCTCCTTTCAAGCGGCAAATAATAAAAGAACAGATTGACGCAATGCTTAAAGACGATATTATAGAACCATCACAGTCATGGGGGTCTCCTGTTGTCCTTGTTCCCAAACCAGACAAATCTTTCCGATTTTGTGTGGACTATAGAGCTTTGAACGCCAAGACTCTCCAAGATGCTTATCCCATGCCCATCATCCATGAGTTGTTGGAGTCCATGACTGGAGCAAACACTTTCAGTACTCTAGATTTGAAGTCTGGATACTGGCAGATGACAGTGGAGGAGGACAGCAAAGCAAAAACTGCTGTTATTACTCCATTTGGACTTTACCAATTTAAGTGCATGCCGTTTGGACTGAAAAATGCTGGAGCGTCTTTTCAGCGTTTAATGGAGAAGGTTTTAGGAGAGCTACGGGGAAAGATCTGCTGTGTGTACATTGATGATGTGATCGTTTTCTCAACCTCTCCTGAGCAACACCTCAAGGACCTGGATACAGTTTTTGCAAGGCTTCATCATGCAAATTTGTCCCTCAACCTTAAAAAATGCAACTTTTTCCAACAAGAACTCAGATTTCTGGGACACATTGTATCGTCAGAAGGGGTTCAAGTGGATCCAGAGAAAACCCATGCCATTACGGTTTATCCAACCCCTACTAACCAGAAAAGTCTTCAGAGATTTCTTGGAATGGTTGGATGGTACCACAAGTTCATATCACATTTTGCAGAAATGGCTACACCGCTGTATCAACTGCTCAAAAAAGATGCAAGGTGGGAGTGGACAGTGGACTGCCAACATGCTTTCATGACGCTGAAGAAAGCTTTGGTGGAATCACCAATACTAGGACAGCCAGATTTTGAGTCACCATTTGAAATTCATACCGATGCCAGTGATGTTTGGCCTGGGGGCTGTTCTGGTCCAACCAACCACTGGTGGAGACAAGGTTATTGCTTTTGCTTCCAGATCATTAAAGGGCGCAGAGCAAAACTACTCCACTTCAGAGAAAGAATGTTTGGCAGTGGTTTGGGCAGTAGAAAAGTGGAGACACTTTGTCGAAGGAACAAAGTTTACCATTTACACTGACCATGCTGCTTTAACCTGGGCATTCAATTGCCCCAAATCCAGCTCTAGATTAACACGCTGGGTGCTAAGGTTGCAGGATTTCAGTTTTGAAATACGATATAGAAAAGGAATGCACAATGTAGTGCCTGATGCGCTGTCCCGAGCGATGCCGGCTGACCCGAGTGGTTTAGCACATGTGGCTCTGAATTCTGCTACAGCCATGTTAGGGTTACCACTATCATTAGCAGAAGTCAATGAAGCTCAGGAAAAAGACTCAGACCTATTGGAGCTGGTTCAGGATCCAAGATACCAGAGATCTGATAAGATTAATTTCTGCAAAGTTCATAATCTCTGGTATAGGAAAACCCCAGTAAAAGATGGTATAAAATACCAGTTGGTGGTTCCCAAGTCTTTAATTCTTCAGTTTCTCCAATACTTCCATGATCGTCCCTTAAGTGGACATCTGGGCAGGCTAAAGACACTCCTCCGGTTGTTGGAGGTGGCATGGTGGCCAACAGTCCGTAAGGATGTGTGGACTCATGTAAAAAACTGTGCAGTTTGTCAGAAATATAAATCAGACAATCAAGCTCCAGCTGGTTTTCTGCAACCCACTCCTCTAACTGAACCCTGGGCAAAACTTGGGTGGACTTGATGGGACCGTTTCCTCGCAGTAAAAAGGGAAATGTTTTCCTTTTTGTAGTGATTGACTATTTCACTAAGTGGGTGGAAATGTTTCCTGTTAGAGACAGCAAGACACAGAGACTCATCTCTATCCTAAGGGAGGAGATATTCACTCGTTTTGGAGTTCCACAAAGTCTTGTCTCAGATCGGGGTCCCCAATTTACCAGTCAAGAAATGGCCAGATTTTGCTCTGCGTGGGGGTAAAGCACCATTTTACCACCAGCTATCATCCCCAAGCTAACTTGACTGAACGGGCTAATCGAACTATCAAAACAATGATAGCCTCATTTGTTGGACAGCATCACCATCTATGGGACCAACATATATGGGAGTTCCGTTTTGCCATCAATGGGGCTCAACATGAAACCACGGGACGAGCCCCTGCGGAGCTAATGTTGGGACGTCAACTTCAAGGACCATTGGAGAGAATGATATCCAAGCCTCCTTCACCTCAGCAAACCGAATACAAAGTGTTGGAACGACATAATGAGATGAAGGAAGAAGTCAAAAGGAAAGTTGGGATAAGCCAAACCCGACAAGCCAAATATTATAATGCCCGGAGGAGAGGTGTACAGTTCCGGTCGGGAGATTTGGTCTGGGTAAGGTCTCATCCTCTTTCCAAAGCCATAGATAGTTTTTCCTCAAAGCTAGCGCCAAAGTGGTCAGGGCCAGCTATAGTGAGGAAACAGTTAGGCCCAGTAAACTATCAGCTTCAGTGGAAGGACCAGGACAAAGGAACAGATACAGTTAATGTGGTTAACTTAAAGCCCTATTTTGGAGTTCAATCTCCTGTGCCTCCGGCTGGGGGGGGGGGATTGGCTCCCCGACGGGGAGCCAATCCCCGACATCTCATTACATCGACATCTCATTATGTCGTTCCAACACTTTGTATTCGGTTTGCTGAGGTGAAGGAGGCTTGGATATCATTCTCTCCAATGGTCCTTGAAGTTGACGTCCCAACATTAGCTCCGCAGGGGCTCGTCCCGTGGTTTCATGTTTCATGTTGGCTCCCCGTCGGGGATTGGCTCCCCGACGGGGAGCCAATCCCCCCCCCCAGCCGGAGGCACAGGAGATTGAACTCCAAAATAGGGCTTTAAGTTAACCACATTAACTGTATCTGTTCCTTTGTCCTGGTCCTTCCACTGAAGCTGATAGTTTACTGGGCCTAACTGTTTCCTCACTATAGCTGGCCCTGACCACTTTGGCGCTAGCTTTGAGGAAAAACTATCTATGGCTTTGGAAAGAGGATGAGACCTTACCCAGACCAAATCTCCCGACCGGAACTGTACACCTCTCCTCCGGGCATTATAATATTTGGCTTGTCGGGTTTGGCTTATCCCAACTTTCCTTTTGACTTCTTCCTTCATCTCATTATGTCGTTCCAACACTTTGTATTCGGTTTGCTGAGGTGAAGGAGGCTTGGATATCATTCTCTCCAATGGTCCTTGAAGTTGACGTCCCAACATTAGCTCCGCAGGGGCTCGTCCCGTGGTTTCATGTTGAGCACCATTGATGGCAAAACGGAACTCCCATATATGTTGATCCCATAGATGGTGATGCTGTCCAACAAATGAGGCTATCATTGTTTTGATAGTTTGATTAGCCCGTTCAGTCAAATTAGATTGGGGATGATAGCTGGTGGTAAAATGGTGCTTTGCCCCCCATGCCGAGCAAAACCTGGTCATTTCTTGACTGGTAAATTGGGGACTAGTCAAGAATCTGACACAAGACTTTGTGGAACTCCAAAACGTGTAAATATCTCCTCCCTTAGTATAGTGGTGAGTATCCCCGCCTGTCACGCGGGAGACCGGGGTTCAATTCCCCGACGGGGAGCCAATCCCCCCCCCCAGCCGGAGGCACAGGAGATTGAACTCCAAAATAGGGCTTTAAGTTAACCACATTAACTGTATCTGTTCCTTTGTCCTGGTCCTTCCACTGAAGCTGATAGTTTACTGGGCCTAACTGTTTCCTCACTATAGCTGGCCCTGACCACTTTGGCGCTAGCTTTGAGGAAAAACTATCTATGGCTTTGGAAAGAGGATGAGACCTTACCCAGACCAAATCTCCCGACCGGAACTGTACACCTCTCCTCCGGGCATTATAAGATTTGGCGTGTCGGGTTTGGCTTATCCCAACTTTCCTTTTGACTTCCTTCATCTCATTATGTCGTTCCAACACTTTGTATTCGGTTTGCTGAGGTGAAGGAGGCTTGGATATCATTCTCTCCAATGGTCCTTGAAGTTGACGTCCCAACATTAGCTCCGCAGGGGCTCGTCCCGTGGTTTCATGTTGAGCCCCATTGATGGCAAAACGGAACTCCCATATATGTTGGTCCCATAGATGGTGATGCTGTCCAACAAATGAGGCTATCATTGTTTTGATAGTTCGATTAGCCCGTTCAGTCAAGTTAGCTTGGGGATGATAGCTGGTGGTAAAATGGTGCTTTACCCCCCACGCAGAGCAAAATCTGGCCATTTCTTGACTGGTAAATTGGGGACCCCGATCTGAGACAAGACTTTGTGGAACTCCAAAACGAGTGAATATCTCCTCCCTTAGGATAGAGATGAGTCTCTGTGTCTTACTGTGCAGCGGGAGTTTTGGCCTTATCCTTAGTGTCTGTTTAATCCAAAGAAAAGTAACAAAAAGATAAAACATCGATTAAGGTTCGATTAAGGTTCGTCCCAGCGCCACAGATCGGGCCCGGAAGCCTGGACCGGAGGGTGCACCGAGGGAACGCCGCCCGGTGCAGAAGGACGACGACAGTCCATGGAGGAAACCACCGGGGGGGAAAAGGGACGCTCCCGGTGAGATCTGGACTTTATTTTTCTTTTGGGGGGTTTTTTGGGTGGTACCACTCTTCTTTTTTCTCATCTTTTTGGGGTTTTTTGACGTTTTGAATTTTTCTTCGGGAAGAAGACGGGGATTAATACGGAGCGACGCTTCCAGGTCGTGGTTGGATTTGAATGTATGGGACTCCTTTATGGACAAAAAGATAAAAAAGGAACAGGACTTTTGGGATTTTCTATTTTTTTTAAGTGTGGTTTGTGAATCGGCCTGACAAGGCAAATCAGACTCTTGATATTTTGGGGGGTTTTGATGTTGATTTAGGTTGATTGACTATTCAAATTTTGGGTTTCTGAATAAATTATTTCTGGTGCAAACCTTTAATTTCATACTGAGTGGGTGAACATTTGTTTTTTATCAAACTGATTCTGGTAACACTTTTAACCTTTACCTGGAACAAGATCCCCCTTGTGTGTTTCTTTGTGAGTTCTGCTTTAATCAAGCCGGAATATTACAATGTGAGATGTAGAATCTGAAAGTTTGTCTCTAAAACACAAACTGTTTTATTCAAGGTGCTAGCATCCCAGGAGTGTGCAAGCACACACGCGTGTGCGCACGCTCTCTTACGTTGTAAATCTTGTGGAGCCCTCGGTGAGGCAGAGGAATCCTCTGCTGCAGCCTCAGGTCTCCACTGATGAACATCTTCGCTCCGGGCACCGGAGACGAGTGTTGCACAAACGCAAGGCTCTGCATCACTACAGTGGACTTCCGCTGGAGAAGAAAAGGGATAATATAAGAATAATCTCTGCTGCATCCTTATTTTTATTTTTTTGGGTGGATGGTTTACTATTATTTACTACATATTAGGTAAAAAGATGTAATTTACGTACAAAGAGCTGGTAGCTGAAGGTGAGCAGCAGCTGAATACTGTATACGTGTTCATCAGATTTCAGAGGAAGCTGCAGCTGAAATGACAAAAGGTCCAACTTTCCATCTTGGTTCTGGTCCTCTTCTCTCACCTGTGATGTAGATCCATAAAGAAATAGAAGAAATAGGGTTTGTCTAAGTATGTTACAGTTTCCTAACCTGAACACGATAAGATGGAGACTGAACAAGGCATGTCGTTTTAAACACCGACTGATGTCAAGAAGGGCAACAGATGAGCCAATTGTTTCAAAGAAAAACATAAAGTGTTGATTTATATTCTGCACAGAGCACTAGAAGATGACTGGAATAGAGTTATTTCCTCTCAAGAAACCTTGTCTGTCTGGAAAGTCTGAAAAAGAAAGTCTCTCTGGACATGCCGTGTAGATAGTAAACATCTCTCCTTCTTCAAGAAAGTGGGCTAACTCGGTTTTTTATAGAAACACGCCAGTGAATAAAGAAAACATCATCCAAAAGCAGCTTTGGTCAATGGTCCAAAAGCAAAATGGTGAACTCATCAGATCTAGATCTAAACCTGTCCTGAGAGGAAACTAAGTAGTGATGGAGCAACACGGCCAGATGGTGCAAAAGGAGCATTAAAAAACAAAGGCAGACACTCACATTATTGAAGCTTTGCATGTGGTTGATGCCTTTCTCTTTTGAGGTCATAAAATTGCTACTAAACTTCAGTGTACAACAGAAACATTGCGCAGGAAAAGATCACACTGCATCCTTTATAAAAGCTGTTAAAGTTGTGATATCACCAGTAAAGCAACCCAGCGTTTTGTTCTTACAGAGACAGCGGGAATCCTTAAGTTGGTCCCAAGCATGTTGTTGAGATGAGGAAACGTGCTCCAGGCAACGTAGTCTCCTTGTAAACTGGTGGCTGCGAACAGCAGCGTTTGGTACTGGAATCTCACCACTGGCTGTTCTTCATAAGTTTTTCTCTTAATCCAGAAACCTGAAGCAGAAACGACAGCTCAGAACTGAAAATGCATTGTCCATCTGTACATTTCACTACAGTTTCAACATTTATTTCATAATAATATTTCAGAATTTGCCCTTCATATGCACACTCTAAAAGATCCTCAGAAGACGCAGTCAGCACATTCACCAAGTTATGTCCAAGACTTTTCAATAAACAGATGAAACCGACATTTAATTGGTATTTATAATTGGTTTAATAGTCACTCTGAGGCACGAAATAAAAAAACTTGACCTAAAACTCTACAAATTGCAGAGTGTTATCATTCATTAAACAAAAGTTAAGAAAAAATGGGCAAACTGCAAGAAAAAACCCGAGCGCATCTCATGATGCCACACTTCCAGCCATCTAATGCTCACATTGTTGCAGTAAAATGTTGGTATGCTCTTATTTAACTCTTCTCCAATTCACTGAGGTTTCTTTCACATTGTCTGAACTTTGACTAGGCCTCTAGAAATGTCTTGATCTCATTTTACAGCGATTGTGTCGTGGATTTGCTCCTGTTTTTAGTTGAATTGTTCTCAGTTTACCGAGATTTAGCCATCGTCACATTTGACCACTGAGGTGATTGTTCTGGTGTGCTGTGCTAGTTTTCATTTTTGCCAAAAACCTCTAGTTTGTTGAAGCAGTCTTGAAGTAGTCACATGCAACTTTGCAAATCCATGTGATGCTCCTTTATAATAGGGGTTTGCAACTCCAGTTCTCGACCTAAACCATTTATTTTGTATTTTTTATCCTTGTTCCCAGCAGTTATGACAGAGTATTATCGGCGAATAACACATAGGGACAGGAGCAACATAAAAAAAAAACACCACTGTACCTTGGCTTCTGTAAGCGACCAGCAGAGGCGCGATGTATGTGAGGCACAGAACGACCACCAGGAACAGGGTGGCCTTGGTACAAACGCTGGTTCGGTACCGGACCAGAGCCGGGTGAGAGTACGCTTCATAGAAAGCCATCGGCGATGCTAAAGCTAAAGAAGATGCTAACCGAGTGTGACCTAAAGTGAGCAAACGTTCACACGAAACAAATGGAGGTGAGTAGCATTCTTCCCCTGTTAGGTAATGTCCATCTATCTGTCTGGAGCGTCGACAAAATGTCGTAATGTTGACAAAATGTGGCGTTTGCGGACGCTAGCTATGCTAGCTTTCTGTTAGCGTATTAGCGGCCACCGCGCCACGTCCAGCGTCAAACGGTTTCCATGGCTGCCACCTTCAGCAGTCAGGCTGCGTTCAAGTACCGTTGGAGTTTATTCTAAAATCGTCTTGAGAGTAAAACTTTACCATAGGATGTTATTTTATTTATATATTTATGTATTGCTCTTTATCTTCTTATAATCTCTACAAATTTAAGTTTTTTTATTTTTCTCCATGTTTGATTTTTGTTTTGTCGGTTTGTTTTTGTCAACATTGCATGGCGTTGCAGCTGTAGGCAAACGGTCCAGTCAGTGGGTCTGGTTGCCCTACATTGTCGGGGAAGATTTGCTTCCAAAGCTGGAACATTTGATTTATTCGACTAATTCCTTCGTCACGAGAAACCATATCAGATTCGTTACACGGAGAGTGACGCTTCAAATGCGTCTTTTGACTCATTCAGATTAGAAACGACGACCCAAAAATCCTAAAACTAACAACAACCTCAGAAAATCTGAGTTCCAACAGATTTTGGTACTCGCTAAAGAAAGGCCTGCATGGCCTTAATACTTTGTCTGGCTTCTCTCTTTTTTTGGCATGAATTTGTAGATTCACAGTCGGATTGAAAATCGCCATTTTCTGCTGTAGTTTTTCCTTCCGCTCAACTTTCAAGAAATACGCTTTGACACACAGACAGTTCTGGTCAAACCCTCAAGTCAGCAGACTTCCCTGCATGTTTGCATGCATTTCATGCATATATGAGATGGACGCACACACAGACTGTCTGAGAGTGCGCCTGAACGCGGCAGCGCTCTGTCAGACGGTGACGTCACCCTGTGTCTGACGGGCGGCTGAAAGGCAAAGACTTCTTGTTGACGTTTTTTGTTTTGATCGCGTTTGTTTGGATGTTTTCATTTTTATCATTGTCACTGTTGTTATTTTTCGGACGTTTCAGCAGCATTCTCGGCGGATCCAGAAGCTCGCGCCGTCACGCCTCAGTGCGGGGATCCTGCAAAGATGAAATGGATGTTTAAAGAGGACCATTCCCTCGGTAAAAAGAGAAAGAAAAAAAAAAGAAAAAGGGATTGGATTGTGTTGTCACGCATCGTGATTCCTTCTTTCGTTTCTGTTTCTCAGTTCCCCGCATTCATATTTTATTTTTATTTTTTCTGATTTCCCCTCATTGGCGCATTAATGCACGTTTGTTTGTTTGTTTTTTCCCCCTCTGCTACCTGCAGATGAATGCTGAAAATCAATAATGGCTTGGGCTGTAGCAACCTATGATAACGCGCCTTTGCTGCAGGAAGGAGGCTCAGAAAACAAACGAACCAGCTGACTGCACCTTCAAATATTATCTCGTGTGCACGTCGTGATTTTATTCCTATTTTCAAGTCTAACGACTGAAGTTGGCCAGTTGAAATTGCATCGACCTGCTCCCAGACGCCGGGATCTGTGTTTTACACCCATTTGACCACCTGCTGTGATTTCTGTGACAAATTATTGAACTTCCACATATGACTAACAACGTTCCTGAGCTCAGCTTTTATTTTGAAACTCTCTTTAGATAACCTCCAAGCTCCTTTCTTTAGAGGAGCATCCCAAATTAGAACCTCTATGTAGGCTAATGAAGGCCTAAATGAGTCGTCCACATTTCACCACCTTCCTGACCTTTGATCATTTTCTGCCTGCTGTGGCAGCTTCTGGGCTCCGTGACAGCCCTGGGTACGCCCGATGAAAGGCTCCAGATTCAGAAAATATTGTACTTATGTGCATGAGCAAGCGTCAGCTTATCTCTCCGCTTGTTGTCTTGTGCTTTGTGGCACAAGGATCCCAAGAGGCCTCGCTCATCCCTTTAATCTCTGACTTCCTGTTTGTTTGCTGTCTCTCTCCCCCAGAGCACCGATGTGTGGAGTCGGCCAAAATACGCAACAAATACCCGGACAGAGTACCGGTGAGTGGAGGGGGAGGGAAGGCGCTCTTTGATTTTAAGGCCGCCGTGGTTCAGAAGAAGTGACAGAGAGTCGACGAATAAAAGCAGAGGCAGGGGATAGGCAGCTATTTATCACTTCTTTTCTTATGTAACGGTGTGGCCGTGTCAGTCTGCATTATTCCACAAATATTATGGATAAGATATTTATCTTATCTTATCTTATCTTATCTTATCTTATCTTATCTTATCTTATCTTATCTTGTCTTGTCTTGTCTAGGACACAAAGAAATATGATTTGCATCACTTAACATGACTTACTGTTGCTTTCTTTCAATTTGGCCCCTTGTATATGGCCTAAATGGGTTAGGGTGCCAAGTCCAGTGCGAGGGTTTGAGGGCAGGCCTTCATCTGGCCGCCGGTCGTGTTTTTGAGTTAAAAAAATGTTTAAAGCTGACAGGAAATTTGAAAACATCACCTGATATTTATGCTTTATTGGAAGACTGGAAGATTACTTCATAAACGTCAACAAAAAAGTCTTAAAAAACAGGCAATAATTTAAAAAAGAACTAAGATTAGTTAACAATACCAAGCCTGGTGGGGGCACAAGTGAAGCCTGGTGGCCCGCCAGGCTTATAATACACTGAGGGAAAACCTCAAACTAGTTTTTAGATGATGCGATGGTCACTAAGTTAACATTTCCTGATTTATGAGTTTTTTTTCTAAAGAACAGCTCAACTTATTTGTACTCTCAATGGCAGGGGTCCCCAAAGTGGGCCCTGGAGGGCCGGCATCCTGCATGTTTTATTCTCTCCTTGATGATAGTGACAACCTTTTCAGAATGTCAGTGCTCTTCTTGGGGCTCTAAAGATCCATCATGTGATCCAGGCGCGTTAAACCGGGGAGGGAACTAAAAGATGCAGGACGCCGGCCCTCGAGGACCCACTTTGGGGACCCCTGCTCTCTGGCTTATGAAAATCAAATTTTGTTGCATTGCTGCACATCTCATCCGATTTGCAAAAATGTATTTTATTGTAATATTAATATCAGCATGTGACACAGTGCAAATACACATTTATATTATCCCACCGGTTGGATTTACTCAGAAAATGTAATAATTATTCCCACTAAGTGACAAAGTCTCATCACCTTCATCTATCGTGATTTATTGCTCTGGATCGTCTTCTGTTGGGCCGCAGGGTGACTGTGAGATGAGCCGCACGGCGTTTGCCGCTCGCGACTCTTTGACTCATCAGACTGACGGCGGTGCAAAAAGATAGGCGTGGTACCGGCCGTAAAGCAGACACAGCTCTTCCGGCGGGATCCAGAGGTGTTTCCACCTCGATCCCTTCAGTGTGACACGGATCTGTCCCAGTATCTCCTCCCTACCTGGAGAGTCTCCCAGCATGACTCAGCAGAGTTTCAGCTCAGAGCGCTCGCCTTGCTTAAAACAAATGTACATGTGACAAGCAAGAACATTTGATAGATGTTGAATTGTGGCACCTTTTGGTTTCCGTCCTGCTCTATTCTGGAAAAGTCTCTCACTTATTCGCTGCAGCTAAATTAATCTCTTACCAACTTTGCATCGTGCTGCACAGATAAAACTCTGCATATCTAAACACGGGCGCTGTTATGTCTTCCTGACGACTTCAACGCAGTTGTTCCTGGTTCGATTCCTGGCTTCAGCCACTTGCTGCACGTCAGGCCCCCGTTTAACAAAGGTCGTCAGTGTCATAAAGATCGCTAAAAAAGGAGATGTTTGACCAAATCTTAGCAGGTTTATTTTGCATGCCGGATATATATGAACCTGCATCAATTACAAAAAATAAATAAATTCTAAAATTTTGTGCATAATTCTGCTATGGAAAAAGAATATTCCAATTTAATCAGAAAATATTTAAAAGGCTGCAGCATTTATGGTGATTGTATGCTTTGTAATATCATCAGCCAATCTTCAAATATCACCTTCAACAAAGCGCCCTGCCTCTTAGTGTTATTGTATTTTAATTAGACGTTATACTCAAACATTAAAGAAAATCCACTTCAGTTTTTCTGTGCATTGAATTAGACTTTAATTAAGTGACTTTTGTCCCAAATTCTTCTGTCTCAGATTCTGTCAGTACGGATTGGGGAAAGTTTGTTTGCTTCTTTTACAACAGATCAAGGATCCGCCAAACAGCCGCTGTGACGCAAAACGTTGGCCACATGAAAAGACTGCACATGTCCCATTGATGAAAAATATTCAGGCGCCTTCAGGCGTTGTTGATCTTGGCCCAGCTTTTAAGCCTCCTTGATGTCATTTTAGGAGGAGCAAAGACAAACAAGGTCAATGCATGTATCATTCCAGTTTGCACAGGGATCAAATGGTGACGCTTGGCTCAGGGCCCAACGGTGGCATTTGATCCAGGAACTTTGACTGACAGCCACCAGAACAAACAGTTTACATAAGCAGACAAATAAAAAGCCTTCTGAATAAACAGCATAATCGTCTTGTTGGAGCGCGCGTCTGACCTCTCAGGGCGGCTTGCTGTCTGGCCCCCCAGGTGATCGTGGAGAAGGTCTCCGGCTCTCAGATAGTCGACATCGATAAGAGGAAGTACCTGGTGCCTTCGGACATCACGGTGGCCCAGTTCATGTGGATCATCAGGAAACGCATCCAGCTGCCTTCGGAGAAAGCCATCTTCCTCTTTGTGGACAAAACTGTCCCCCAGTCCAGGTGAGAGCCACACAGGTGACCCCACAGCGGGTAAACACGAGAACAGGTGCTGCAGACTGAGGATGGAGTGAGTCCCGGTGATGCGGTCGTGTTATTTCTAGTGGACAGTAACGAGGTGACGTAATTAAAGCCGGTTTTAACGTATTCTGGGTGTGAAAATCAACTCGCAGATCCTTTAAGGTTACTAATTATGCAAACTGAGTGCTAAACTAGTGAAAGGTTTTCTTTTGCGGATGCAAGTTCATTTGCAAGTTTATCCACTCGCAAACACTCGTATTTGCCGAGTGTTTATCCACCCATCTAACAATAGAGCTGGAAGTTTCCAACAATCCCCTGTTTTTTTTGCGTGAGGATTAGGCCCCACCTTTGGGTTCAGTTTGTTTAATCCCTAACTAACTCCGTTTTGAAATGTGTAATGTTTGTCATTTCACCTCTTTAAACATCATCACAACCAGATGTTTACTTAAAAGCTGTACTAAAACACACATCAGCTTTTATTTATTTTGTTTTTGTATTGATTTTTGCGACATTAGATCTGATTAATCTTTACCTGTTTAGAGTTAGAATTAGCACATTTATTTTTGTTTGGTTAAATGCTTGAGAACTTGTTGGTACAATCCAGATGTTTACGTGCGTCACCGCAGTGTTTCTGAAGGTTGTGTGTTAAACTACGTGAGGCTGTTCAAAGGTCTTTCAAGCCTTTGGCCCATTTCTCCTGGGAGAACTGGTGGAGCTCAATGAGATTTACAAGCCCCCCCTTTTTTTTTTACACAGATTTTAATTTTTGGTCATTTGCAAAGTTTTCACTTTTTTTGGAATAACTTCCTTATGGAGTGGTCTTTCGTGCCATGACTGTCTTCTACCTCTTCTTTTGCACGGCGTGACGGCGCTCGACTTAAACGTTAGGAAATCAATGTTTCTAAAGCCAGGTCGTTATCATCTGGGCTTTTTCGCACTGCTTACAGGGATACTAATATTGACGTATGTAAACTGAATGTAGAAAGAAACTCTTTAAAACAATTAGTTTTTATTATTTTGGTATTTAGCAAAATTTGAAGGATCTGATATCAGACCATAAACCATAAAGGTAGCATTTTCTTTTTAATTCTTGCTGAATTTTTGGTAGTTGTCACTTGTTGTAGCATTGCTACAAGTGACAAAATCCACCATAAGTCTAGAAAGTTGCCATCGTGAGATTGTTTCCAATCCAGTCTACTTCCCATAATGACTCTCTTTCCTCAGATGAAGCATAAATAAAACAAACCCACGACCTCCATGAAACCTGTCCCGTTTACATCAGTTCTTGATCAGAGTTTCAGAGCCTGAACCTGCAGCAGTGTGCGCCTTCAGACTGGAGGCGCGACCTCGGGTCATGTTTCTGTTTTGTGCCGCAGTCTGACGATGGGCCAGCTGTACGACAAGGAGAAGGACGAGGACGGCTTCCTGTACGTGGCGTACAGCGGAGAAAACACGTTCGGTTGACGCCTCAACGAGCCTCCAGCCTTCTCCCTCATGCACACACACACGCACACACACACACACACACGCACACACACACACACACACACACACACACACACACACACACACACACACACACACATGGAGAGGGGCCTGACAGCAACACGGCCCTTCACTTGTGATATTCCAGTAACGCCCACACACTTCAGTTGTCAATACTGAAATACGTACATTTATTGGGTTAAAAAGCAAAATGCTCCATTGTTTTGGGTCTAGTTTGGATGATTAGACACACAGAGAAAATACTCGACTGTTAAGGACAGACAAATCTGAAACACTGCCGTTAAATCCGACACACACGTCACAGACACACCTGCGTGAGACTAAAAGAGGAAAAATAGTAGATAAACCCAGGAAAGCCACCTTCATCCTCCCTCCCGTCTCTGTTGCTGTTTTGTGTGCATCCAAAGCAAGAAAGCAACTGTGACCTTTAAAGGTCAAGCTCGGCTTGACGGCCGGCGAGTGAAACGGGCTTCAGTGCTTCCCAGGTTTAGATTTGCACATTGCGGTCACCAATCTGGATCCAGAGCGCATGAGGATTTAAACTTTACTTGAAGCCAACTGTGATATTTATCTGCTGGCAGGAAGAAGGCGTATTATTCTGCAGAACCTCAGTCATGTAAGAGGCGACAGAGAAGCGAAGAGACAGAAATAGTGGTAAATGCTCCTTTTATTAGGTTCGCTGCTGTTCCCTTTTTGGAATCTTTCTGCACCGTTGATTATGAATCCATAATTTATTTGGACGAAATTTAATGAAGTGTCTCAGAATATGTAGGATAAAAAAAATTGGAAGACTCAGATTCGCTTTCAATTTTATTTTATTATTATTTTTGCATGCATCAGTCTGACAGAAGTTTGTTTTTCGCAGCTAGTATTTGTTAGGTACTTTTAAGTTATTATAGGTACATTCACTCTAACAACACAAAGTTTATTTTTTCTTTGTGGCACTTTGGTTTCAAAGTATCCAGATGTGAAAATAAAGAGATTTGATGAAACCTGTTTTCGCTGAACACTAAAACTGTTGGCCAAGAGTTTAAAAGGATTCATCATCACGGTGATTATCGAAATAGTTTTGTGAATTTAATGCTTTCTGTCGGGATGATTTTAACGAATTAAAACAGATCACTGACTGGCCACCAGAAAAGTTGATTGGCTTTATATTTATGTAAATTGCAGCAATTATATGTATTCATTTTTTTTTTCTCCTTGGATTTCTACACTTCAGTTAGTGAAGAGTAAACTATATGCTAACAATGACATATCTTCAAATTAGTTCTTATTTTTGAACTAAATAAGAACTGCTTGGCAGGAAGCACCCAGAGAGATTCTGGGACATTTTAATGGGACGTGTGAGTCATAAAAAAATGGGATTTGTCACAACACGTTGCTGATTTTTTTTAAATTAGAATTTACAGCAGAAATCAATCACTCAGTAACAGAGGAATAGTTTTTAATGATCTTGCTCACGTGGAGCATGGAGATATGATTTCTCTGGTTAATTTACCTCTCTTCTCTCAGACAACGTCAGCTGACATTTAGTTTGCTTTGGTGCTGGGAAATCCTGGCTGAGCCTCACAGAGACGAAACCGCCGCTCAAAAATACCGACGGAACGAGAAGGCGTGTTGCTCCTCCACCATCATCAGACACGCGCTGCACATGTGAAGGGATTTTCCACATTTGTAAAATGTATGTAGCCAGATGAAATGATCAATAAAGATAATAAGCTGACTTCAAAGTCCATCTTCTTTACAATAAACTCGGCTGCATTTTTCAGTTTCTCTTTGGTCTTGTGCGGGAATGCTGACGGGTAAGAAACGCACAAAAAAAAAAAATCTGGAAGTTTCTGGCGTCACGTATGCATTGTGCTCTGATAACCCGCAGAGCCGATTCACAAGCTCTTCTTGTGAAGTTCAGGTGCTTCCATGCCAATTATCAGTCATCCATTAAAAGCACGTTTTAATTGGACTATTTCAACTATGGCAGTTTGTCACATTTAAAGGAAACGGTGCAACAAAATCAGAGTGCAACGCTGATGAACCAAAATATGCATAATCAACATCTACCCAAAGACATCCTGTCCAACATGCTGAGAGGAACATTTGCCTCCTTAGCGATTCATTCTGGTTATGACCAGACACATTTTTCACTAGTTAAATTATGGGCTTAAGTTTGATTTCCTGGCTTCCTGATTGCTGCAGGAAGTCACTGTAACACAACCTGGCTGACATGAAGTTGGACAAAAGTTGCTCAAAAGGCAACACGTCGCGTCCCAATTAGGGCTGAAACGATTCGAGTACCTCGATTATTAAAATCCCTCGAAGCTTCGTTAATTTACAATTTTTAATTATATGGCAGGAGAGAGTTCATCTACGAAACTGACAGAAGATGAAAGCCTGCCTCTTAATTATTGAATTTAATATAACTTCAGATCTTTGGATTACTTTTCTTCTTCAGGTTCACTCAGAAAGTGAGCTGCTGTTGTGACAGGTCAGTTTTATAAACTACAGAAAACTGTTAGGGAAGCTCAAAAATGCAAAACTGGACCGATAGATATCGGTTCACGACTCGGCAACAAGAAAGAAACTCGCTTGGCAAAAACAGAACCTAAAAGGTCGATCTCAAGTTTCCTGGAAATATCTCAACTGTCCATAAATCTTGCAACTCAGGGAAGCAGCAGATAGAGATCACTGATTTCATTCTGCTGTCTGTGGGAGAAAGACAAGGAGAGTTTGATAATCAATGCGGCGAAGTGACAGGTGCAGGCGGGTCCGTCCCAGCTGTGTTTTCAGAGCGCTCTTGCGACGTGAAAATAAAGCGGCCACATGCAGACATCAGTGGGACGGAGCGGGACGTCCCGCCGTGGGTCCTGAGCCGCAGAGCAGCTGAGCCAACAGACAGCCGGGGGGGAGAGCGACGCTTTGTCTCTGGTTCTGCCGTCCTCGGCTTGAAATCAGAGTTTTCTGCTGGCCGGGCGGCTGTTCCAGCACGTGACCCTGCGGGCCCGCGCCGCGACAAAGCCGGTTTTTCACCGAGCCCGACGAGGACGCTCCTGCTGCGGAGTCGGCTTTCAGCGGAACAGGAGGAGGTTTCTGTCGCTGCGAGGCCACAGAGGGAAGGCCTGCAGGCGCAGCTGCCGCCAGGCCTGCTGGTACGACTGGGCGGCCCGCTTATGGTCCCAGTAGGTGTGCAGCTCTCCCGACCTGAGCAGAAAGAAGAACGAGGGTCGGACTCTTTGTGCGCCTGTATTTTAAGAATTACTCACCGAGCTGCGACAAATGGACGGGAATGAAAACGGCGGAAGGTGCCGGGATGAGTAACATTTTCCTTCGCGGGACCCCATGAGGTTCCCATGAGGCAGGAAAAGCCTCATGGGATGTTTGCATAGTGTGTGTACTCGGAGCAGACTTCCTAAAGTCATCCGAACAGGATGACTTTAGGATGACTCCGGTGAAACTGGGACATGTTTCTGAATTAAGTAGCTGAAGTTCCTTCTCATGATCTGTCATTCATGACAGTCAGATGCGCTAACGTTGCCAAAACGAGGAATTCAGAGCAAACGTCACCAACAACTCGAGAAATCCCACAGGTATGGAAACTGATCTAATCTCATCTTAACAAATGTAACTGATTTCATAAAATGAAACTCGTACATTTTGTCTTTGCGCTCAGGGTGATATGTTTAATTCAAAACATGTTCTATTTATGATCATGGTTTATGAAAATTAAAAGCTTAGTTTGAAGTTGTGAAAATGTTCTGCGATGGCAAACACAAGATTAATGGAGGTTTCACCGACTCACTTATGAGACGTTTACGTTTGAAACTTTAGACACGTATCAGATAAGAAGCTGGACAATATTTCTATTGTCTGAGAAACCAAACTAAAGTCAGTTTATCCATCGTCAATAAAAATAAGTTGAAATATGGAACTTTTTTAATCGATATTTGAAACAAATTAAAGAGTTTTGATGCTATTCTAATGTACTGAGACGCGATCTGTGATTTATTTTATTCTCCAGCGATCACTTTTCATGCAGCTGCACGGTTTGGATCTAAATCATCAGAACAACAATTCACCTGCACCTTCTTCCTGTCACTGCATAGTCAAGAAAACGTCCTGGCGACCCTTTGGTACGGCAACCACGTTACTGGAAGCTGCGGTTTGGTTTTCAGGTGGGGAATAATGAGCGACTTGTGCGCAGAAAGCAGCGGATCAGGTTCTGTGCAGACGCGTCGAGGAACACAGGAGCCTCTGTTTCTCCTTCGGAAAAGATTCCCAGCCGTCAGCACACAATGTGAGCCTGCTTACACGGACCCAAACAGACTCGTGTTTCTGTTGTTTCAGGGTATTGATTCGGAGCAATGCAGAGATACGTAAAAGTATTGAATTTTGTCTTCAAAGCGTCCTCATTTAGTGGCAGAAAACACTTTGGACATTCTGGGATCTGCCGGTGAAGAACATTCTGACGATGGCTCTATGCAAACTGACCCAAATAGATATGATTATAGGTAAATAACATGAGAAATATGTGAACAGCCACAGCCTCAGGCAAACTGAAGGAGATGATCACATAAAATCTGGTCAGTAAAAACTGAATTTGACTGTTTTGCCTTTTAAGGGCTTAAATACGGACCCAGATTCACAGGTAGTCGGATTTAAAAGCAAGTGAAGCATGATTAGCACAACACAGACATTCACTAACTGTACTGCAAGTACAAGTATTCGGTGAAAATTTCTGACCAAAATAATTAACAGCAGAGCTTAATATCTGAGCATCGGGATGGATTTAGTGACAAAACGAGGTGCAGTGCAAAAATAAGTTGCTAAGACAGGAAAAAAAAAACATTTAAATCAGGGTAAAAATATTTTCAATTACACTTAAATGGACTTTAACACACTTCTTGGGTATTTTTATTGAACAACATTAATAAAAAATAAGAGAAATCTCTGATTTCTGCCGGATGGGAAAGTCAGTTCGTCACCTGAGAGAGTCGGGCAGAGCCGAAGGGTCGGTGGCCGCGACGAGAGACAGGAACGAGTGAAAGAGCTCCAGTTTACACAACAGAGACCTGAAGACACAAAACGACACGAGGAAACCTTGATGACACAGGAACAGCAGACAACACTTGAACTAAGAGCCTGTGAGGCTCCTACCTGGCTTTCGGTGTTCCCAGGACTTTCTTCGTGACGCCATGTTTGTAGCCGTTGGCGGTGACATCGAGTGGCTGATCCGCAACATTACACCAGCTGATGGCTGAAAGACCAGAGACACGGAAAACGACATTAAATGTCTTTTCTTTTCACACTTAAATCCTTTTTTCTTATATAGAAAATCATTATTCAAGATGTATGCAGCATTTTATGTAGATTCTAAAAAAAAAAAACCCAAATCAATTTCTTCTCGCTTGATATTTCTACAATCTTTTTCTATTAAAGTCAGTTTTTCCACTTTCCGAACACAAAATAAATGTTTTTATGAACACAAACACTAGTTATTGCTGCAAACACCAACTGTGCAATCTATTTGAAACTCTTTCTCAGGCTCAATCAGGCTGGATAATCAGCTTCTGTCAACATAATTTTTCAAGTTTCGCCATAAATTCCAAAGTAGGTTTAGGTCTGGACTTTGACTAGGCCATTCTAACTATGAATGTGCTTTGATCTGAATCTCTTGCGGGACTGCAGTGGCTGTCATCCTTCTCTAAATACAGAGGCCTCTACCGGTGCTGATGTGGAGTATCCAGAAATGTACTGATCAGATTTCCCCCTCCAGTTTGTGTAAAGCCTTCATCTGCTGACAACTATGATTTTCATCAGCTACGCCACAAACATAAAACCGCATATGCTTCCTGTTGTCTACTAAAGGTCTCGGTGACGTGTTGACATGTCATAGAAAAAGAAGCCGTTTTAGTCTTTATGGGAACGGCTTCCTGGATGGGTTATGGTGCCTTCACTGATCAGAGTTTTCTACCAATCTCAGTCAGTTCTCATCAAACTGAACATTGGAAGAGTTGGAGAGGAGATCCATTGGTGGATCTCCTCGTTAGTTTGGATTTCTTTCTGGTTTCCCATAGCCTCACTAATATCTCAGACCTCCAGACTAGCTCCCGCCAAGACTGCAGCAGTCATCCAAGTTTTATGTGTTCAGTGATGGTGATTGTGGGGGAGAGCTGACCCGCTCCACACGGGGAGATGCGTCCCTGTCCGCCCTGGCGTCGGAGCTCGGTTTGGTTCTGGCTGAACTGGAACTCCAGGCTGGACTGCAGCAGCAGCGGCGAATGGACAGAGAAACCAGCAGGAAGCTCTGAAACGCGGGAGCACCTGCAAGTAGAGGGAAATGACCCACAAAGAAGACTTTAACTGCGCTCTGTGTCTGTTCTTGGAGGAACCGATGAGCTCCGCTTTAGCGGCCTGGTTTCCTGCTACTCAAACATAGCCCAGAATTTTTGAACAGTGTGGACGTCAGGGCTTTGAATAGGACATTGGGGTCCTCTTTTTCAGTCATCTCGCTGTACAGTATCACTATTTTAGCATTCAGCATGATGCTGCCATAACTAAGCTACAGCACGCTGATACAATATTTCGAGGCTAGTCTGTGGTCTTCTACAGTAAACGTTTTGAATATTGTTAAAAATAATAGTAAAATCACTAAAAAGTGAAGCACTTGGCCTTCCTCCAGCAGAATAAGACTCTGCAAGCCGCGCACCTGGTGACCAGCGCCCTGTGCATGACTTCCTGGCTGTACGGACACTTGCCCACCACCACCGTGTCGAAGTACAGCGCCTCCTCCAGGTAATGAGACAGCAGCGCACCCTGGAAGCCCAGCACCCCCCAGCGGGCCAGTTTGTCGCTGCAGGACAGGGACAGAGTCGGCTCTCCTCGACCCGGCTTCACACGGAGGACCCCGGTGCTGTGGTAGGCCGCCCCGGGCCGCAGCGGGTCGGCCGGGCCTCCCGGGACACACTTGGCGCCCGTCCTGTGAACGTCTCCGACCGGTTCGGCGTCTGACGGCCTCGAGTCTGCGGAGTCCCCTGGTTTGAGCTCCGATGCGGGGACAGACGCGGGGACAGACGCGGCTCCGTCAGGCGATTTAGTCCTGGATTCAAACCGGCCCGTTTCTCCTTCTCTCGTCTCTTCCTCTGCGAGCCGAGGCAGCTTCGAGTTCCCTCCATCGGCGGGTTCCTCCACTTTCCTTTTCAAGTTCCGTCGTCCGTCCGGCTCCCCGCAGCTGCTCAGGGACGTGACGGGGGGACAGGGCTGGGCCTGGGGGTCCGTCATGGGGATGATGGACGCGTCACCGCCTGGGGATGAAAAAACAAGAGCCTCAGAAACCTCCAGACCAGAGTTTCCTTGGTGACGAACTAGTAAAACATGTGAAACCTTAAGATTGACTAAATTTATTTCAATGGTGAAATGAATTCTGGATTTGGCTGTAGTCGTTCTGTCGCTAGACATGAAGATATTGCAAACAATAACACTTTCCCAGCTCACTTAGAGCTTGTTGAGCTCAGTGGGAGCACACTGGACTCACAGGGAGTGTGACTGGTGAAGAGCAGGAAGGAAACTCCGGGCCGAAGCCTCCACTTCCCTCTCCGGTCCGCCGGGCGAAACAGCGAGCTGCAGCGGCCACTCACGGCTGCGTGAAGCTCCCGGATCAGATACCTGCACAGAAATCCGTCCGCTCTGAGCTCAGCGTGGAGAAAACGTCCACGGAGAAACGTGACAGGGAGGAACCGGGCGGTCACCTGACGCAGCCTCTTCTGGCGACGACCTCAGCGTGGCTGTCGTTGAGCACGTCACCTGATGCAGAAGACGGTTTTCATTTAAAGTCGAGACGGCTCGTCTCCACGCTGAGTCCAGACCTTAACAGGGACTAAAATGCTGAGGACGTTTTAAAGCGACGTCCAAAGCAAGTGTTTGAATAACAAATGACGTCAAACGAAAGAAAAGCAGGATGGCACAGACCAGCGGCGCTCATGGCTGCCTTTCCGATGCACTTAGTCCCGGTTCCCAAGGAAACGACCTCCATCTCCACTGGAAAACAATAAACATTTCATTTTACATGTCAGAGATCAAAACTTTTATGTCAAGTTTTTACATTTCAAACCACCTCTTTACAGTGAGAGATGAATCACATGCTGATGCCTCACAATCCCGCCAAATCCACTATTTCTTCTGCGGATGATTTGTTTTTTCCTTCCACTAAACTTTCCCTCTATATGCTTGAGACAAACCAATCTCTTTCTCAATGACCCGTTTTCGGTATTCCCACTTCCCACTGGGTTTCTCCTCCATGTTCCAAACACAAAGGTTTTTTTTCCACTAATTTCATGACATTAATTAAAATAAATTATTTAAATTAAATGTTGAATTGAATTAGCCGAACGCCAAATCGGATTCTGCGCAGTCACAAACTAAGATAGCTTTTAGAAACACGGAGTTATTCATCGTCGCAGTGAGGTGGTGGCTGGTTCTGCTCTCTGACCGGAGTCGGAGTTTGGTCTCCGGGTGACCCGGAGCGCAGCGGCCAGCAGGCTCCACTCTCTGCCCGGCTCGGGCTTCCCTCGGCGGGGCAGCTGGCGGAAACGCTCGAAGCACAACTCGGCGACTTCGTCCGCATCGATCATGTCGAACAGGAGAGGAATCGCTCAGAGGCGGTCAGGTCGCTGCTGGTCGCGTGTCGACCGAGCCGCGAGAACCAGTTTGAAAACGTCTCCAAAACAACGGAGGAAGTACTTCCGGGGTGAGAGGAAGGCGGGATTTCCACAATAAAAGCCCCCTGTTGTTATCGCTTATCCCTCTTTCTTAATCTAAAAGTAGAAGGGCAGAAAGTGATCTTTAATGTTGCAGAATATATATGTAAAAAAAAAAAACAACCAAAGAGCAATTCTCATATCCAAAACTATAACATAGGGAGGAATAATAGAAAAGAAATGCGACCACATGACCTATTAGGTGATGTGGTCATAGGTCATAGGTCATGACCAGTTTGTTTGATTCTGGGCCCACCACTTGGTATCAATGTTTCCTTGTAGCAAGAAGGTCTGAAGAAGGCAAATCTGTTCAACTCAAGGCCTGGGGGCCAAATCCGGCCCTTTAGACTCTGAAGAATTACATCGCTTGAACTTTCAAGACAACAGATCTGTGCTTAAAATATTTTTATTGAATCAAAGCAATTTTTCTCTTATAGTGGCAAATTACATCAAGAACAGTAAAAGACAGCGATTTATAAATATTTTAACTTTACTAGTTTGATCACTGCATTCTGCCACCACTGGCCCTTTGAGACATTCGTGACCTTGAAACGGACCCGAATTGAAAGAGTTGGACTCCCTCCCTGCTCTATGGTGTTTGTCTCCGAGTTCCCCTGTGACAGGCTGACATCCTGTCCAGGATGTACCACCACTGGAAGCAGGCAGATGATTTTTGCGTTGTAGTCCAGTTCCGTCTCCTTTTAGCATTCAGGCCTCGTCTTTGATGTCCTGTTGCACCTCCGAGGTATTTTCCAAATCCAGACGTAGTCTCAGCCATCGGCCACTTCGTATCTTTGCTCAGTACGATTTACAGCTACTTTCCATCGCTCCCAGCTCAAGACTGGAACCTCTGTTGGCAACGGTTGGGGATGACATGACAACAGTTTGTTTGTGTTGCTGCATCCCAGCATCCATTTCCAATTACTGAAAGCCTGCCGGCCAAACCACAAACTGCGTCTCGATGAGGGGAAAACGCCGCCGGCTCCGGCACAGCTCTATCTGCTCCAACAATCACTGGCTAGTTTTAGTTTGTAGATTCAGAGGCACTGGGTTTGATTACGGTCAACGTTGTTCACATTCCCTTTGATGCTCTGAAAATTGAAAAATCAAGTTGCGTTTAAACCAGGGGTCCCCAAAGTGGGCCCTCGAGGGCCGGCATCCTGCATGTTTTAATTCTCTCCTTGGTGGGTAGTGACAACCATTTCAGAATGTCAACGGTCTTCTTAGGCCTCAAACAGCCATCATTTGGTTCAGGTGCGTTAAATCAGGGAGACGCCTGGTTTAGACGAAGAACTGCTAGAACTGATTGTAGGCCTACTAAAAATGAAATTGCCTTCAATTTCATTTCGAGGAGCATCGCCTGTTTTCATCTCCAAGCAGCCGCCTCCCTCCAAATAATTCACCCCAGCTCCTTCCTTGGTATCAACACATTATGTGTTGGAACAAAAGCAGCTTCGGTCAGTGAATCCATCTTGTTTAATAAAGTTAGAAAGGGCAAAGGTGAAGCTGGGATTAGGCCCGTCATAATAAATTAATCGCACTACAAATTAAAAGAAACTCAATCATTTTTCATTTGCTTGATTTGTCCTTTATCTCTTTTTACAAAAAAACTGAATAACAAAAGTCAGTTTGGTGTTTAATTGATTTTATTTGTTTTATTCATTTTGGATATTTAAAATTTCTTCCAGTTCTAGTCTTTAAATAATATAATTTAAAGGTTATTTATATTTGAGGATGTGTTCCTGCATGATTGTGCCATTATTACTATTACTTGAAAATGGTCTCAAAACAACAATACTGTCGTTTATCGCAGTAAGTTCTGGGACAATTTATTGTCCAGCAAAATTTGTTGTTGTGACAAGCCAACAAGTTACTAAAAACTAATAACACATACATTAGTAAACACAATAATGCACCCAAAACCTGCAGCCACCTTTACTATCGATCACTGGGAGCAATTGCTGTCCTGATCTAGTTGTAGAAAGGATGAATCAACTCCGTTTACGATTGAAGGCTCATTTATTTAGGGCCTGTACAAGAGAAAATGCAGACTTTTAAAATTAACATAGAAATAAAAAGTAAAATCACATCTCCTCTCTCTAGCCTCTCTAAAGGAGGTGCAGTAGTTCCAGTTAGCCTCTCGGATGTGTTCCTCTCTTTAAAACGCTAAAAGTGTTTGTCTCTGGTAGATATGTTGCGCTGCATTCGGGGTTAACTGTGCTGTGGCTGTGGAGCGGCATTGAAGCTTTAATGCCGCCTGGTTTCGGTGCGGTTTGTAAGCTCAGAGTGGTGCTGTCAGCGCGTTCTTGTCAAATTTAGACAATTACAATAAAGTGAGCGTCCACACACAGAGTGTCCATTCGCTCTCGGAGCAACTGTGCTCCAACTTCAACTCCCCCTCCCCATCAACAGACATCATCTGATTGCAAGTGAGCGGCTTGGTGAGACTGCAGCCCTGTGATTAACAAATGCAAAATAGGATCGATAACAAAAACAAGAAACTATTTTGTTGCTTTAACGGCTTCACTCCTGTCCGAATCCCTCCGTCTCCTCGATGGCGAACAGCAGCTTCTCTCTGAGCTGCTCCAGGCTCCGGTAGGGCGGCAGATCCAGACGGTTGAAGCTGAAGAGAACAGAAAACAGAGCAGCCAAGTTATGCATCCGGGTTAAGACGCCCCCCCTGCTGGACCGTAACTACACATTTTCAGGAGGAGGAATGATGAAGTATTGTGCCTACAGTGAAGCACGACTCAGTAGAGAACTAGAGCTGCCTTGCTTTCTCTGACACTGGAAGCCTGCAGCCAGTCACGTATCAGGACATCCTTGGAGAAAATGTCACTCCGTCCGTTCAGAAACTGAAGTTTGGGAAGCATTAGACTTTTTTCTGATACCAAAGAAATCTGAAAATCTGCAGAGGATTGTGGCCATCGCGGTCGTCGAAATGGATCTGGATTTAAAATCTCCGTTGGGATTAAAAAAAGATAGTTACATCCAGTTGAATAAATGAATGAATTTCTTTTCACAGCAAAACCACACAAGGAGGCGCCAATATCTACTGAAACGGTTAAATAATTTTGAGACTTCAATAGACATTATAAGTGCCACTCTGGGTTCGTCGTGAGAAAACGGCTTACGATATTAGTCATGTAGAGCTATATAAATCACATGTTTATGCCTTTGGCCAGAACATGTGGGTAAAATAACTCATTTCAGCTGTATGCATTAATGTCTTATGTTTGACAATCCAGCATTGTTCTCATTCAATGTATAAAAAATGTGTTCCTCATCAGTGAGACAATCCGTTCAGCAAATCCTGTTTCTAAAGAGTCACTGCTTCGAGAAGAGAAGTTTTGAGGTTTTCAGTCCGTTTCTCACCATGTGTGGCTTCTTGGAAGCCAAGTCTCCTTCCCCACTCTGTCTATGCAGAACTTCTGGGGACCGTTGCTTCCTGCAGGGACGAAGAGGAGAACAAAACTCATCGCACTTTCTTCTGGAAACGTAAATGAAAATGTTTCACATTTTTTCCTTTTCACCGATGTGACAGTAAACTCAAGGAGCTCGTTGTCGTTTTCTATGAGTAACTGAGCGATACTGTTGCTGACAGTTGGAAAAAAACAAAACAATCAAATCTCCACTTTTTTATCAAAGCAACTATTTTGTCTGATAGAAATAATCCGGGGCCTCATGCATTCAAGAGTGCGCAGTTTTCACACTACAACTTGCCGTACGGAAAAAATTTAGAGAAGTGCGGTGCACAAAAAAAATTTGGATGCATGAAGCCGTGCGCACCTTTCCTTTACGCAGTTGCTGGTCCGTCCTGTCGCCTCCATAAATACATCTTAATGTAAACTAGTACAAATACCTGGAAGTATGCCACCAGGTGAAGCAATAACGATGGCAACGTCCTTGTTCGTAGCAGTTTAAGTATTTGTAATAATAGTAATTATATATATTATTTAAAAGGTGCTTTCAGGGAGCATAAGGTAACTTCACAAAAATGTTTTCACGCCAGCGAAAAAGTGTGCGCATATTTACACAAACTTAGACGCAAAGTTAATTTCTGTAGACTTGTGCGTAAAACATCAACTTTTTTTGTGCGCACACACTTTATGCATGAGGCCCCTGGTCCTTATGAGGTTCTGAGAATTGTTTAAATCCAACCTTATCAATCAGAAATAGTCAACAGATGGAACATTGTCATTACTGACTAAATACAAAAGAAAAAAAAAAAGCACGAGTGGAAAACAAGACAGATGCTTCCATGGGAGTTAGGCAGCGAAGTAGCACAGAGGAGCGCTGGACGAATGAGAAATGTCTAGAACAGCAGGAGCATCTCAAACAGCATCATGTGAAGGATGAGACCAACTCAGCTCAATAAACTGAAGCGTTGCTATAAAGAAGAGCTGGAGACGGATGAGGTCAGACAGAAAATGACTTCTGAGAGTTACTGGATCCTGGGGAATACTTAGTTTTTCATACACAACGTTCCCCATGTGTTCGCCTCGTCCTGATCAAACACAGCGTGACTCGTCTCATCCCGGTGTACCTATGAGCTCGGTGAAGCCTCCGACCGGCAGCCGACAGGTTCCCGTCACGAACTGCAGCAGACGGATTCTCTTCTCGTTGTCCATCTCTTTCACGACCTGCACGTCAGTCACACAATGAAAGCGTTTTATTATCTTTCGTCCCTGAAGATTCTTGGCTAATTCCAAGCCTCAAGTCAATGTTTGGGATTCCTTCAGCGTGCGGTTGATTAAAGGTGTGCAAGTGCGTACGTTTGGACATCGTTACCTGCCAGAACCAGTGGATCTGCTTGCTGTTCTTGGTGTAGTGTCTGTAGATGGTGTTCTTCTGCCAGTCGGCCAGATCGATCTCCTGCATGCCGCAGAGCATCAGCTGAAAGCAACAAAACAACATCGACGACGCAGTTAGAGTAGCTGCATGTTTGTTCTACGCCATCGACAGTCAGAGGATGAGTCTAACTCTCTCTGAGTGAATCACAAAACGCTTCAAAACTCCCGACAACCAGACTTTCCAACTCATATCTGAACGGAGAGTCCCTGGATACACTTTGTCGTTGATATAATCTGTGGTGGAATTGTTCATCTTGTGGATTTGGGGCATAATCCTGAAGTTATGCCCCTTCAGGATTACAAAGCACAGTATTCAGTCGAAATCAGCGGATATTTCTTTCCTTCATCTACTTCTTCTTCATGGAAGAATCAAGCTGCATGACGCAACTGCATTGAAATTCTTTATATCTCATTGTGACAATGAGATATAAAGTTATGTGTCATCAGCTTATTTATGGGAAGAAAAGCTGCAGTACTCCATGATCTGATGTCAGTGGGAGAATGTAAATATTGCATCAGATCCCGAGACCAGAGCCTTGAGGAACACCACGTGAGCTTTGTTCACCAAAATAATTGCCAAAAGACCCAAAGAAACTTTCACCTGTACACCAGAAGTAGTCTATTTTTGTCTGACAAAGTCTGGAAACTAATGGGGAAATCAATGGAAATTGTGTAGAAACCCTGTAAAGTAATTTAAGAAACTCGCAGTTCTGATGTTTGCTGGAAATAGTTCTTGAGTTGGAATGTGAGAAGATGAATGCCTGCATTATTGAGCCTGGGAGATTTTACAGTCACCTTTCTCGTTAAATAATTGGAAAATAGTCCAAGAGTTCAACAAGACGCTGAACACATGGAAACGTTTGATGAACATTGTCGCGTTTGCTCTGCAGCAGGTGAAATTCAGGCCCCTGATTCTGGTCCTCCTCACCTCCAGCTCCTTCTCATCGAAGTAGCGAAGCCACTCCAGAGGAACCACCTCATTGAAACCGTCCAGGAAGGCCTTGGTCTGCTCCTCCACCCCGCGGGTGAACCTCCAGTCTGTCAGCAGGCTGCAGCGACAAAAACACCTCTCCGTTTTCAAGGTCTGACTCCACCGCTTCTCTCACACCTGCTGAGGTTTCATTCCTCTCCTGTGAAGTCCAGCAACTTCTGGCGCCTCACCTGATGTACTCCTCCTTGTTTTCTTCCGTGACCAGCTCGTCCTCTCCGCCCTCCTTCAGCGCGTGACTGGAAACCTTCCCGAGGATTTCCATGTCCTGTGCAAAATACAGCTCCACTCCGCACTCCTCCAGGTTGTTCTCCCTGGAAACAAAGAAAAACACAAAACACGTTACGGCATCAAACATCACAGATAAACTCCTGCTCATCTGCTGCGTTTTTACACACTTTTAACACTTTAAGATCATATAATAGTCCATTTCTGGTTGTGGACTTGAAACTTCTTAGGGGCTAAAAATCCCATGTTTATTTCAAATTTATAAAACGTATAAACTGATAAGCAACATTTATGTGCCGTTTAGGTAGCATATTTTATAAGTGTTGATAAAAGTTTGATTTATTAAGCCATATACATATTTGTTAAAGATGTTTTGCCAAAAGGCTGTGCTTCATTTTGTAATACTTCTTTTTATTATCATCATCACAATAGATACAACATATTTAAAAAGTAAACTCTATTATCACCTATCATATCTCTATTTCAAGTGTTATGAAAATAAGATAGAAAACAAAGTATTTTAACTTTGAAACAACTAATTCTTTGGATTAACTGAAGTACTTTTTTCAATACTACCTTCAAAATAAATATAAATGAAACCTAAAAAAATTATTTGAAATATTTATAAAAATAAAGTCAGCAGCACAAGCTGCTGCATAAACAAACATCATGTCTCCCTTTAGATGCAGAAATATTAACAATATAGAAATAAACACATTCAGGGACGATACTGAATACTTTTCTATTAATTTTCTCTTCTTGAACATTGATCTCTACTCATCAATTGACATTATAGTTATCTATTTTAACGGTTCAAAAGTATGATTGCAAATTTTTTGGAGAGCATACTAAGATGCTGTTAAAATCTTAATTTAAATAAAAATGTAAAAGTCATCAAACATCCTGATTTTCTTCAGTTCAGAGGATTCAAACCAGCTATAACACGAACCTGAGAACAAGCAGCGACTTTACTTACTTGACCCACATGATGGAGTTATAAAACTCGGGATCGATGGACTCCAGGTCTTTCAGGGTCGGCTTCTTGTCCAGCATTCGCTTGTAGAATGGCAGCGTGAAGCCGGTGTCGATGAACTTCCCGTGGTACAGCGCCTGCAGGGAGGACGCCTTGCGTTAGAAACCACACTGAAAGTCTGCAGCTCTCTGCTCAGATCCCTTCAAAAATAAACTCAAAGGTTTGTCTGCAGCTCAGACAAGCAGGTGATGTGTTTGAGTCATGGATGAAGCTTTTTAATGTACTTGTATATGTATAAAAAGATGCAGATATCCTAGAAAAAAAATATTTTTTACTGCTTTAATTTGACATGGCAGCCTGAATAAAAGACCGACATGAAGGTGTTTTAAAACACTGCTCTGTGTTCCTGAATCAAACTGGTGGACAGAGCAGCACCTCACAAATGGATGAGACCAATGTTTTTTTTTTTAGACAGGAACTGACATCACTTTGTGGTAAAAATGTTAAAATTATAAATAAATAGATGTATATCGACTGAATGAAATCAACAGACCAAGTCGGGTAGGGATTCCTAAAATTATTTCTGTGCCTTGTCTGAATAATTAAAGGCAGATTTTTCTAGAAAGCTTAATTCAAAGCCGGAGGTTCACATAAATTATCTGTGTATGAGAAAACAATGCCTTTACACTTTGTGAGTTGGGTCAAAAATTATTCTTCCACAAGCCTCTCACAACTGTTTGTCCTTAAGCCACTTTGTAACTAATTTGGCATTAATTTTGACCCCTTGCCTGTTTGAAAAGCCCATTTAAAGTCAGAGAACAGAGAGACTAACACACACCAACTAAAAGCTGATTCTGATTTGTTTCTCCTCTGATTTCATCAGGTTTAAGTTCCAGGACAAAGTAAAGCACAGAGTTGTAATTTTGCCGTCTCGCTGTTCTGGGATAATTTATGGTTATTTCATGGACACATGGCTGAAAGTAGGTCACTGAAAACTCAATCATTAGGTGTTTGCACTGATGACTCACGGGGGGGATTATCTGGTGCCTATTTAGGTGTTAGAAAGGTTTCAACAGCCATTATTTCTACAAGAATCATGAACGGGTCTTTTATTTCTGTAATCGTTGCAGCCATTTACCAAAATCACTGGCATGAGGTGTGTGACTCAAACAGTCAATTTATTACAGCCTCAGAAGAGCTGCTGCCTTCTTCTTGTGTTATGTTTTTATAAAAAAACAAACAAGATTTATACAAATGTGAGAACTTGAAGAGCTTTAATCCAAGACCTAATATTGCTTAGGTGTCTGTGTGTTTGCAGAGAGTCAGACAGATGGAGCTGTTTAGCGTTAGCGAAACCACAGAGGGTTCAGAGCCGCGATGCCAACAACAACACAGCCGTCCAAGGACTGACTCAGTCACAGTCTGCTCTGCGTTATCGACTGGACCGACCTGCGTTCGTCTCACAGTTAAGACGAACTGTGAGACAGGCAGAAGGCGGCTGTGGAAATTTACAAAATGAAAATGAAGGACCGCACCGGTTCGGTAGATGGAGAAAGTCGACTTTAGGAGAAAAGAAGTCAACAAAGTGAATCTGTGCTCTAAATATAGGCAGCCGGTGGCGGGTGTGGGCTGGTTGAAGCAGTGAGCTCATGGTGTGGGCGAGAGCTGGCAGGAGGGTGGAGGGTTTGGGAACCTAAACCGTTTGGAGTCGATCCCAAAGAGAAACCTTCAGCTTTTCGCTTTACGCTGCGAGAGCTGGAGATGTGTTCACAGCAGGGGAGTGAGGACACACTCATGTCATTAGATGACACAATACAGGAAACAGGCCACAAACTCAGCTGGAAATGTTCTGAACTCAGAAGAATAACTACAGGCACAAAGATTTTTAAGGAAGACTCCGTATACAGTGCCCCTAACTCCACAATAACACTCCCAAAAATGTTGATTTTTTTCCTGTGTGTAACAGAAAGAGTTTAATTCGTTTAATCTGAATTATCCAGTTCTAAACGGTTCAGAACTGAGTAAAGATTTCCTAAAAGAGAACTCAAATAAGCCGAACTGACAAAATGAGTCAGTTTGAATTACTTGCTTTGTGATGAGTAGTAAGAGGGGGGAAAAAAAGAATCGGTTTGTGTGAGTTTTGACAAACAGTGCTAAAGTTTCAACACAATGAAACCTGTATTAAAGATCCAGGCCTGCAAAGGGAGAACAAGCAAAGTGCATACAGAAAAGCCTCTGCTGGGTTTCTACTAACCTTTAGTAACAAAGTTAATTACTTTAATAACTACAGTTATAAACCATACTGCCAAAAGTATTTGTTGAACCGTCGAGTTCAGCTGTTCCAGCCACTTAGTTGACCACAGGTGTATTAAATGCGATTCACTGCTAAATATTTTACAGACAGTTCAAACAAAATGGAGGTGATTGCGATTTAAATACAAAGCGCTTCGCTATGTCAAATCACAAAGCTGTCGAGGTGCTTAGAGCGCGACTTTCTGCATCGTCAGCAGCTGCAGACCTCCAAACATCCCGGGGCTTTCAGATTAGTTTAAGAACAGTTTCCACGGCCTCCTCAAATCGGCCCCTTAGTTCCAGTAAAAGACCTCTTCATGCTAAAGCGTGCCAAGACATTTTGGACCATTTCATGCTCCCAACTTTGTGGGAACAGTTTGGGGACGGCCCCTTTCTGTTCCCAGCCGAAAACCGAACACACATCAGAAGTGTAGGTTTGATCTTATAGAAGAAAGAGGTTCTTGATGTCGCTTTTTATTTCTTCAGCAGAACAAATAAGCGTGAAGGTGCAAAAACGACGGCAGGGACTTTGTTTAAAGAGTGACTCAAACCAAAGATATTTAGGAGGTGAGGCTCACCATGGCGATGAAGCGACCAATGAAGCGGAAGTAGGTGAGATGGTCGGGGTTGATGGAGGAGGCCGGGTTTATCTGGAGACAGTAGTTGTTCTTTCCGGCGTATTCAAACAGGCAGTACATGGGGTTCAGGACTTCATGGGACAGCAGGAAGAACCACTCCCTGCAGAGCCAGAGGACAAAGGCCATCAACGACAGAAATCACTCCATTAACCTGTAATTTAGCAGGAGAAACTGTTGCTTTGCGCCAAGCGGACACAGAGAAACCTCAATCACTGAGAGCAGAGCTAAACCAACATCAGCTTAAGACATATTTTAGCACCACTGACACAAAACTATTAGCAACACATTTAATCTGAGCCATTTTTTACAAACCTGATGAAATATTATATCTCTTCTTGCTTAGAAACAAATACTGGCAGACAACAGTATGTTTAATATTAACTATAATAAATCCAGATGGTTAACCACTGGAGAGGATAAGAGAATCGATGCAGAAAAGGTGCAATGTTCTGAACTTAGGTAGTTTAATTTAGAACTAAAACTGTGAAATTTATACAAAACAATTTCACTGATTCATTTTTCCCCACAATTTTTGTCAAATATAGGAAAAAATAATAGAAATCAGATTTTTCTTTTTGTTCAATACATGCATAAAAACCAAGATTTCTCACCATTTTCTTCTTTGATGCTCTTTTAGCTGATTCAAAATCAGATAACACATGTTTCGACGCATAAATCTTTTGATGCATTTTAAATTACTACCACACTTGCCCGGCCTTTATAGCCTCTAGTTTTACATAATGGAGTCAATCATGCAACTCAGATACAGTCTTGGTATTTATTTGGTGCACAGCTGCTCTTTGCTCCTGCAAATGTTCCTGGGATATGATGATTATAACTATGAGAATAAATATTTTTACAATATCTGACGTTATAGCAGGAGTTGCCCTTTCTGTTTTCAATTAAAACCAGTGGCATTATCTTAGTTATTATGTTTCATACTTTTTAATAAAGACAAAGAAAAATATGGAACTATGCCGTTTCTTGCTTTGCTCTAAAAAGAATCAAACTTGTGATAAATTTGGGGGAAAGCAAAGCTAAGGTGTGTGATATATGACCCCAAAGCCACACCAAGATGTTATCTTGTGTTACTGAAATCTAATTTAAAAATGCTGCCTATAACAAAAATCTGGGCTTTAATCAGAAAAAAAACGTGAGGATAAAAGACACAACATCAAAAATGGTGGACTTAAAAAAACAACGAAAACCCCCCCAAAAGACACAGGATATTGAGGAAGGATGCATGTTAGAGAGAATGAAGGCCCTCCACCAGCTGCAGCACCAAGCGCTCCCACGGTTCACCCGTTTCAGCACACATCGGGTGGAGTAGGCGTATGAACGGACGGACGGTTGGACGCAGACACCTCCCAACATCCCGTCCGTGGTTCTACCCTGTGGTAGAACAGCATGATGTCACCTACCATAGGGTAAAACCACTGACGTGACACCGGAGACAGAGACACAATGCGAAACCAAACAGAAACAAAATGGGAACAAAAAAGAAAAGCAAAACAGAAAAAAATGCCAACATATTACAGAGACTTGGAGAACAGCAGAGGGAGGTGTGGGGAGGATGAACGGGATGAGGGAGGGAGGACAGAAATGTTGGAGGAGGAGGGCGTGCTGCATGGTCTCAACAACACTTACATCAGACACACAAGGCCTAAAACTCAAACGTTACAATTTGATTCAGTTTCAGAACTCAGTTTTATGGAATTAAAAAACTATTTCTGGATAGATGTTAAATAATTAGAATTTTATTCTCCTTGAAATGTTCGAGAACAGTCCGCTCCATGGGTTTGCACTTTAGGAGGGCGTAAAGGGACAAAAATACGACATTAAGTAATCCCAAAATAACTGATCGGGCTTGGACAATTTATACTGTTAACATATTTATTCATTCTTCTATTTTCAGTGTTTTCCCAAGTGTATTATAAGCCTGGCGGGCCACCCGGTCAAGTATTACTTATTTATTTAAGTCATTTTTAAGACTTTATAGTTGGTGTTCAGGTATTAAGCTTCCAATCTTTCAATAACACATAATTATCAGGTGATATTTTCACATTTCCTGTCAAGTTTAAACATTTTTTAACTCAAAAACACGACGGCCGCTGGATGAATGACTGACCTACAACCCCATCCAACGGGCCTAGAAAATATTCTCGGGGGGAAACGTTGCAGTTTTATATCCAAACAACTATCAAAAGACATTTGTATTAAATATTGAACGAGCCTCCTCTATTTCTTGCCCTCTCTTATCATCACAGCTTCTGCTTTGATCCAAAGAATGTGGTCAGAGATTGAACAGCAGCAAAGACAGAAAAACAGCACACCATCACCAACATCACTAGAGCAAAAATAGCTGAACAAGTCAAAAAAAAAAAAAAAAAAAAAGCCCGGAAATAAAACCAGAGCGGGACAGGAAGATGGTGGCTCGACGCTCACCTGGCGATACCGCCGTAGTCCAGACCCTCCTCTCCTCTCATGATGATGTAGAGCCGACGCCGAAGGTCATACGGCTTCACGTTCATGATCTGAAAAACATTTTTTTTTTAAATAAATAAATCACTCATTAGCTTTTAATGCAGAGTTCAGAACTTAAGCATTTGGGTAAAGAGATTTGAATAGTTTTGACTTTAAATCTAAACAAAAAGGGAAAAGGTGTGCACAAATAAAATATTACCAAATATAAACACCATTCATTCAGAAAACACAAAACTGAATACACGTGTTATTTAATAGGGTGATTTTAATTCCTTTGTGTGCCACACTGCTGCAGAGAAGGAGTGCCGTGTGTGCCTGACCTGCTGGAACGAATCTTCAAACAGTGTTTGTCTGGACACGGAGATCTTCACATGGCTGGGCAAGGCGTTGGACTGCACAGAGACAACAACGTTCGGGAATATCAGGAATGTTTGCACATTTGTTTTGGCTCACAGGACATTCTTGGAAACCCTGTCACAACTTAGCAGTTTTAGCTGACTGGGACAGCTAAATCCTGGAAGTTAAACGTTTCTCTCTGGAAGGTGCAGCACTCATGAGGTAAACTTCATGTGAGATGAACAGACATTTTTACCCTGAATGTTCAATTATCACCCCGTAATTAAGTTACTCTGAACAATTTGTGAGCTTTCAGATATTTGTGTTTAGAAAATATGCATTTGATATTAAAGATTGTCTTGTTACAAATGCTAATTTTGAATAATTAATGAATATGCACTCAAATTATGGGTTACACTTTCTGGCAAAGATGTCAAACATTTTAAGCTTGCCGTGTCCAAATTTCAGACTCAAATGTCCAAAATCCTCAGTTCTTTTTATCCAATTATAAAGGTAAAACAAAACAGTGTGAATTTATGACCTATATTTTAACAAAAGGTAGGCATTTAAATATGCAGCCTCTGGAAAAACGAGTGAACGAATGATCTGACTGATGGATGCAACGTTTTTTTCTCTATACTTATCCAGACCTGGAGAAACTCAAATCACTACAAACATTTCCAGGTTGCATAGGAACGCGGGGCAGCTTCAGTGAGAGGATTGTTTCCTTTCTTTTAGAGACTGAATCAAGAAGATCAAAGCCGTTGAAGGTAAACTGAGTGTTTTATTGACACTTACATGACACAGGAAACGGAACTGGTGGTATTTCCATCTGAAGCTCCGATCATAAGCTCCAGGCGAGCCGCCCTGCCTTGACCTGAACACAGACATGAAAACAGATAAAAAATTGGTCAGTTTCACATTAAAATAAACCGCAAACAAAAAATAGAAAAATGAAGAAGTTGACGTTCCAGGGAGCAAGTGATATTGTATTTACATAATTCATTCTGCTGCAAATCAATGTCTGGGCCTCAAAGAGAAAGGTGAGCTTAGGGATGCAGCTGTGTTAGTGTTAGCCCCACAAACTCTCCGCGCACACACACAGGTTTTCTGCTTTGTCAGCAGCAAAAAAGGCCAAGATGCAGAGAGAAAGAAAGTAAAAAAAAAAAGAAAGAGGGGAGGAAGAGACAAAATGTGTGGGGCTCGCTGAGCTGCCAGGCACTTCTCAGTCTGGGTTCAGAAGCGGAGACCGCAGCGGCAGAGCGCCGTCCGTGCGAACCCGCGCCTCTGCAGGATCCAGAGCAAAAAAACAGTCCAAAAGTGTCTTTCTGGACCGCTCTGAAGCCACCGGACTAAAAATAAGAGCAAACATTACCAGGAGGAGCAGATTCATGCAGCTTTCTCCACAAACACGTGCCGTATACAGCAGTGGCCACATAAGCAAAACTGAGAGGGCACACAGAAAAGCATAAACAGCCACATAGATGCCAGGACAGTCTGCGGCGCGGCACACAGCCCGACTCCGGCTCCGGGATTTCAAGCTGCTGCAATAAAGACATTTACAGTTTGTCCGAATGAGCATGTTGCTGCGATTTAATGTCATCTCTTAATTAAACGGCTACGACAAAAGGAAACGTAAATCATAGACGAAGAAATGAAAGGAGTGGAGTTAAGATAACAAGCTGATAAAAATAAATAAATAAAAAATCAAACAGAATAAAATGTAGTTCAGATTTAGAGACATTTTGACCCTGTTATGTGGAAATTAACATTGTATGCAAGACCAAGGCAGAATTACTGTGCAAGAATCAAAGTATTGGAACACAAATAGAAATCTGATTGTGATTGTTTCGTTAAAAGTGGCTCTCTGTCTCGGTCTGTGGCAGGTTTGAGGGGGAGAGACAATAGTTACCCTGACTCAAAGCCGGGTCTGGGGTCTTTAAAGGTGGTGGTGCGAGAGTTGTGGTCCACAAAATACCGCACTCCCTCTGCGGTGTACTTCATCTCCCAGCCAGGGGGCAGGGGGTGCTCCTTGATCATCCTGCAACAGGGAGAGGGGCAGTGAGCACGTTGCCGAGCCGAGGGGCCCCGTCTGGGGGGGCGAAGCTAACACAATCCCCCCCTGCCAACCTGTGCTGATAGAAAGCCAGGGTGCTAAAGCAAAAAGATGAGCCACAATGTGGCAAAACCTTTAAGTTTGAAAGTAGTGGAGATCAACTCAGAAAAAAAAGCTCAACTGTGCATGCCTTATTTGTGATAGAGTCAAATAAATAAATAAATACAGCACCTTCCACATAAAGAAAAATAGCCAATAGCAAAATCTCACTGAAAAATTCAGAAGTTTTCAATCATTTTAGGCACAATTATTCCAAAATATGTTTAAAATCACAGAGGCCACATTTATTGGCTCCCTGAATAATCCCTATAAAATAAATGCAAATGAGGCTCTTTTTTTTTTTTGTCATTTATGTTTTACATTTTAAAGTTGATCCAAGCAATAGTCATGCTCCAGGGAAGAAGGAAGTCATTGATAACTTAGAGGTAAGAATAGATGCATATCCACTGCAGGAGCTTTTTTTATAAGAACCATGCTGTCTGCCTGGTTCTTCTTTTCTTTCTCCTCAGGGAAAAGGTTTTCTCCTGACAAGGAGCCTCGGCATAGATGCCAAAATATAAATGAAGTTTTGAGTGTGATAAATATTTCTGTGTGGTTAAAATATGATTACACACTACCACACAGTTTGGGGAGTCTTCACTTCACTTTTAAACCACAACAACAAAAATGTGATCCGAATTAGACTCATTCCTCCAGGTTTTGATGACAGAGGGAAGAAGATATATGTCCAGACTGCGGAGGCAGCCCACTCAGGAACAGTGGGAGGAAGCAATTTGATCAAACAGCCCGGCAGTGGACCCCATAGTGGAAACGCACACAACCATCCGTGAAATATAAAGTTTGGGGAAATTCTGGCACCACAGCAGGCCCGTTTTTATTAAGCAATTCATCAAAATAGGAAAGACAAGAGAACTTGATCCTCGAGTAAGCCTTGTGCGTTAATAGAAATGATTCAGGGTGTGGGTGCACAGTGAAAGGTTTAACTGTAAGGCTTTCACGCAGCCATTAAATATGAAGGATGCTTATGTGCTTTCAGAAAAAACATACAAATTTGCTGCTGTTTTAAATAAAAAAAAATTTTCATTTATATCTAAGGCATGTAGACTGACTTGGCATGGAAGCTGAGTAAAAGATGCTTTCCATATGAAGTGGCAAATTGTCTGAACTTAGCAGAATCGCAAGTGAGTGAAAATATAACAAAAGTTTAATTATGAGTGACATGAAACAAAAATAATTTAAAAACTCCGGCTAGAGGAAGATAAAATGACATCGGCAACATGATCGGTTGTGTTGTGATAAACTCTGAAAATGGCTTCATAAGCACTTTTGTCTGTTTGTTGTTTCGAATCAAACTTTTGTGAAGATCCGATGCTGGTCCGTTCCTGGGAAACTTTTCAACGTCTGTTTCTGTCATAATTCGGAAAGCTGTCTCACAGCAGTGTCATGTTCACGTCTCCCCCTGTCTGAGCAAACACTCAAAGCAAGGCGCCACCTAACAAGCAGGCAGACACACATGCTCAGACACACTCGTGTTGAATCTGGAGCTCTCACCCTTGGGTCCGAGGATCGTCCCACTGAGTTGTCCTGGTGTTGTGGTTGACGAAGTACACCCGGCCATTGTCCTGACGTTTCTCTGCGAACACAAGCAAGACAGAAGGAGCTCGAGTATTGCATCAGAATATCAGAGTAGGCATTCATCGAATCGTATATCGTTTATCGTGGTAAACTTCGCACCGCGATAAGATTGGACTTTTCGCTCCAATTAATAATGTTTAAAAATGACAAAAGATTTCTGTACTGTTAGGATTGTTATTTATTTATCCAGTTTGTTCATCAAAGGTGTGTCGATAAATATCAATACATTAGAAAATATCATTAAATGCAGTTAATGTTTGCATTTTAATCACACTTCTTAAACTGATTTTCGTCCTAAAGAAGCTTATTACAAATTGTCGGGCTTTGACTGCTGTGCACAGCCCCTCAGACACTTTATAAAAAGAAATAAAAAGCTTTTATTGTTATAACCGTAGCACCATAAAGTACTGTTCACATTGCTCACCCCTTAATCAGAGGAATCACCTTTTGGGATGAAGGGGAGAGGAAAACTATCAGAACTCTGAGATAAAACTGGCAGGTCTGTGTTGTATTTCACCACGACTCGATGTGAATACACGGAGGTTCGTTTCTGGTGGTTAATAAAGTTTTACAAAAGAAAACTTCAGTGAAAGTTTTCTTCTTTCATGCAAAAGTGTGTCTGTGCCATGAAAGTTAAGCCGGTGCCCCATCCTCCTCCCTCCGCTGCTCTGACATCTTTTTCTCATTACCAGCAGTAAGTGGCGGGCCCAGAAACAGTAGTGCTCACATTGCAGCTCCTGCTAGCGTTCTCCTTTCCTCTCTCCACCCCCCTTCATCATCCAGTCAGAGCTCCCTTCACTTTTTCTCCTTCATCATCTTTTCTCCCATCTTTCTCTTTCCGAATCTGAGCCTCAAACAAAAGAGAGAAAAGAAAAAAAAAGAGAACTAGAGGGAAGAGACCGCAGTTGACAAAAAAGAAAAGAGAGCAAAAAAGAAAGAAAGCACGCCCGAGAGGCGAAGCTGAGCCAATGATATAATTGAGGTTTTCGTCTTGAGGTACCATAACATGTTGAAAAGGCATCATGGGCAGAGGAGAGGGAGCGTTTCTGGAGAAGACACGGCTGTGAAAATGCTGGCGGACGCGAAGCTGCCAGCGGCGTTCGTTTATGAATGAATGTGTGTGACGAGGGGAGTCTGCGTGGATCCCATTACATTACTCTGTTGGGAAAATGTTGGATGATGAAGGGTCCCATCAATAACACGGCCCCTGTAATTTGTAGACCTTTAGAGCAAAGGGAGTCCTTACAGTGATAAACGAGCGGAGCAACAAATAGAAAGCAGGAGAGAATTTCTTCAACGGAGCAGAAATCAGAATCACTCGAGTGGAGACGTAAATCTGCCAATTAACGACCGGTTCGCTAGCGGCACCAGCGTCCCCCCGGACAAAACCAAAGGGAGAACATTCCTTCTGTTGTTTCATGAAGGCCTAATACCACTAAAAACTGCTCTGAGGTTGGCAAAAGCAAAATACACTTAATGCGTTGCAGAGCTGCACAATATATCAAGTTATAATTGTAAAACACTGGTGGGATCCAATATTTACCAGGCTACTACGTCTTAAAAGCCAAGCGCTAAAACTCTGCTGGTCAAAGATATGGCCTCATGGATGCACTTTTACTGTCACAGCTGATCTAAGTGACCCTGGAGTTCAGGGAAATCGCTCGTGACATTGTGATGACAGCAAAGACAGGACGAAAAATGTGAATTAATGACAAGTCGACCTTGTGCTTGTGAAAAACAAAACCATTCTCTCAAATTGTTCAGAAAACCCAAATAAAAAGTGCTTGAACAAACAAAAATAATGCTCTGCTGCACAACGTATCCAATTAAAACCATCCTGGAAATGTCAGTGCAATGCTGCATCAAACAACACCGCTTTGACGGGATATTTAGTAGCAACATTTAAAGCTCTGCAGACAAATAATGTGTTCAGATGTGCTTGTACGCTTCCTTTATGGCCGGCAATGATCGATCCTAAAAGCTCAGGAATAGTGGAGGGCACGTCACAACGATGAAAAAGAAGAGTGAGGAAAATCCCAATCTATATCGCCGATGCAGAGTTCACCGATAACATCGTTGTCTGATCCTCCGCAGACTCTTTACCAAACCTCTGCTCCACAGCTGAAAGCAGGAACTTAGGCTACATTTGAAATCTCCTACTTAATGACAAAAATATTTATATTGACGCAAAATAAAAGCCGAGCCAGAAGAGCACTGCCAGCTTTCAATTTAAATAAGTGAGTTAAGAAAAATTCATTTCTAACTGAGGTAAGATAATTGATGTTAAACTTTGCAACAACTCTTCTTCTTCATCGTCTCGTCCCTACCACTCTCTGATTCATTCGCTCAGATCTCAATCCCATGTCAGCAAAAGTCCAACTAACAAGAGGTACAAAATGTTGGGAAGCAGAGTTTTAATGAACTACCTGGAAGATAACAGCCAATCACATTTTGCCTTGAAGAAATATTTTGGGTTTTCATCATTGCACAGATTGAAGTTGCATTGACCTTCTCTTGATCTGGCATGCAGGGCCCCATTTAAAAAACAAGCATCCATATCTTTACCAGACTCCATTTTCTAGATTTTTCAAGCAATATTGTGAATGTTAAGAGCAGAAATCGTTAACATCATTGGGGTAAGCGACTATTTCACTAATTTCCTGGCAAATGGACAAACTCAGGTTGAAAGGTATATAAAGAGGAGACGTATAAAGTGTGAACATTAATTACAGATCCGTTAAATGACAAGTAGTGATTGGTTATGCTTTTATTTTGAAAATTGCAGAACAATGGAATGCTTTATTTGGTTTCTAAATCAGCTCAACTTTAAGAATCACAGCTCAAAGTGGCCCAAAAAGAAGTAAAATTGACCCTCTGTTTAATCTCTGTATGACTTATATCTTATTCCCTATAAATTAGAAAAACGATTTGTTGAATCAAATTAATTTGATATTGTTTAAAGTCAATACCCAATAACTAGATGAGGGATTCAGAAATAAACATCTTTCTTCCTCAATCCAGACTCGGAAACTTTTTAAATCCAAATCCAAGACTTCAAAGGAAGCCTGAAGATATTGTGCAGCCCTAAGCAGATGACGACATAAAGGCAGCTGGAGAGAAATAGTAATCTGTGTGCATACGGGCGAGTCAGGCGAACTTACCCCATCCGGGAGGCAGCGGGCCCAGGGGGTCATTTTCCACCGGCGCGCCGGACGGCTGGGGAGAGACAAAACAAATCCAGTTAGGACATCTTTCTGTCTCTCGTCTTCCACATGCTGCATGTTTCTTCTCAGCCTTGTGTCACTCTGTGTTGGTATTCTGCTTTCCTGATGCTGTTTGTGTGAAACATTGAAAAATAAATAAAAAAAAGTCAAGCAAGGAAGGGAAAAAGTTGAGAACGAAAAAAAACCTTACGCAGTTCAGCTCTTCCCAGGGCAGCAGATCTTTTCACCTTGCTACCTCCTGAAGCCCAGTGTGTGAGTGTGTGTGTGTGTGTGTGAAGTATTTAAGATAGAAAGGGGCTGGCGGGGCAACATGGTGGGCCGGGGGGCAGGGGGGTCCTCTCTGCTCCAGCAGCGAGGGGCGACTGAGGGAGCTGGCCGGCCAGCGGCTCCAGTGGTTTCCAAAAGCGACACGCTCAGTAGGAGGATAAAACAACAACGCTGTTCCAATGAGCTCACTGGCTGGATGCAAGCCCCGCCCACTCAGCTTCCCGCTCCACTGCTCGAACGCACACCCTCCCGCCCCCACCGACACCACCTTCTCATCCACCGACCCAGCCCTCAGGTCCTCCTCCTCCTTTCTAGCGCTGCTGTGAAACCAGGCAGGGAAGTGTGATGTCTGAGCAAACTGAGGGAACATTCATGCCTGTTCCAGACTGGACACCCCACCTCCTCTCCTGCCCCACCCACCCAAAGTTTCACAAAAGGCACCTTTATTCACCGTAGGCTTGGAAACCACTGTGGTCAGGCTGCACACACACACCTAATAGGGGGAAGGAAAAAAAAAAAGATGTGCGTGTGTATGTGTGTAGCAAAGTGTGGAAAATTTGTCCGTGGCAAACAGTCGGTCAGTGTGTACGCTTTAATATGAGGATAAACACACACACCAGCACGCAAGAATATATGAACTGGACTGGGAAAGCAGCTCAAACGTTTGCTTGTTTGGAACGTTACAAGAAGCTCCAACATCACTGGAGAGTTTACCAGAAATCAGGATGCACACTATTACAGCTTAATTCATCCATTTATGCAGAAAATCTAAAATAAATGATCATTTTTGGCAGGATTACATTCACTGAAATCCCTGTACACTGCAAAAAAACACAAACCTTACTAAGCATTTTTGGTCTAGTTTTTGGTGCAGATCTCTTAGTACTTAGTAACTTTTCAGCAATAATAAAAATTAAATATGAGCTTGTTTTAAGTCAATATTTTCTTAGTATTGATAAAAATGTACTAGTTCCACTGGGACATTATTTCACTTATAACACCTTGTTAACATCTTGTTACAAGTGAAATAATCTGGCATTTTTCATCAATGTTAAGTAATAGTTGACTTAAAACAAGCTGTTATATTTTATTGAAATAAAAATACTTGTATATTAGTTTTGTCTTATTTCATATGTACTAAGACATTTGGACCAGAAACTACACCAAAAATATTTGGTAAGATTTGTGTTATTTGCAGTGCAAAGCCTTGGGAGGCTGAATGCAGGCAACAAAAACTCATTTAATTTCTCCAAATGAAATCTGCAGCTTCTTCAAAAGGTCTTTCCCTCATGCTGGCCTTAAAATATTGATGCTTTCCTCGGCGTGCATGAGTGGAGTATTATCCACCTAATGCCAGCGTCACTTTGAGCGTCTTTTAAAGCAGCTCTGTCATGGAAACTCTGAGGGAGTCGGGATGGAAAGGACTGGGAATGCGTGAGGAGTGAGACTGGGCACAGAACAGGGTTAAAGGGTGTGTGCGATTGTGTGTGCGAGTGTGTGTCGCTCCCATCGACAGCCAATCTATGCCCCGAGCCCCGCCCGTATGGGTTTTCTGTGACTAAAAAAGGTAAAAGGAGAATATAATGATATAAAGACATGATGACTTCATCCTGGCTCTGACCATTCAGCTCCTCCGTGGCTTCCAGACAGAGCGAAGCTGGAGGGAGGAAAAGAAAAGGAGACTGGGAAAACAAGGGAGGGAGAGGAAGTGAGGAAAAGCGGCCATTTGGCACAAAACGTGAAATAAGGATAGTGTGCTGCGGACTGTGGGAGGAGTACAGGTGAAAATGTAGCTTTGGACTCATGAGAAGAAAATACTGAGGACAAAACTAAATCTAGTTGTTAATGTGAACATACATCAGGGGGTAAAAATCATGTACTACAGGGAAAATTAGTTGGGAGTGTCTTAATCAAAAGGTCATGGAGTTTGCCTGAGAAAATACCAAGTCATCTTAGTGCTTCATGCCAATGAAGCAGAAAACGGGGAGTACTGTCAACTCACATTTCAAGAGGATTTCAGCTTTTGGCCTGTTTTTAAAATGCCAATAAAGTTTATAGTGGAAATCTCTACAGTAGTGAAACTTTAAGTGTGGAAAATGAAAAAAAAAAAAAAAAAAAAAAACCCACAGAGTGTAAGGGTGGACGATCAGATGAACAAAAAGACAACTGGACTGACTCACTGGATGATGAATGGATGAACTGACAGACGGATGTACTTGTAGAAATCTAGATATTTATCCATTAGACACTGAAACATTTTAAGATTATCCAGCGCTTCACTGACGAGACTTAGAAATGAAGAACAGAAAGTTTAAACTAGATTCTCTAGTTTTTACATTTGAATCCATAACAAGAGGTCAGGTGGGGTTAAATTATCCTTTAGCTTTATTTATGTTGCCATAGGCTCAGGCAGCTTGATGTCAAACTCACCAATTTTTTCCCACTTTCTTCTTCTACGACTCTCCAATTTTTATCATTTGCTGTGATTTCAACCGCTAACTTTTTGTTTTCTCAATGCAATCTGTTGGGTTTAGGCAGAAAACTTTTTAACCTACTTTGAATAATTAATCGAACATTTGTATCAGATTGATATCTGGAACCAAATAGAGTGTGTGATTGAACTGAAATTATCTTTTTTTTTTCTAAATGCCTGGAGACAAATGTTTTTGTGAATTGGCGCTACATAAATAAACTTAATTGAATTAAATTTTATATCACAAGAAAAATTGACATTAGTACATTAAGAAGAGCCAAACTGAACAGGAATAAATTAACATATCAGTTAATAGAAATTACATTTTCCTCTTCTCAGTGTTTTTGTGCATCAGTTAAAGCTGGCAGTGACAAACATACCAGCGGTTCACCCAAACGCAAGTTTTATGTGAAACCGGGAAGGAGAAATGCGTTTTATTAATGTTTTATAGAAAAAACCCCCAACTCTAATTCAAAGACTTTCTTTTCCCCAATTAAGATAAAAAACAAATGCCTAGATTTTCTTTCAGAAAAGCAGCATGTTTTGTGTTTTTACCTGCAGGATCTTTGCAGCATTTTTTGTTTTTTTGAGAACCAAATTGCCATATTTAGTCCAAAGTATAAGTCCACCAAGGTCCAATGTACTGAGCAAGATTCGTGCAGCTTCAACATTTTCTGTTCATTGTCCTTTCATGGCAAAAACGCTGTATATGGAAATATGAGTGCTGACGGGTTGTGTGTAAACACAAGCTAAGGTGTTAGCAGGAGCAGCGCGGACATGTGTGAATTTTCTGTTCTGTGCTGTGGGTGATAAAACACAGGGTTGATTCAGGTGCTGCTGTTAAGGAGCCCTTGTTCAGGCAAAAATGGGCTGAACTCATAATTGGAGCGGTGGAGGAGGGATGAGGAGATTCTGCTGGGAAGGAAACCAATCTGACAGCAGAAAATCAAGGGCGGAAAAATTGTGTCTGAAATAAAGCCAGATGAAAATGAAGACGTTCTGATGCAGAAAGGGAAAGTTGTGGAAACCAAAACGAGATTGTTTAGCAAGGGCGATGGAATGATGAGGAGGGGTTACAGGAAGGAGCAAGGGTGAGTAACACGGAAGGGACGGCAGGCAGAGAAGGAGGAAACGAGGGAGAGCTGGAAATGGCAGCTAATGGCCACGAGGCCGCCCTTCTAACGAGCTAAAATTACTCTGCAAACACACATTTGTGCTTCTATCTTTGCATGGACTGAGACAGCAGCGGTCAATGTTTTCACTGTTGATTCACGTTCACTTTACTTTCTCAACTACGTTCTTTGCTAGCTCAAAGAAAAAGAAAAAAAAAAAAACAAGGGAAAGTCTCAAGTTTTACCTAATTAAACGACAAATCAAAAAAATTTACTTAATCTGTAATTCGAAAAAGAAACATCAGAATATCAAGTTTTTAAAAATGATTTGTGGTGAGTTTTATTTGTTGACATCTGACAAAGTTGTTGAAGGACAAAAACTTATTTCTATGTGGAACTAAATTAACAACAATACAGGCTCCACCTTCACCTCCTTCATTCTGCTGTTTATACAGATTAAAAACTGAACAGACCTGATTGTGTTTGGTGTTAAAATATGAAGAAATGGAGAACAAAGTAAGATCAGTTTGATACTGAACACTGTCTACCATGTTTCAAACAGAAAAGCTCTGTGAAATTTGCATATGCTGAACAGTTATTTTATGTAAAGGTGTTATTTTGGATATTTTTCATAGACTGAATTAAAAATAAGATAAAATGGTTTTGTGATGAATGAGGAGTCACCGGAAAGAAGTACAACAAAAACGTCTTAATAGTTGTTCAAATATATTGACTGGGACCAATTTAAAAGTCAAAGTCTGGCTTCTTGGAAGCAAACAGAAAAACAGGAGAGAGCTCCAACACTTTTTGCACAGCAGTGTAAATGAAGAGCTGCTTTGGTGCGTGTGTATATTGGTTTGCGCAGATGAGCCTTTGCACAATGCTTCCATACAGCCGTGTGAAAAATGTGCATGCCCCTTCGAGCAGCTCCGTGGATTTAAGAAGACCGGCCACTTGACCCTCTTCAGTTGTCATGTGCAGCGCAGAAAAATGTTGCACCTGAGCTCAACATTAGCAGCACTTGACTCACACCGAGGCAGAAGAAGCACATGATGCTGCCCCTCGACATGCACAGTGGAGTCGACGTATCCTTCAGTGCATGAAGTCCGCAATCCAGTTCGTTTTCATTCAACCAAAAATGAAAAACTCTACAATGCTTGCAGAACCTTTCAGCTGGTTGGAAAAATAACAGTGCAGCTGAGCGGGGGCGGTGGTGAGTGCGCCAGCCAGGCAGCGGATCGTGTGCCTGTGTTCACAGTGAAGCTATGAGCCCTTTTGTGAGCCTGTTTCCTTGTTCACACACACTGGGGCCATAAATAGTCGGCGCTATCAGCAGTTTGGGCATTCCAAGACAGAGCAGCGTACTATCAACAACCTGCCCTCTTGGCTGTTCTCACACACTGGGTGAAGGAGGGAAGAGAAGGGAAGCGGAGAAGGAAAGGACGACGGTGGAGTTGTTGATTCTGTCCAAAAAAAAAAAAAAAAAAGCAACGGCATTGAATGCTTGTGTCTGATCGGCTTTTTCTGCAGTTTTACCTGCAGAGTAAGTGGCGTAAAGGAGGATGCTTAGTTACCGGTAAATCCAATCCTACTCAAACAGCTGGCAGGTGGTTCTGAATGTTTTTAACTCTGAAAGTCTGGATATTAATTTCCCACAGAACCAATATGGAATGATTCGTGATGCTTCAAAACACTTATTTCACCAGATGTGAGAGAAAAATTTGATAATCTGACAATATGACATCAAGAACTTAACTGGATTCTTTTTTCACTGTTAAAAGTAACATTTTAAACCTTATATTCCTGATGTGTAAAAGTATTCGTACATTTAATGAATGCTCACAGTTCAGACATTATGTTCTGCTATATGCAGTCAGGTGAATAATACTGCATATCAGTCGTAAGCAATTGCCACCCTCATTTGGAAAATAAACATGTTTCTTTTGCTTTCTGCTAAGTAGCAAACGAGGAGAAAACCATGATATAATTTCACTTCAAAGCAATTGAATAATTACTTGTTATATCATGCAGAAGAATGAAAACTTGACTCTACTGAACTCTATTTACCAAACATTTGACTTCTGAAGCATGTTGAGCACCCATTGTGTTTGTCTGCAGCATAAAATGGCACTAAAATCCACTCAAAGTTCTGGTTGTAAAGTTGTGACTTGTGAAAAGGTCAAGCAGTGTGAATTCCTCTGGAAGGCATTTTACGTGTTTCAATAAAGTCAGTCAACACCTGATTTTCACAACAAATCTGAGCTGTAAAAAATGGAAATGTCACATCTAGACTTGGAATCATTTTACTGACTAACTTAGCAGGAAAAAATAAAAAATAAATAAATAAACTTCCCCCAAAAAGAAAGAGAAGGTTATGACACAATGGTTTGATTTGGGGTGCTAAAAGAAAAGTATTTGGGTGCGAAATGAGTAATTAGTGGGATACAACACAGTTTTCTTTCAAAAAATAAAAATAAAAGAGTATGTGGATAAAAGAAATATGTAAGGGATGTTTAAGTCTAAACTCTAAAGTTGGACCGAAGACAAATAAAGCCCACACTCGGAAGACCATAAACCCAAACAGACGCAGGACAACAAAACGAAGTGCACGAAAAACACCAAAGCTGCATTAAAGTAAAAAACAAAGGGTGGGGAAATTTTATTGGAGCTTGTATAAGTTTTAATGCTGGTTTAACAGATGACCCATTGAAGAATCTTTGTTGTTTTAATCCAGTATAATGTTAGTGTCTGGCAACTGTCTGACTATGGCTGCTCCATTCAGACCCACTGGAATAAACACACGTCTGTGTGTAATTAATCTATATAATGCGTTTCAATTAGAGATAAAGTTCCTCAGATAAATGGACTTCTCAATAATATTCTGGTTTATTAAAACCCTTAACTAACAAGATAACATGCAAGTGTTTTAGGGTGTCCGTTAGTTTTTATTTAAACTCAAAAATAATGACAAATGTTCCAAAGGATGTATTTATCCCGAGTTAGAATTTGTCATTTTTCAAAAGGTTGTACAACTTTTGGAGCTCTAAATTACATTTATTAATCTGGAGGAGAGCAAAAGGCTCTCTGGATCACTTAGAGCATTTTAAATGTCACAAAAATGCCCGTAAGAAGGAATGAGGAAATGTGGGATGACTCAGGAGTTTGCTACATGACAGCAGCAGTCTCCAGCCTCGGTTTTCTTGGCCCACTGAGCTGCAGGTTTTAGACGTCTCTGCTCCAGCAAACCTGATTTAAATGATAGCAATAACTAACAATATTAATCACACCAGTTTTAAAGGCCTAAACTGGCTCCCAGGAGCTCAGATAATAGACTTTAAAATACTGTTAGTTTGTAAATCATTTTAAGGTCTTAGCACCACAATACGTTAAAGATCTGCTATTGTTGTTGTTTCAACCTTTCAGAGCTCTCAGGTCTTCTGGTTCTGGTTCTGCTCTGCATTCCCAGAACCAAACATGGAGAAGCAGCATTGAGCCTCTATGCACCACAAATCTGGAACAAACTTCTAGAAATGCGCAAAACAGCCGAAACCCTGACTTCCTTTAAATCTCAGCTGTTTAGAGTTGCTTTTGAAACCTAATCATGAAAAAAGTAACGTCGTTGAATGCATCACCTATGACTTTGTACTTTTTTGTTTTTATGATGTAAAGCATTTTGAAATGCCTTGTTGCTGAAAGATGCTAGACAAATAATTTTTTATTGATTTGATTAATTTGCCATGTCTGACCTACAACAGCAAACTGATCACATGCGGGTGGCTTTATGTCTTGGAAAGCAAAGGGACGCGGCTAAAACAAGCTGAACTGACCTCCCAGCAGTAGCTTCCTTTAGCTGAAACCATTTGCAATCTTATGAATCGGTGAGGATCTGTGGGTACCTGGTAAAGGAAGCGCTGGCTGAATTGGTGCATGGCGCCCTGCAGCTGGCTGCGCTGGCTCTGCCATTGCTGATAGTTACGCACGGACTCGGCCGTGGGCCTCTGCCACGTGGTGGTTCTGGTGTTGTGGTCCACATAGTAGAATCGACCTCCCTGGTCCACTCGTTTCTCCCAGCTGAAAGGGGGAATTGGTTGGAAAACACAAGTCGGGGTGAGACGGGGCTTTCAGCAACATCTTTTTTATTTGACAGGTCAAGAGTGGGTGGTTGCATCAAAAAGCTGCTCCCTGTTTCTAAAGTCGAGGAAAAAGAAACAAAGACAAGAAAAGGAAGGAAAACAGAGAGAGGAGGCGATGAGCGAGTGGTAGTTGAGAAAGCAAGAGAAAAAAGACCAGGAGGGAAAAAAGCAATAATGTAAAGATACCATTTTACAGGAAAGGAGGAGGAGAAAAAAGGAAAATGCTGCTAAAAAAGGAAACGTAGAGAATTCTAGAAATTCCTACAGAAATATTTAAAATGTTATTTTTATGCTCCACACCTAAAATATAAACCTTCCTAGAAATTAATCATGATGCGGTAAAAACTTATTCCACAAAACCCAAAATGGATTACAACGGCCAAACAGGAGATGGATGACATTTTTCCTTGTGTTGAACTCAGTTTTCATGCTGCTCATTATTTTTTTTAGTAATTCCATTCAAATAGTAAATTATGTGTATCCATTACACACTGAGTGATTAGTTTCAAGTGATTATTTCTGTCAAATTCTTTGACATAAAAGATTATTTAAACAAAAAATTACTGCGGTGTGGAAGATACGACTGTGGGACAATGTTTGACCTGCTACATAAAGAGTCATAAAAGTCTGCTGTTAAAAAAGCTGGCTAATCATAGGGTGCTGCATATAAAATTGAGTGGAAGGTAAAACTCTGATAAAAATGTAGGTGCACAAGACACTGAGATAACCACTACCTCGAGAGTGACTTCAGATGAAAATACTGTTTGAGTGTTGTGGACTGCAGCTGGATTTAGGCTCAGACAGAAGTATGCAGGACCTGAAAGCGTCTCGTTCCTTATGCTTAATCTCTCAGCAAACTGGCCACAAAGAGAAATTGTCAGATATTGCCAGGAGGAAAACGAAAGACACCAAACCCAACGATGCAGATGACCTGAAGGCATTCTGGACTTCTGTTGCACCTCAGCAGAGCCACAGGCCGACTGCCTCCATGCCACACACCAAAGATCCAGTAGATCCTAAAAGTCTTTTTTTTATTTTTTTATTGATGTTATATCACATTCTGATTTTCTGAGTAACTACGTTTTGGGCTATTATAAGCTGTAACCAATACCCATCAAATAAACACCTAACAAAGCTTTCTTTGTATCTCACCACTTCTACATTTTTGAAAATGTTTCAATAATATTGAACTCTATTAAGATTTCCTCAAAGATTGCAGCATGTTGACTGTAGCATCTTATTCTGTTTGAGACTCATTTCTATTCCCCCTTTATGCTTTGGGGAGCGCTTTATTGCATTTATTCTCGATTGCGCCATTTCTTAAGGTTTCATCTTTCAATGAGAAGCACATAAAGTTAGTATGAAATTGCTCTTGCTAATGCAAAACACTTCAAGCCAAAGCCCGTTTTCAATTATGTAAATGAGAGAGAACAACAGGAGAAGCAATTCTGACTGCCGATAGCCATGTTTGCACCACAGCGAGCTTTTTGTCCGCTGCTGCTTGCCAGTGGTATTACTCAGAGGTGAATGTGTATCCCAGTTTTCCCCAGAGGCAGGAGGTCTGGACAGAGGCTGAGATAGTAGCAACCCACAGAAACACAAACACACACAAAGGACAGTGTTATGAAGGACACCACACACACACATAGGCTGACTGCTGCTATTCTCATATCTGACTTAAGCGTTGCAGAATTTGGAAGAGAAATCAGCATCAACTTCCATGTGCTTGGAAAAACACTGACTTGATTTCTTAGGAACCTTTTAAAATCTGCACGAGAGGAAAAATAAATATAGTCCCCTGCGGTGAAAGATGGGAGTTTCTGCTTATAACCAGAAAAGGTTAAAGACAAGCCATGTAAAGCTGCAAGTCATTATATGTCAGGGCACAGGTCTCGCCCCTACTTGAGCTTTAATCCTCCAACTTTTAGTTTGCACAGCCTCCCAAAGCTCTGAATAGATGCACTTTGGTTACTCCAAAGTTATTAATGCAAACTCACACAAAGACAAACACATCCAGTCTGCTCAGTGGGCAGAAGAACTGCATACATACTTCAGTATGTAAGAAATGGACTGGGACATTACAAAAACCCCCAACAATATTTAGTGTAGCTATGAAAAGTATATACTATTGGATGCGTTAAACTTTTCATTGCTCTTACAAATTAATTGTGATCAACAAAATTACAAGACCATTTTTAAGTAGTTGATTGATAATGTCATCTTCATGTTCGCTCTCGCAAAGACAAATAAACTTTAATTTGGAAAAGACCCTTAACACAGAAAAATACGGCAAAATCAAAAACCACACAGATGAGTAAAATGTATTACATCTCAAAACAAAATTGCCCTTGAAAAAATGCTAATCATCAAAATAGAAATTGAGAAGCTCATTTAAAATGATCATGTGATTAAATGATTATTTTCTTACTAATAGTCCTGCAATGAGCGCAGTCATTGTGTCTCAAGTGATTGTTTTACAGTCGTACACCTGCAAAGTCTATTCACTGGTTGCTCAGCAATTCAGAGAAAATGTTACTCAAAAGTGTAAGATATTAATGAACTACAGTGGTTGTCGCCATAACAGCTCTTGGCTGCTGAAGGACTCTTTACCAGTGGAGTTGATTACAAACAAGAGTTTTTCGGATGACCTCCATGTTTCTGTGCATCATATAAACAGCAGGGCTCTTCGCTCTCTGGTGTCATCAACAGTAGCTACTCATTTACTGGAGACGGGGGAAATCTCATTGAGCCTCTACATAGTTATTTATCTGATTATATCTCCAAGAACTGCTCGGAGTACATCTGCGTTCCTCTTTTGGACGGGCCATTTGTTACTCGTCACTGTTTCGATTCAGGGTAAGATCTTCTCCGTGTTTGAGGTTTAAAGTTAAAGTTTTGTTCTGATAACCAAAGAAAAGAGTAAAAAGATCAATAAATGATTGCAATTTCATTACAATTAGATTAAAAAAAACAGTATGTGAGAAGAGTCTAAGAAAAACAAACTTCTGAAAACGTTTTCTTCCTGACACAGCAGTGACCCCCTTTAAACTAAACCAAAAACCCACAAACACCCTGGATAATGTCAGGCTTTTGTCTCAAGTGGATATTCTCTGGGTTCAGTCCTATATTAAATGACTGCAGTACTTGTGGCTCCAGATCTGATTGCCTGTGATGTAAAAATAACACTCCCTAATTTTCTATGATGATACTTTACTCAAACAGGAAAGGGTACAGCTTATTCTTTGGTCTTACTAATAGGTGTTTACTGAAACAGTTAAGGATCTAAAAGGGAACGGAGCTGCAAAACTCACATACATCGATGCAATGACTTAATAAAAAAGTCCTGCTGTGTATCATCGACTCCCATAATCTAATCAAAAATTATACACACCGTCACTGCTTGCAGGAACTGTTATTAGCCAGAGCGCAGAGATTATCTGTAATTTCTGTAGTGCTGTGTTTAGTTAACACACCACAAACCTGGTGGAAATTGACTTTTCATTAGTCATTTTACACAGTCCCATTAAAATATCTAAGGTGAACATTAACACCAACTCTGGGCATTAAAAACACTGGAAACTTGTGGAAATTAGCATCTGTTTGCCAGGTATAAATTACTAAAATGGTAGTTTCCAGTTTTTAAGTTGGCCAAAAAAAAAAAATTCACTAATATGCAAAATGAGGCACAAGTGGTTCACTTTACTGTCTGCTTAATCATCAACATGGGACAGACTGAAATCAGACATATATTGGATAGTTTGAGAATGAGTTGCAACATGATAGCTCTGATTACCAGAATGTGGGTTTGCTCAGTGTGCACCAGACACATTTTTAAAGAGAGTGACTGTTGCACAAAAATGCAGCCACATTAACAATGCAGTCTTGATTACTGATCGGAGCTTTGATTGCATTGTACACATGCGACAGCCACGCGCTTTAGTGTGGTCGTTTATCCCTGGAAGTAGAAGTAAGTGCTCCACTTTGGTTTGGCAGAGGTTCTCAGTCTCGAGGCTGGTATTTATTTTACACAAAAGATTTTTTTTAAAAAGGACAGATTTGTTAAAATGTAACTACTAAATTTTGAAATATGCTTGCTATAACCACAAAATGCAGCTTTGCAGTCCACTTTTTACAGTTTATCTGTGTCTACATAACGCCACATGATAAAACTGGCACCATGCAAAGTATAGCTTTGTGTAAACATGCCTTTTGCTTTGTTTATAAAGTCCCTAAGAGTGAGAGGCACAAAAACAAGAGTCACTATGTTTGTGATGCAAGGCTGGACTCAAGACACGACAGAATATTTGATGAAAACAGTGCGACTCATAAGCTCTCCCCAGCCTAGCTTCGGATGGCTTTCATTACTCCAGCTTCCAAGCTCTGCTCAGCTACCCCCACTCAACCTCCTAAACAGTTCCTGGTGCGTACATCTGGAGCGCTGGCCCACTATTAGCCTGCTAATTGATCCTCTGACAGGCCACGGCAGCCAGCACAGCGGAGCATGGAGGTTCATGTGGCTCTAAGAAAGGACTTTTGTTCTCAGGGCCCCAACAGTCTTGTTCCTTGCATGGAAAAACTGACATGGGGGGCAGGAGTTTTGGAAGGAGGAGGAGGAAAGGGGGGTGACCTTTACTTAAAACAGACTCTTTTTCTCTCTGTCACCCAGTCAAACACGCTGTGAAAACCAATAAATATGAGGGGAAAGTGAAAATGTCATGAAAACAGTTGAACTCTGATAAGAAAAATCGATTAAAAACGGAGAGTGCACTTCCAATTGTACGCATATAGTACAGTTAGACTGCAGGATAAGGGAATTATCTCTTTAAAAGTCAAATTTAACACTTTCAAAGACATGTTCAATGCCAACTTGAATAAAATTTAAGGTCAAACAAACTAGTAATGTAGAGGATGGCTGGGGGATCTTGCTGCATTACAATCAAGCACAGCAAAAACTTAAATTTCTGGGGTCTGTTTGTGGATCTTAGCAGCGGCTTTGTGCTTCTCACTCATTGTGTCAAACTTTTATAGTTTTTTAGTACCAAGCCTCGTATGGGTGGCATCAGAAGTGAGCCAGTGGTGAAAACATACGTCATCCAGCTGAATGGACACAAAAAAGCTAGCTGGCTAGTTAGCTAGCAAGGGTATAGCAGCAGCTAGTTAGCAGTAGCCTCAACTATCTAGAGTCACAGATCACAATGCAGATTTCTGTAAGCGGGAAAGATTTTCATCCAACAGGAAAGTCCTGCGAGAAAAAAACTGAATACAAGGATAAAGATTAAATACTCTCACCATAACAAAGTTTAAGACTTGTGATGAATGTATTTGTGAGGCTAAAATATCTTAAATGCATCTTTTAAATGCATTTAAGATCTTAAAAAGGCTTTAGTTGTAGACATGAATTTAAGATTTTAAGACTTTTGAAGGATGTGCAGAAACCCTGTGTGTTTCACTAAACTGTAGCTGCAGAAGACAAGAATCAAATATTTCATTTTGCTCATTTTTTTTCAGGGTTGCAGAAATCAGGGATCTTAAAATCCTAAAAATATTTTTCAGGACTATGTAGAAACCCTGATTTATCTTAACATACTTACTTACTGCAATAGAAACTTGATAACACAAGTCTATCAGCAGCTGCTCATCAGTGACAAGAGCTGACATTTAAACATCTCCAATTTGTGTCATCTATATAAATCTTTTCCAATTTGCTAAAGTAAATGAACCACTAAATACCAAACCACCTTCCTTTTTACCCAGAAATGTATTTTAAAGCAAGTTGTGTGTACCTTCCAAAACAAATGTAATATACATATATTTTTATAAATAGAGCAAATATTATTTGAAATCACATCTGTTTTTCTTACCACCGTTGAGGAAAGAACTTCCTGTATCTGGACGAATATGAAAAGAAACGTCCAATTCATTTTTAAGACGTGAACCTGCGTTACTCGGCCTGGCCCGACTCACCCTAGGCATCAACAGGAAAAACAGATATATAAAGTGTAATGGGCGTACCCTGCTGGCAGTGGTCTCTCCCAAGTTGTGGTTTTGGTGTTGTGGTCAACGTAATACACTCTGCCATGAGGTAAAACTCGCTGCTCCCAGCTGCACAGAGAGACAGGCACACACACAAACACACATTTACTTCATCACTGAAAACAAAGACAGTATTTGGTAGGATTTCACAATGTATGCATCTGAATGTTATTTAGAGAGGACAGGGAGCGTCCTTCCTCGGTGGGTAAGGATGGGACATTAACGCTGACACAGACCAGCATTGATGAAACAAATCCATGGAAAACTCCACGGATCTAAATCTGACCAAATTATCTGTAATCACAGAGTTTGCTAAATGCATCCCACCTGCTTTTGTATCTCCTCTCCTGGGCTTTTCTATGGACACTTTGATTAACTACAATTCAATATATAGAAGTTAATTTCAGCTTGTCAACATGGAATAAACAGGATGCATTATATTTAAGGTTATTTTGTGATTTTATTATGTATAAACAAGATCACGTCTTTTAAGTATTTTGTCCTTTCAAAAGAAATGATCACTTATTACGTTGGTCTAGTGATGATCATTAAATTAAGCTTAGATGAAATATTTTCAGTGATTCTTGTATCCATCTTTGACCTTTGACCTAGTCCTCCGACGTTTGAGGGGTTCTTTGGATGAACAGCTCGGTTCAAGTCACTCCACAGATCTGACATCAGGACCCTGGGCTTTGACTAGGCCCAGGATTTTCCTTTTCTGAACCCTGAGCCTCGGTGGATATGTTTTGGATTACCGTCATATCACAGGGTCCGGATCTGGTTCATTCATCCATCCCTGCTCGTCCTCGTCAGCGTGCGCGGAGCAGTTCATCACACAAGACACTCGGGACAAATGTTAGCAGTTTGTTCTAAATCTCTTCCAGCTGCAGACGGTTTTCTGTCCAGCGGGGCGGCTGATTTCAGATTCGGTTGAGCTGCTAAAGTCGTCTTATTGAAGAGCTGAAGCAGCTCTTTTGATCTCATCATTGTGTTCGCTCATACTTCAAGAGTCAAACTAAATGTTTGAAGTTTAAATGGTGAAAACCTCTTTGAAATTTTCAATTGTTCACAGGTTAAATTTGACCTCAGAATAATAATTAACTGAAGTAATAACCTGGAGAAATTCACTGTTTTCAGCAAGAAAGAAAGAAAAAGAACAAACTCAGGGATTTTCACCTTATTTACAATTTATATAAAATATTTTTAAAATCTTCTATCTTATGAAAGGCTTTCGCTGTGCTAATCTGAAAAAGTGTATTTTTAGGGGTTTTCTTTTCATGTCAAAATGAAAAAAAAAAGACTTTTGATCTTCCAAATGAACTCCTGCAACATTTGCAGTCGGCTTGATTCATGGCACGCATCTTAATACATATTTTCATTTCAAAATGACAGATACAAGTCCTATATTTTTGTATAAAAATAATAAATATCACATTTTAATTTATGACAGATTATAGAAATTTCAGCTTTAAATAATTTAACCTTCTGTTTTTGTACTTTGAAAAGCACAGTAAAGTACTTTTAATATGTCAGTCTGGCCTGGATTGGATGGACTCATTGAGACTGATGGGTGGAGGGAGAGAAAGATGGATACAAGATGTCGATAGGAGGGAAACAGAGTTGAGAAATACAACATAAATGGTTTTATTTGCTTTTTCACCTCTTAACCAGACTGGGAAAATACTTAAATTCCAGAATCTTCCAGAGCCCTCTTTTTACCTTGATATTTGTTTATGTTGCTGAACCAAGAGAGAGACGAGGATGTGCCAGTTCTTACCCTGCCGGAAGCGAATCTGTGGTTGACTCAGTTGTGTTGCTGTTGGCCTGCTCTGCGCTGGAGGGGGCGTTGGGGCTGGGCTCTGCCGGAGCCGCCGGACCCACGGCATCCTGTCCCGGAGAGGGGCTGCTGCCGCTGCTGTTGGCCGCCGGAGATCGGCCAGACGGGGAGGACGGAGGGGGAGGAGTCTGACGGGCCACGGCACCACGACTGCCGTCCAACCCGTTGGACGTCAACTCAACTTTGTCTGCAAGAAGATACAGAGGAAAGAAGATCGTAACAGATTTGCTTAAAGTAGAAGGAATCAAACCCTGTCCGATCCAACACGATTTTATGCGTTGTTGTTGGATCTATGTGAGCAGACAGTTCACCTGCACTGTGACCCGGGCTGCCGTTGCTCTTTGAGGGCTGTCGGTGGTTAGATGTGTCACGGTTCTGCTCCTCGGTCAGCTCCCCGTTATGCACAGTCCTCTCTCTGGAGCCCCCAGGGGAATCGCCCTGCGGGCCTCCCACTGAGTGCCTGTTGCTCCTGCAAACAGTAAAACAAAACAGACAACAGATAAGAAGATGAAGTGGACAAAAAGAAGGTTTAAAAAAAAAAAAAAAAAAGGACACAATTGAGTTTTTCTCAATTCAATATGAACCCCCTCTTGCATGCGCTTCCTTCTCAGAGATGTACTGTGGTTCCTCAGGTTAAGTCGTCTCAGGTGCAGCTTTGGTCACAGTCAGACCCACAATCACCTGATGAGGTGTCAATTTTCCTTTCTGGACAATCTGGTGTTTGTTCTCCTAGAGCTACATTTAACTTTGAAGTTCTTCCAAGAAGAAACAAATATGTTGAAGGTAGTGGTGGGCAATATAGGCATAAAACTTTATCCAGATATGTTGTGGTACTATTGTGAGAATGATAAGAAATATTTATAATTTATTGTTTTAGGTGACTGTGTGCATGACACAGCAATCATAACCAAGCAAATACTGCTATTGAACTCACTTCTTTAGGACACCGGTTACATGATTTATATCATTAAACAGCACACAGTAGCAGCTTTAAATAATATTTTCCAATGTATTGATATTTGTTGATGCTTTCATTGAACAAGCAGAGGAGAAAAATAGCAAAAAAACATTAATTTTGACAATATGGACAGTTGTGGAGGGAGGGGGATTTAGACATCATCTAGATGTCATTGTGACAAACTTCTTATCACGACAAAACAATCACAAAAAATGATAAACTCTGCAATAAATTCCCACACCTAGTTGAAGGATCGAGTTAGATCAAAAAGTCACTGCTTCATTAGTCGCAACAAAAGCATAAAAATATAAAGGAAGAAGACGACATTTACAATTTTATTTACGAGAGATATTTTTTTCTTGTCCAGGAGAAGAAACATGCGCTGGTAATATTCGTGAACGTGAAACATAAAGCTGCTGACTGCTTCTCCGTGACAGCTGCGCTCTGAGCCCTTGGCTGACCTGTACACAGCCGCCCCCCCACGATGTTTAGAAGGAAATACCATCTCACCTCTCGCACCCCCCGCAGAAAGGCTTTGAAATAAATGCAGCTATTTATTATCCTGCTACTATTGTAGCCGACGAGAGCAGCGTCTGAAACCGCAGTCAGAGGGGAATAACACGCTGGCACGCCGCATCATGCTACAGCCGACCAACCTGGCACCGGACCCGTTCATCTGATCCTCCTCTCTCTTCCATTTATTTTGAAAACTGTTATGTTCTGGTTTCAGGATTTTTACATAAGCGCTTTGCAAAACAGTATTTAAGAAACAGTTTCATGACTTTATTATTGTGCTATTATTCTTATTATCTTACCACAAGGTCTGCAGAGTTTTAAAAGCAGCGGTATTAGGTACTATTATGGATTCTGATGCCTGAAAAGCTGTTTTCTTATGTCCTTCTTTACAGCCATAAAGCTGACTATGATTTATGATCCGACTCCTGTGTGTCTTGTTGTATTATAATGACAAAACCCAAAACCTTCATTTCTCTGGATGTAATTTTAAACACACTTTTCCAGCTAGATTCAAATTTGTTTTCATTTTTGCACAGATTTTTTTATGGTTCCAATTTTTCGCACATTAATTGATTTTAATTGATATTTACCATGCTGATAATTAAAACACTTAATTAAATTGAAGTGTGATTTTAACCAAGTAGAACAACAACGAAACTTTCCAGTGAGCGATTAACAGAAACTTAAATTTGTCCACTTAAAGAGCAAAGTAGGTCTTTTTATTGTTACTATATTACAACAACCACACACACACTATATATATATAATATAGGTTTAAGTAGGATTTTTTTATGTTTCAGCCACAAAACAGGCATTATATATTTTTTCATTTATGCATGGCAAATGGAAAAAGTTAAGAAAAGTCTTTTCAAACAATAAACTTAAAAAGGTCATTTGACTCAGTCTTATTGGCTAAAGGTGTCAAGGCAAAGGAATAACGATGAGATGGGCTAATATCTGGTCCGTCTTTACGTCCATTCACTCAGACTTTCACTTGATCGAATTTGAAGGTCAACATGTTACGTGCTAAAAGTACAAAAACTAAAATAAAATCTGATTCTTTGTCTCACTATGTTGACCAATTAAAGGTCTGTCATGGTTTAAGCTGACCAATAGAATCAATTTAATATTTAAGGCTGTGAATGATGAAGGTGAAAACATTATTCTGTTCCTTCACAAGAAAACAATGTTATCTTCAAAACATGATTAATGTTCAAGGTGTATGATTATGAGGCAGAACAGTAATGAACAACGCTGTCATGGCTCAGAAGAATAATCCTAAATGTATTATAGTGAACTGAAGTAAATGTCATAAATATGTCTAAATCATCCATCACCTCCATCTGTTTAACGCGCCTCGATTTTTTTTCTGCTTATAAACATTTCGAAGTTCAGTCACCGATTCCAGTTGGCGCTAAACACTGTTGGATGTCACACTATGATCCTGTGTTAGTGCGTTTGGTCAGACCTGCTGTTTGGTCCAGCTGAAGTGGGAGTCCCCTCACTCTGTGTCCTCCTCAGGTTGGGTCTGTCAGGCTGGAGGATCTCTGCAAGTCAAACATAAACACATCATTGACGTAGCAGCAACACAAACGGCTGTTTGTCAGACTGGAGGTGGAAAAAAAAGCAAACTTGAAATTATTTGGGGTTTGGTGGTAAAACTAATGAAAAATGGTGCAGGGAATAATGATATGTTGCTCGTTAAGTAGCAGCAAAAGGGTTGGACACAAGGAGTTAATGTCTATTATTTTCACTGACATTCCTATTAATAGATTGTGCTTTAGTTTCTTAAAGTGATTTGAAATGCACAAGAAAATCAGGTGATGATAAAATGTATTGGTCTTGAAGTTGACCAGCCTTCAGAGACCAACCATTCCCAATGTTTTTAAATTCACAGCATACGAGTTAAAAAGTCTTTTCTCAAGCAGCAAGACGTTTAGTTTCAGGTTCATAAGGTTGCTGTTGTTTGAGTTTTGTTTGCTGTAAACTTAAATTTACAGGATGTCTGGAAACAGGTTGCCAGATATGCAAAGTAATTTCTCTAAACTGAATTACAAAGACTAAGAATCAGCTGTTTTCACTACAGGTAAGGAGTTTAAAATGAAAAACAAATCTATTTACAACAACTCCATCCATTCATGACATTTTTTCGTCATTGATGTTATAATCACACAATAAAATTTCCCAAATGAGGCATTGTAGCAAACTGAAAATCTAAACTTAACATTTTCTAACACTCTTCAAGCCAAAGAAGAAGAAAAAAACACCTAGTAAAAGGCAGAAAACAGGTTTTAACAACGCAGGCCAAAGCTTTCCGAAAATCTGTTTTCTTCAAACTATCATCAGTTCTAGTCTGCCAGCAGAGGACTTATTGCCTCTTTGAACATTACTGAGGTCAGCTGTCCTCCTTGCAGCTGTAAAGGATGAGAAAGTGATCATATAGAGGCTTAGACCTCTTTAAGTTTATAAAAAAATAAAAAAATAATGAAATCCATGCAGCCGTCACATGTGGCAGTGGAAGTGAAGTTAGTGGTTTGACATGGACCATTCATCCCTGTGTGTGCCACAGAGTCTGCGCTGGGCTTGTGAGCCTGGCCATGTGCGGTCTTGGTGGTGTGAGGGAATGTGTGACTTACGGTCCCGACTGTGACCCAAAACCACAGGCCTGTATCGAGCTTTTCATTAACACTCACTTTCTCCTTTACACACAAACATCCAGCATCTTCCAGTGACACACCGGAGCTATAAGCGCCTCAAACGCTGCCCTTGTTTACACACACACACACACACATACAGTACATCCTGCTATCTAAAGTAAGGCAAACAGGTAAGCTCTTACAGGCTCCTTTGCACAGACACACAGTTCTGTTTTGTGGCTATGAAAGAGCTTCTTGTGTGCAGACCCTGGGGACATGCAGAAAAATAAACAGTGGTCTTGAGGAGAAACCATTGTGTCATAGCCTGCTAACTGAGTTCATCACCCCCTCCCTCAGAACAGCGCGGCTCTAATTACTGGTAGGCTGTGTGTCTGTAGAAATGAAAAAGAGCTTTTATGTGTAGAAAAATCCCAACAACCAAAGTCGAAGGAAAAGAAGGCAGGGTTTGGCTGTAAACTGTAGCCTATTTTGATTTTAGGGTTTAAGAAAAGTAGTTTTTTAATGTATTCTCCCTCGGTTTGAGAAAAAGACTCCTGTCCTGGTGAGAATGGAGAAAAAGTAGATTTCAAAATAGCCACAAAAGGACAGCAAGTGCTGATGACGTCAACACGCTTTATGAGATCCTTTCAATGGACATTCAGCACATGGGAAAAGTTGCATTGCAAAGGGATCGGGGTGGTGAAGATCTTCCAGGTTATACATGAAGCACTCTGCTGTTAGGTTCTCTAAAAGCATCCCAGTTTGTCAAATCAATGCCGTTATTCCCTAGTCATCATGTTGCATAGCTACCTTGTACTTCAGTGGCATATGAAGATATGCTGCCTTGGGTAAATAATACTCCAGCATCATCTTCCTGTACGTTTAATGCTGTAACATAAACAATTTGGTCACCAGAAGTAGCTGCAGCTCTGATCTGGCATATACATCACACATATCCAGCACAGCAAAAACATTTATACAACTGCTTTTCAAGACATCGCCCAATGATGACTTAAGCTCATACTACACTATGCAAACGCTTGGTCTGCGCTGAAGAAGATTCACTTATCGCTGGATGCTCGATCTTTGATTATTAAAAGTTAAAGTGAAATAGATGGCCTGATCTACTTTCTGTATAATGGGGCAAATTATTATCTGATCACTTGAGGACAGTCAGAGGATTGGTATTTACTTTTCAGATCCTACAATGTAGGGGAAAAATATTACAACCAAGAAAGGTTTTTCAAAAGTAAAGATACCCAAGATCAATTATTTAATTAACATTCATAGAGGAAACACAGCCACACGTCTACAAAGCTCAGTGAAACGACATGAGGTTCATTAACTTGGTAAACAATCTTTAAAGATAGACAAAACTGGATTTACTTAAGGTTTCCTTTTGCTAAAAAAGATGTTAATTAAATCAACTACTGGCAAATTCATCACACTAAAGAACGGATCTCGATACAACACAGGGAGGAACCTGGATGTTACTCATGGCCTGAGTGTATCTGTGCTGTGCAGGGAAAAAAATAGTCTCACGGTTCTGTGGAAATGGGAAGTCTGAATATGTGAGAGTCCCAGTCGGAAAGGGTGCCAATATTTCCAGAGCTAAAAATCTCTCTGCTCTGGATTCTGTTTCTCACCATCCTTGAATGGAAGTTTTGTTTATGAAGGCTTCCACATGTACGCGTGCATTTGTGCGTCTCAGAGGAGCTGCCAGAAGAAAATAAGAAAAATCTTGGAACTAACAGAGTAACGTTCAGAGCAGGAACACAGGGTGCCTTCACGCTAGCAGCAGGCAACACACTCCTACCTTTATATATTCATTCGGGTCCCATTGGTCTATAAGCGTGCACACATACACACACACATGCACACCCCTCAATAAATGTAAAACATGTGCATGCCTGAATTTACAAAACCATAAAGCAAAGACAAGAACTGTAACACTTCATCTCTTTATGGCTGCTCCTGCACCCCCAAAAAAACCAACCACACACACATACACACGACTTCTGTCATCCCCAACCCTTCAAGTCAGGGGAACAACCACCCTTCTCCGGGTAAACATACACACAGCTTCTGGATCACAGGAGGTGATTGTGCTGCCGAGCTGCAAGCAATAAGGCTCAATTACTCAATCCTCAGAAACAAATTAGACAAAAGCGCTCCTGATGTCTGTGATTATGGGTGTGGAGAGACTCAAAACAACGGGTCATAAAAGGAAAACTGCATGAAGGGAGATTTCTCTTCATTAAATGGTAACCTTTGACCCGCACACATTCTACAATTATAGCCGCAGCTTTCTCTCACTGCTTTCTGACATCTTACAATGGGAATTTGGTTCCTTCATGAATCAGGGTTTACTTCTTTTTAAGGCAATAGTTCAAAATTTAAGAACTGTTGGTTTGGTAAAACTGGTGCAGAACTATTACTCATATGAGTGTTTTGACCATAACACAATTTTTAGGCATGAAAATTATGATCTTGAATGCTTGATGGAGTTAAGGATTTTTTAGATCCACATTATATCGAGGTACGCATAATTATTTGGGAGTTCTTTTTCTTTTGGCAAACTGGGTCATAAAAAAAAAAAGATTTCACTGACTCTGAAAAGCTGAAAATTTCTAAAAAGTTTCTCAGAGGAATGCAGCACTGAGCAAGTTTGTCTCCAAAAACCAACAGTATACACTTGACGGATGGTTAATTTCGGACTCAGCACACAAAACACACCTGGACTAAATAACAGGCACAAATCAATGAGTAATGTTCATCCTGCGTGCTTCTAAAGTTCCTTTTGGATCGCTTGAACCTTTGGTTTAGGCCTCTGATGATTTGTAAAGTTGAGCACAAGTAAACTATTTCTAAGATCTCAGAGAAATTTGCTTTTAACTAAAATAACATAAGGGGCTGAAGTAAAGAAAACTTTGCCTTCCTCTTCTTTTTGCATAAAATCATAGGTCAAAAGAGGAAATAAGGTCCAATGCAAGGACTTTATAGCTGAAATCTATTTAATTAATAAAACTACAAAAATTAATCAATTGATCTTTCTGGGGAACGGTAAAGCCATAACAACAATCTGGGAAAGGCAGACGACATTGATTAAGAACCAGTGCTTCTTTTCATAAAATTCAGTGAGGCTATTGGAGCCAAATATGTGTATTTTTGGTTTTTGGTCACTAGATGGGGCTGTCGGTTCCAGTATATGACAGGGAGTTGACAGATGTTGAACCTGGAAGGGCATACAAGTTTTTTACTGTTGTGTCAGAGTCATTGTTAACACTGTTGTCATGTATCATGGGATAAATTGATTTTTTCACAAATGGTTCATCTGACTGATACAAATCTGGACAAGAAGAATATTTTACACGTAATCAGAAGGTACAATGCTAGCCTCTAGCCAGCTTAATACTGGCTAGAGGCAGTAACTCTGAAGTGATTTATTTTCTGCTTCATAAGTATTCAGAACAAGTACATATTTTTAGACTACAAGTGAATTGTATTTGACACGGTTGCCATCTCCAGTTTGACCGGTCAGAAACTGTCACACAACGCGCCTCACTCCAATTCATCCCTCCATCAATCCACTCAGTTAAACCTGCAGAAAAGCCTCCGAATCTGATCTTTATGAGACTTTTCCCCCATCTTGCCGTCCCTGCGGTGCAACATGGCACGCACACAAATATAAACAGATATGATCGCTTAATTTCACTTCACAACTAAACATTTACAAAAAGACACATTTAGGTGTTCATGGCAGGCCCTCGCTGCTGTTCCTGTGTTCATTCAGCAGGAAACACAACCGTCTCTGTGTGCTGCTCAATGAAAAGCTGTGTGTGAGCTGCTGCATGGACTTGGCCGGGTGGAAGGGACAGTTAAAGAACAGTGTATTCGTTTAAAAAAAAGACTTTTAGACTTTGCTTCCAAGCCATAGAGGAAGGTAAAATGTTAGTGCAATACCTGGAAGGGGAAAGCACTGTTGATTGAATGTGAAGGCTTTGAAAACCTTCCTCCTAGGAGCAATTGGTCCGGGAAGAGCACATTAATGTGAAGATTAAGTGTTCTCCCATGCTGATGTTAAAGCTCTGTGGTAGAAAATACTGCAGCCGAACACAGTCAGTATATGCTGTTGGTATCAGGTTACTTTAAGTTTAACAGTATACTTGACATGTTGCTGTTGGCAAGACAGAAGAACCTCTGACATACAATTTAAACATCAGCCAAACTCTCCACTAAAACCCAGGCTTTTCTGAAACGAATAAATGCACATATAGGCCGGCCTTAACTGTTGGCAGGTGTGATTCTGCAGCAGAGAAACCCAAGCTGCAGACTAAGTCTCTGCAAGCAAAAGGCGTACTTATGTCGGATAAGTAAATTTTACACAGTTCAGCAGAAATACCAACGCTACACAATAACCAGGATTGTGTTGTTCTGTCTGGAGGTCAGACTTAGTTGTGTTTTGAGGAGAAACGCCACGACACAGACAAGTAACTGTTTTAAATCTCATAAACAGGTCATTGTTATAGTCCAGTCTAGCTTTCTTGATTTGAGTTTAATAAGCAAAATGGAACCTTATTTACCTTATGGTGACCCAGAACCAAAAAAAAAAAGAGTTGCATGTTTTTATTACCTCTAAACTCAACTACTACAACTTTTGTCGCCTGCAGTTGGTCCAAAACGACAGGTAACAAGCCATGTGAGCACAAGAGCCCCATATTCTCCTGTCTACAAGGCATGTTTCAGTTTTGATTTTAAGATTTTAATTTTAGCTTTTAAATGTTGAAATGGTCAGGCTCCTTCTTCTCTAACACAGTATGCACGAGAGTGTTCCCAGAAGAACTCCTGCTGCTTCCAGATCAGAGCTCCAAGTGCTTCAAGTGCAGGATACGGTCCTGCAGGTTTTAGACGGACCCCTCCTCCAAAACACCTGGTCAGCTGAATGTCTTGTTACCGGGCCTCTGCAGAGCTAAATGAGCTGCTTCTAAAGAAATTCAGGAATGCAAACAAAAGTTGCACGGCAGAATATCTATGAACAAATCCATGGATTTATAGCTAGACCAAAGTTGAATTGAGATGTAATTGATGTATTACATAAATAGCCACCAGAAGATGTTCCTTGTTTCTTTTTTTTTTTTGGCTGGTGGTGCTTATGAGCGCTACACCAGTTAGTTTCTGTGTATTTATCTTGCAAATGATTTTACCCATATTTCCTCTGAGTGCAGCTGAAGGCAGCCAAAGTACCTCAAGTATAAAAGCCAGGGAATATTTAGGAAAGACTTTGATTTGTAATCGACTACTGTTAAGCACAATTAACAATTTAATTATTGTTGTGGCTAATTTTATTTTTAAAAGATAAATAGATGCTACAAATGTCGTAAAAATTTTCTGTTTTCTGCATGAAAAATGGTTTATGAAGGAATCGTGTGACAATTGAAAAATAAAACAGAACACCTTTTGCAAGAACAAAATGAAAATATGAGATTTGTGTTTTCAACTGGCTTTCCTTACAGTCCGTGAGCCACTTTCTATCATTCGCTGTGCTATTAGGGGTATAAAATCAACTTTTTTGAGGTTTATATCATGCTGCAATATTATTTTCACATCATAAAATACCTGGAATGTTACTTTCAGTCTTTCATGCATGTTGGAGAAATCCTTGAATCTCCGATGGGAGCCATTTGCACAAATGGTTGATCTAACAAATTGCCTCCTTGGAGCTGCAGCCTCCAGGCTACACACTTATTTCTGGGATGCTTCAAATATCATTAGTTAGCGACTTCCACCTCTAAATGTCACCTCTTTTTCCTTCGCCTCCTCAGCCCCATCATTTTCTTTGTTTTTTTTTAAATCGGTATCCATATTTCTTTGGCATGAATGCTACAACACTCTCCTTTCCTGCTACTACTACTGCTTTTGAAATAGCTGGTGAACCATGCATTGCTAGGGTTGGAAAACACAAATATCACCGTTTAAAACAGATACTCGAGCCTTTACAATAATTTGTACAACACGTTTGTGCAGCAGTATTACCAAACATCATGGAAAAACAGGAAGCGATGGAGTTAAAAGAGGAAAAATGGTTTAATGTTGGGCTGTTTTTTCCTAAACCAAGCATGTGAATTTTCACTTTTAAAAAAAGCAGCAGCTGGGATTGATTGATTTTTATGTGACCAATTAATATAGATGAAAGCTTTTATTGTATCTCAAACTAATTTAGCAGCACAATTCATAAAACGTGATAATAACCAATCATGTGTATCTAAAGTCTGTGGTGCGAAGGCTTAACGAGGTGCTCCTCTGTTCATTTCTGTTCCTTTTCACACCTCTGAGTAAATGAGGCTGAGTGTTTGAGTTTGTATGCGTGTGTGTGTGCGTGTGTGTGCATGGGTGTGGGTGTGTGTGTGTGCGCGGTAAGAGGCAGGACTTACTGTCTGCTGCTGTGCTGCCATTGGGCAGAGAGCCCAGATCAACAACCATGCCGTCCAGACAGACGTTGAGCTCCCCTCCTGCCACAACCGAGCCTTTGTTCTCCGTCTGCAGAACCAGACTCAGCTGGACGTTCTCCACTAGAGGGAGAGAGCACACACACACGCACACACACACACACACAAACATGGTGAAGGAATGAGTGATTAAGAAAAGGAGAAAGTTGTGGTGAGAGGGATATAGGGGGAGGAAAAATGTAATTGGACATCCTTCCTTAAGAACTTCCACTCAGGGGTTTAGACATTGTCTTCATTCATCACGCATGCATGTGATTACATATGGAGTAAAATCAATTAATTCATTGTGTTTGCTATTTAAAAATAAAAGACAGTTAAGATAAGGGTAGAGGCATGATTACATTATAATGCCCCCACTCCTCTTTGGGCTCTGTGGCTGGATCCAGCTGCAGACATCTGCACTGACAGCTGTGTCAAGGTGAGCTACATTCACTAATCAAATTTGAAAAATAAATAAAAAATTATCACATCACCTGGCCCTAATTGAGCAAACAAGTGAGATCCCACTTGTATTAGAGCGCTGCAGTGCTGCGCTTCAGCTGGGGTCGAGTTATACGACGCAAGCTGATCTGCTTCAACACCAGGGTCAGGACATATGGCCTGTTATTGTACGAATTACTTTTTTATGAAGGTCTGTGTCAAACAACTAAACAGAAAAAGGAGATTTCTTAAGCAAGTTGGTTCAAAAATGTCAAAACCGTCAAAGGTAACAAAATTAAGTCTTGTAAGGATTTGGGTCAAACATCACTGACCCAGTGGTTCAGCCACAGAACTTTGTACTTATCCTTATGTTTGCCTATTTTTTCTACAGCATCAAATTTATGAGTAAAATGTTCACTTGGGCTTAGTGATGCACGGTATGTTGCATCAGTCAATATCAGTCAGCCACTGCTACAAAGACAAAATAAATGACAGCTGTGTCCAAGCAGAATTATGGACAGAGAGGAAGAAAAAGAAAAAGGTGCACAAGATGCAGGGATAACCTCAGCCTGGAGAGAGATGGGAGCAAAACAAATGATCTGAAAAGATTTCAGAGTTAAGTTTTAAGTGAAAATGTTCAAACTACCCAAGAGTCACATAATATATCTGTGCAGAATATACCTTTTTTTTTCTTCTTTACCCCAAGCCTGAGTGCATTTTCTTACTTTTGCCATCGTGTGTGCGCAGAGTGTCCAGGAGGTCTATGGTAGCGCTGCCCAGTAGCTCCTTCCTCAAGGTGTGGCAGCTCCACAGCTTTAGATCCAGATGGCTCTGAGGCGTCACATTGCTGCAGCACACAAGGAAACAATGCAAGCTGCATGAGAATGCACTTGCTTGAGCAGTTTATCATATGTGCAGCTCTATTTCTTTGACTTTTAAAATGATATCAAAGGTCAGTTTTATTTATAAAGCACTTTAAAAATGGGTTCCAAAGTGCTGTGTGATATTCATAAAACCACATGTGAAAAAAACACATTGGAATAAAACACAATAAATAAAAAAGACAGAGTAGATTACAATGTCACATCTCACATAAATGCCAACGTTTCTGGGTTCCAACTTGAGATGTGGTGTTTTTAATAATTTGGAGATGAAGTGAGGAAGATTAGTCCTTTTTTATGTATAGTGAGGGACAGTAATCTACACACGTTGTAACAAAGACATGGATAAACTTTTCAACGCCTTCAGTATAGAAACTATATTTTACCTTTTCTAAAAGGTTCAAATTAAAAATGCTTGATTTTACATGATAAATCCAATTTTCAAACAACCATCAAAATGACACCAAGACTCCTAACAGAGGAAGATAAAAAAGAAAGGTTTGCTAATCAAAGTTATCCACAGCTATGAACTCCTCATTTAAGCTGGGGAAAGTTTTCTCCTGCACCGAGATTATTTTAAAACTCAGATGAGCTGTGTGTGTCTGTGCGAGTTGCTCGTACAGGGTGAGGTCTTCGTTCCACTGCAGCTCCAGGTGTCCGGTGCGTTTGCCTGTTTTTTTGGTTTCACTGGTCAGGCCATCGGCAGTCACCTCGACGAAGGAGTTGAGCCGAGAGTGACGGTTCGGCAGCTTTGGGGACTGGGGTTTTGCAGACACCACTGTGAACAAACAAGACAAAAGATGAGTCAGTCACAACAAAAATCTTGCTTTGATTTTTTAGAATGGTTAATGAGGAGGAGACAAAACCAGAGCAACATTTCTATGTGCTGTTAAATTATCACAAAAATAAAAAAGTTCAATAGGTTTTAGACAGCTTGATCAGAACATAGGTGAAAGTTTTACTTTAAAATGACAGATTAAGATAACAGTAATGTCACAGATCAAAATCAAAACGATTCTAAAGGTGATCAGAAAATACCCTTTGATATTCTATGTAAAAAAAAAAAACAGTCAGTATAAAATATGTTTTCATAACGCAAAATGAATACACAACTAGGCCCGTCACAATAAATTAATTAATTGCATAATAAAAAGAAGAAACACAATAGTTTTCATTTGCTTAATTTATTGTTTTTCTCTTTTTTTTACTAAAAATTGAGTGATAAAAGTATTCAGTCTGTTGTTTTGGTCTCAGTTATTCCTTTTCTGTAAACAATTTAGTTTACAGAGACGTCATAGTTCTAGTTGTTGTTTGTTTTATTTATTTTGGATATTTCAAATGTCTTCCAGTTCCAGCATTCAATTGTTCATTCGAATTTAAAGTTTATTGAATCTTGAGAATGTGTTCTTGCATTATTGTGCCATTGTTACTATTATATTACTTGAAAATGATCTCAAAACAATATTATCGTTTATCTCAAGAAGTTCTGGGACAATTTATCACCCACCAAAATGTGTTATTATGACAGGCCTATACAATATAATATGTACAATATCATATTTGCTGAAAAAATTTTATTGTTAGTATCAACCACGGGTACAACCTTAAAAAAAAATAAAAAATAAAAAATACATTTTGATTAAACAGAAAATTCAGATGTAGTAATTACATAAATATAGGGTTTTATTTATACCGAATTAGTAGCTTAATTAAACTACTATTTAATCATAAACCTCTCCTTGGGTTGCCATCTTATCGTGGTGGAGGGGTTTGATCCAATGATCCTAGGAGCTGTGCTGTCTGGGTCACCCAAAGCAGACACCCAAATTGGAGATTTGGTCACCCAAATCTCCAATTCTACTTTGGCGCTTAATTTGTTTCAGTAATGCACTTGGGTGCAGTTCTATGATCAACAATAACTATGTGTTGAGTCTTTTTCATGCTAGACAAAGCACAGCCCGAAGACCCCTTATGATGGACAAGAACTTTGGACATGGTGTTCCCTCGCCCTGACGCAGGTCACCGTGGCCCTACTCTGAAGCCAGGCCTGGAGGGAGGGCACGACGGCGAGCGCCGGGAGGGACTCAGAGTAGAGCCGCTGCTCCTTCATGTTGAAAGGAGCCAGGTAAGGTGGCTCAGGCATCTGGTCAGGATGCCTCCTGGACGCCTCCCTGGTAAGGAAGGAGGCCCTGGGGAAGACCCAGGACACGCCGCTCCCGAATGGCCTGGGAACGCCTTGGGATTCCCCGGAAGAGCTGGAAGAAGTGGCTGGGAGAGGGAAGTCTGGGCCTCCCCTCTGAAGCTGCTACCCCCGCGACCCGACCCCGGAAAAAAGCTAAAGAAAAACGAACGAATTAATGAATGAAGTAATTAATTAATCATAAATCTCCAATTCTACTTTGGCGCTTAATTTGTTTCAGTAATGCACTTGGGTGCAGTTCTATGATCAACAATAACTATGTGTTGAGTCTTTTTCATGCTATTAATACAATGTGCTTTAAATATGAATTAAAGTATGCAACCATTAAATGATTTAAATCTTTATTTGAAGTGCCTGCAGTAATTTGTCATAAAGTTTGTGTCTCAGCTTGCTCAGGATGCACATGGCCTTTTTTCAGTGTTGGGGCGACAAACCAGAATACAAACACTGCCCTCTAGAGGCATAAAAGAAAACATGCAGTATTACTTGAATCCTAGTACTCTGTGTGTACTATCCTGACTGTTTTGGGGTTTTGAAATTGTTTACATGTTCTGACAATCTTATCAGAGCTTGTTGTGGTTCGAAAACGCTGAGGAGCTCATCGTGACAGAACGACCAAAGACAAGTGTATAAATATATTGCAGACAAGACATGAGGAGATCTAATCTGGCCGAGACATGTTGACGTCTGTGCTCCAGCACATCGGGCAAAACAAATGTGAATCACTGCAGTTAGGAGGAAATGATAGAAAGATGGCACAAGGCCAGTTATGGAACAACCAAAGCAGGTCTCAAGAGCATTCAATGATAAGGCGAGGAGATGAATGGCCTTTTTATGAGGCTGTGAGTCAGAGGTGACATAAAAAACATAATAATAAAAAAACACTACTGGTCAAGTCGAGCTTCACTGCCAACACAGTTATAAGAAAAGCTGTATTTTGCAAGATTTATTTCATCATTAGAGCCATCAGTCGATCCAAAATGTTAACAAACCTCAAACATTATACAGTCATTTCAAAATACAAAAATTAAGACAAAATTTGAATGCACAATTATTGACCAACTATGAGAATGCCAATCAAAAACTATTTTGACTTCTGTTCTTACATCTATAGTTGCTCTGTAAAAAAAAACTAATGTACTTTATAAACACAAATTTATCTTTACTATCACTATCATTATTAGCATTTCACCAGTTGCATTTTTCTGGGGAAAAAAAATCACTGATTACAGATCTTTAAAAAAACCTGACCTGCCAATTCTAATTTTGGCTGGTAACCATTTTTCTTGTTTGTTTGAAATGTTAAACATACCAAGAAAGTCACTGATTGGGCAACAGTGAGGTGACCATTGTTCACTGGAAATGAGCAGACATGAGCTGGTGACCCAGTCGATTTGTCAAATCTCTCATGGGAGAGCAGAAAGGGTCAGCAGCTGATTTTGTGACTTTTGCAGAAGTTGATAAGGGCAGTGGATGAGATTAGCTTCACATATAAATATTGGCTGATCACCAATCTCCCAAAATTGAGAAAATTGGTGTCACTAAGTCGGCTGGCCGACAAATTGGTGCACCCCTAATTATTATGCACAAATGAAAAGACCAAATTAGTTTAATTTCTAAGAAGCCGTGCTTAAATTGACAAACTCAGAAACTTGATGTGAAAATCCATCTGATAAGCAGCTGTCTACTTTTACCAGCATGTGGTACCAGTTGCTAACACAATTACAAAGTAGCAGTTTTATGCTCAGATGTGTCGTGTGATTTTTCAATGCAATGTTCACCATACCTGCCTTAATACAAGACCTCAGATTGTTTCTGCATCTGATTCTGCAACTTAAGTTTTTATAAGAAGCTTGTAAAACCGCAGCCCTGGGCAAGCTGCACATTCTCTCCCAAAACACGTATCCACTCACTCACAGTGAACAGTTTGACAGGTGGAAAAAGACTGAACACAAAGTTTCCTGGCAAGCAAAATTCACCAAAGCAGAAAATGTGCCCTCTGCAATTATTGGTACATCTGGCAACGATGTTCAAAAAGCGTTAAAAAATCTTTAATAACTGTGAAAAGCAAGAGATCTGAAGATAAAATCCCACAAGTGTAATTTTCTTAGCGTCTCTTCAAAACAAACCATTTAAACAAGGCAGATGTGTGCTGATCTCCATAGATTGGGAAATTACTATGGAAATGGCTACTGACCTATGTTAGAACAGAGAAAATATTGCCCTGCAGTGGTGAAGGTGAAACTTTATGAGGCAGCATGATCAGCTTTACAACCATTTCTGCACTCAGCTGAACGTCAGCTGTGTGTATTATATTGAATGTTGCGTGTTTTTTTGCACCAGTCAATCAAGATTAGATTTGAACCATTTTCCCGTAATCATTGGGTTAAATACTGAAAGTCACACATTTGTTGCTATTTAAATAGGAAGAACAGTCTGTCAAATCAAAGCAGGACATTTTAGGTGCTAATTAGCTCTTTACCTTTTAGGATCAGCTGAGACTTCTCGGGGGTCTGGGCACTGCCAGGTCGGGTCACGCTGGCAGCCGCCATAACATCACAGCTCTGTAACACAACCACAAAAAAATAAATAAAAGCGCACAACATTAAACAATATGTCTCCTGATCGCTTTTAAACCAGAGGTGCTTGATGTGAGGACTCTATCCCATCTGTGTAGGGGAGAGTTACCATATAATTGCTAAACGGTCTCGGAGACACATTAGTCAATGAGATTACAGCCGAGGCTGTAATCTGAACTGATCGCTGCGATTTGTCTTTCCGACAATTTGAATCGTCGGAAAACTCTCTGCACTAAGTCTGCAGAGGGTTTCTGTCTACACAGGCTCAAATAAACATTTATTTCCTTTTTTGTTGCTTCCAATTGTCTAAGAATCAATAACAAAGAATGAAGTAGACTGAAATTAGTGGAACAACACTGGATGTGAAAAACTCGCTCCTCTCTTCCTTCTCCGTCATTTTGTCTCAAACAACCCGTTTGAGCTTCAGCGTCTTGGTCAATAAAATTATAATTCAACTTGGTTTATTTACAGACTGCCAATCACAACAAATTTCATCTTAATGAAAAGAAATTCATCCTATTTTGATGCTGAAATAGTCAAATTAAGAGACAGATTTACACTGAATTAAATGCATTCAAATTCAATCCCACTTATTAATGCAATCAAGTTTAATGTAATATGTCAACTGGGTAAAAAAAAGCATCTGAAGAAATGCTGCCAAATAAATCAAATTCACAACTTCACCTAAATCTTTCAAACCGAACAAGCATGTGGCGACAGTGGACATATGACTGCACTGAGATATTGACTTTTCAGCACTCTCTCATATTGAGCATCCGCAGCATTAGGGTCCTGTGCAGGTATGAAGATCCAACTAATATTAAAATGAAAACAAAACAAAACAAAACAAAACTCAGTTGTCACTTAATTTAAACAATCTCAGTAATTGTAATATCATCCAGGGTTATTTTTTAACTGAAACATTTGCAGCCTTTTCTGAAGTTCCATTATTTGGGGCAACTGCCTGTTTAATATTATGATGTCTACAGATATCACAACAGAAAATATATATATATTATTTTCTTTGAGCAGCATGGTCAATGTCACAGCAGAGGTTTGGGCCTCATCAGCTTCACCTTGAGCAAAGTCATAGTTAAATGCTGCAGAGCTTATCTGTAAGAAAACCGCAATGCACAACGAGGCTGCAATCAGCTAAGATGCTGTCGTTTCTACAAACTCTTATCAAGGTAAGGTTTGTCACTCTGCTGGTTACATTTCTGTTCACTAACCCAGAGCTTGCACTTAAATTTGGCTTACTCTATAAAATTTGTCAACTGTTTAAGATTGCAACATCTTCTTTTCATCAACTTCAATAACAGACCCACTATAAAACATTTGGTTTAGTACTTGATACGCCACTTAACTCCACCAATGAAAAGATAAATAACCTTTAAATTATAATAACATTTAAAAACTAGAAATGAAAACAATTTAAAATATTCAAAATAAATAAAGAAAACAACAGAAACAACAAATAAAAGTAAATAAACACCAAATTGATAACTTTTGTTATTCAGCTTTTGGTAAAAAGAGAAACAAAAGAGAAAAAACAACAAAATCAAGCAAATGAAAACTATTGAGTTTCTTTTATTTTACTATGCCATGTATTGATCTATTGCGACTGGCCTAGCATTGGCAGATTATTATTTATAGCTATAAATGAAATAAATTATCATTTATAGCTATAAATGAAATAATCTGCCAAAGGATCTGGCACTTTTTCAACAAAATTAAGTAACTATCTACTTAAAATAAACTGCTATGTCTTGTAAGTCCATTTTATCTTCATACTTTTGTCTTAAGATACTTGTACTCAAAACTAGACCAAAATACTTGGGTCAGATTTTGTCGTTTTAAAGCGTTATTGCTCAGACAAAAAAATAAAAAAAGACATAGTAAACAAAAAAGTAATGAGGAAAAGCTCCAGACGTCTGTATGATTAATCTATCGCTCTGCACAATACATACGTTCATAGTTATTATTACATCAGTTTGTGCAATATTATGGTTACAATGGAGTGATTGACCGAATTCATCCTTTAAATAATTTTGGTCAGCTGCACAGCCTCTTTCTGACCTTGATGTCTCCACAGCAGACATAGATTTTATTGAGTGACTGAAATGTTATTCGGTTCAGTTCTGTTTATTTAAAAAGCCTCCATTCAAAACAAATGTCGTCTAGATGTACTTTACAAAAAGAACATTTCTGGTCGCAGCATTCTTTTTAGTGGGATTGTTGTTGCTTTCAACAACAGTGGAAACGTAAGAAAAGATGAACCTCCAGTCAGCCAAGCGGACAATGGAGTTCATCGCGAAGAATGAAATAGGAATCCCGATCAACTACCAAACGGTCAAGAATGATTTAGCACATGTATGACTAAAAATTTAGTACATGTATGTTCTCCTATTAGCCTCGGGGCTTAAAAAATATATTCGCCATTGCATCAAGATGAGCCTGGTTAAAATCTGGAGCTCATCCCGTCATTTCCAATCACTAAACCAAAAAGCATGTTTTCCATTGATTTCTGAGGGGAGCTATCCAGACATACTTAAGAATAAAAACAAAGTTAATGATGTGAAAGTGGTCCCATTCTACCGATTATATTGCATCTCCACTGAAGTTTGCCTCCAACTCTTTGCAGCTGCAGACCTAATCAGGTTCATGGTATTCGGTTGTTTTCAGCGGCATTAATTCTGTAAAACTATAAAGGTCTTGCAGTGTATAATCTTAGAAACAGTTAGATATTGGCAGCTTGCTTGAAGAAAACAAAATAATAATTAACAAAAACTGTGAATGTATCATAAATAATATAAATCTGTGTGTGAAGCTGGTCCTGACTGAGAAAGAAAGACTCGGGTTTTTCATCATCAGAGTTAGGGACGTGTTGAGAGAAGGACGTCAGCACATAATGGGAAGTTGAATACATTGGCTTGCTTTATTATTGATATTATTTTTATAATACCAATTGTGTCATGGAGGATACCAGCACAACAGGAAACGTTGGCTCAAATTGTCTTCCTATTTTCTGCCATAATTCAATTGAAATCCACAAGACGGCCCAGAATAACTTATTGTTCTGTACCATCAAAAATGTATTGCCAAAGTCAAAACACAACGCGTCTCTCCTCTTTGAGGCAAACTTTTAAGAGCCGAGTTTTGTAGAAAAATGTGCAAATACTGAGTGCTGCATCAAGGTGACTAATGCTGTCATCCCAGCCTGGGGCCACATGAAACTATGATACATAGCTGGAATATTTTTGGTTACGATCAAAGCAGATAACTGGGTGTTGATCCAACAATAAACAAACAAAAAACCCACAACCAAAGGTCACCGCCACAACCGCAGATGATCCGATGGGATTTGTCACAACAAAAGAGGACAACATGACCTCTTATCCACTTTGCAAACCAAGCTGACCGGCTGAGCAGAATGTGGATATTCTGTTCGGAACCGACTTCAGTTTCATTTAAACTGTCAAATGTGTGTTGTTGACGAACAGACTTGCGCTCAACCTAATAAACACCCATGGAAGCTGCGCACAAAACACAAACACGGAAGACGATTGAGGTTCGCACCCCATAGTCAAGGGATGATTAGGACCCGGCAACACTTCCGGCACGTCTTTTTCAAAATAAGACAAAAGAGGAGCGCGTATCGACAAACCCAAACGGCTTTAGGATACTTTACAGTGCGTGCACCATTCTCTTTCCTACCTTTATTATTTCACTGTCAACTGTATCTCCGATGTAATGTTAAGGGAAAAAACATGTGGTTAAAGGACATGAGTATAAAACGTATAAGGTTACATTGACAAGGCTGAAGAAAAAAACCTAGATGGGGTATTATGTATAATGAAACAATTAACGTTAATATAATTTTTAACAAATTTGTCTTTTTGTGACCACACAGCTTTTTGTTTGAATTTCTTTACGCTTTATAAAATAAACAAATGCCACACGTCATAGGAGAAGTACGTCCTTAACTTTGAAGAGCGCTCTTCCTAACATCCGGTCCGACGCGCTTACATTCAGCGAGCTTGATGCTAAGGAGGCTAACTGTTAGCCAGCCAGCTCCATAAGGGGATTTCACAAAAGGACACACCGGCAAATGTCGTTTTCACCACCCGGGAGCAGGCGGAGCCGTGCTTATAGCGGCGTCTCGTATGTCAGTAAGTGACAGGTGAATTGACATGCCGGAAATTGAGGCGAAGCAGTGATAATTTGCCTACCTTGTTCGGCTGTGCTCTGCCGTTGTCGCTACTGAACTTTCATTTCCGCCTGTGACAAAACCACGTGACCGACGCAGCGTCGTTGTGATTGCACAAAGACTTGTGGGTCGTATCGGTAATAATAAACACCAATCAGCATATGGAATACCTTTCCACATGAATGAGCTGATGTGAGCGCGCTGGATTACTGCAATTAACTTGTCAGGTAGGTGAGAAATAAAAAGCTGACGTGGATCCAGGGGCGCTGCTAGGCAGACAAATGTAGAGGGGCAACACTCCTCTCTTCTGCCACCCATTTGTAATGCTGTTAAAGGTGACAATGCAAAGGTAGATATTTATCATTAGCAGGAACTGACTGGAACTTGTCATACAAATGTGATCTAAATGAGATTGGTGCTGTTCCCTTAATCTCTATCGCAGTGATTGAGCATGTCACCAGACTGGTCAAATGTAACACTGCCCTCATGTGGTGCTGATATTTATCTTCCTTATCCAAAATAAGTGGATTTTTTTTTTATCTGAAGCATTCATTATATTACACAGAATAAAATATTAAAAAATAATTTAAAAAAACCCTCTAATCTAAGTACAGTATCATTCTTTAATCTGAAAACATCCACACTATTATTAACTTTATATAATTTCTTTTTGCTTTCTCGTCACTGATATGCAAACCATTCGTCTCCCTTTTAGTTTGGTCAGACCCGAGCTCCCTCACGTTGTGAAAACATTTGACTGAACGCCTGTTTTCTATCTTTTTAGCATTTCAATCGTGTGTCCAGGATTACATCCAATAATGCAACAAGTCTCTTATGAAAGTTATATATTGCAGCTTCAAGAGAAAGAAGCTGCTGCATTAATACAAGGCATTAGCTTAACAATAAAAGCAAATATTAAAAAAAACAAATTTATTATTTTTTTTAAAAGAAGCAAATAAACAAATAAACTCTTGAGAAACTGAGCATGCGTCACATTTTTAAGCTAACAGTTTCTTCTGCAATACAACTCCCCTCTGTTGAGCGAGAAAAACGAACACAAATTAATTTAATATTACAGATGAATCTGATCCAGTAGATCTGGGCTCAGTCTACAGAGAGGAGGCAGTTGCGTCTGAAAAGACATGTTGAGGTTGAGCCTCCGGCAACAACAAAGACGTCTTCAGTTAATGGTGAGGACGTCACTCTGGATCTCATGGCTCAGCTGCGTCTGCAGGTCGCTGAGCTTCTTCTTCAGAACCGCCAACGCCGACATGACGATGGTCTCCGGCCGGAGGGAACCACAAGACTCCACGTTGAAATAAAATCTGGGGGGAGAGTCAAATCTCACATGTGTTCAAGGTTTCCGTCGAGCCGCAGGGACAATTAAACAATAAACACAGGCAAGAAATTCAGCAATTCAATTGTAATGGTTCTGCATTGCCAGGTAGATAGAACATGAAATCCAGCAAACTATTCTAAGAAACTAGTTGAAGGAGAACAAAAACTTTGGATTAAGCCAGACTCTTTCAATTGTATATTGGTTTTTCAACTCCAAAGCACTTTACACTATGATCAGTCATTCACCCATTAGTACACACATTCACATACTGATGGGGGTAAACTACATTGTCATTACAGCTGCCTTAAGCCAGACTGATATGAGCCAATTTCATAGTATTTGTTCTTCTAAATACTAAGGAAATGAATGTAAACTTCTGAATTTAACAAACATTTTTTCTATTATTTAGCAAATAGACATAATTTAGGTATCCTAATTATAACTGGAGAGTTAAATCTAGTTCAGAGACAAAAGAGACAGTGAGGGAAAATAAGGTTAACTATGCTTTTATACAGTTTATGAAAAAGTTTGGTTCCAAATAAATTTGCCTTTTTATTATTTTACTGTCCAAATTTTTAACTTCATAATTTTCCAAACTTGCCAACACAGAGAAATTTCCATGTCCACTGAACATGCATAACATGTGTTAATGACATGAACAGGTAAGAGCCAAACTATTGGCATGTAATCATACAAACAGTCCAGTTTTGCTGAAGACATATCAAATACTTAAACTTTATGCAAATATCTTATCCGTAGACTGTTTGCTCACCTTTCTGGCTTTCCGTTGGGGTCATAGGGCGCCTGAACTTCATCTTCCTCAATCTCTGAGTATTCACTCTTTGGCCTAAGAAAAACCACACCATTCCACCGCTGATTAAATGATCAACTCTAGTACTTCACAGTGACGTTTACTAAAATGAATACCTACCATTCCTCGGGTCGTGGATAGACTGTGTGCCTCAGTGCGTTGTCCGGGTCATACTCGAAGGAAACCCCAGCCGTCGGGTTCCACTTGGCGTGCTCTTTACCGAAGCCCTTCTTGGCGTACGCTCTCAGTCGAAGCTCCTGACCTTTACGGAGCTTCACCAGCAAGATGTCTAACACGGACAACGCAACAGGGATGGAAATTATTGAAAGATAGTAGCAGAAAAGGCTAAAACAGGTCGGTGAGGCAAGATCTGAGGGTACCATCCTGCTCGACGTAGTCGTTCGGGTCATTGTCTCTGCTTCTGGAAGTGACCTGGAAAATCAAACAACTTCAGATTCCTTCCCTGGTCCACATCCTACGTACTGGACTGTCAGCTGTGAAAACGCCCTAAAAGACTCACGGGGATCACTCTGGGGTTGTTGGAGAGCAGATCGCGAGAGGTGACGTGACGCGTTTGGTCCTCGGTGCAGCGGACGTCCAAGGTCAGTTCCACGGAGCATTCTGGACAGAAGTCGTCACAGGTGCAGTCCTGCAGGAGGAGCAGACGGGTACATACTCGGTTTCAACAACAAACTAGCGTTCTTCTTAGTCTGAGCAGTTTTCCTTTTTTGTCACGGTTTACATTTATCACCAACAGAACCTCTGGTTTTCACACACAAAAAAGAAAATAAATGAAATTCTGCATGCAAAGGACATTTTTTCTTTGTTGTTTTGAACTTATAGACTGAAGCTGCAAAAGAAACTGGATTGAAGTCAGATTGGTTGAAAGATTTGCATGTGTGTGCTGGGCGGCTCAGTTGGTACAGAAGCTGTAGTCCTCAATGAGGTTGTCCTGGGTTCGATGCCCAGGCTTACTAGCTATAACCCGTTTCTTCCCCATTTATTGCTCAATAAAGGCAGCTAGCCTTAAAAAAAACTTTTAACAAGCAGGATCATCAGGATAAAAGCAGAATAATCTTCAGTTAGCTTAAAATAATGACTAGCAACATATTTAAAAGCTTTTATTACTTTATTACTGATGTATCAACATAAATGTTGGTACAAATTTCAGATGTTATCTGAAATATTCTATTTCTAACATCCATAGTTTTGTTTGTGTAAACACTTAGTTGAGTAATTTGTCCCAACATGTAAAGTTTTACCAATATTCACCATTCACACAAATGCTTTTATCACTCCAGGTTAGTTATAGGAGTCCATCCATCCAAACCCGGTTATACGGCACGCATCTCAGGAGAACCGATGTCTAGGTACAAACCTTTAGCTTTAGCTGTTCCTGCTTCAGGAGTGTGGCAAATTTAGACTCAGTTAACCCCCCCACTCTCCAAATAAAATTTTAAAACATTCAGTCTAAATGGCTCATAGTAGCACTGTGACACTGACACTAGGAACGCTGTTTTATGTGCAGATTGTGTTTTGCTTTATTTCCTTTTTGTGTGTGTTTTTTATGATTTGCTTTATTTATTTTTTTTTCTGCGGTTGCCCTTTAAGATGTTGTAAAAGCTCCCATAAATGTTAACCGATTTATTCTGTACACAATCAGCAAAAATCTTCTTCCAGGTCACAGGCTTAGACTCAAACATTTATTTATTTACTATTTATTTTCCCAAACAGCTTTGAGCAACATCCGTTTTTTTTTTTTTTTTTGTCAGCTGCAACAGTCCACTCACCCTTGAGTACTGCATCTTATCCACTATGTCGTCGCTGGTGAGGGGAATGAGACCTGGAGACACAGCGAGCAGATTAGTGTTCAGGTCTCTGCTCATAAATTGCCTGCTATGCTGGATGGAGATACACACCGACTCTGTGCGCGATGAACTCGTCGTGCAGCACCGATGAATTGGCGTCGATCTGGATCCAGTCGATGGCTGAAAAAAAAAAAAAAACAAGAAAAAAAAAACTACGAGTTAAAGTGATGCAATTACTAATTATTAAAGGCTATGATGGGCCAAAGATGTTACTTTACCTATAGTGGGAACTTCTGACATGAAGACTCGACGGAGAGAGTTTGCAACCCTGAAAGCAAGAGAGAGGGGAATAAAAGGTGTAAGATGTGGTGCAGCTGTATGTATGTTTTGTAGGCCTGACCTCTATTTTCTCTTTTATGTTTTTGTATCGTCTCGTGCTTCTATTTAAGCACACTAGGACAATGGGCGCCCTAATCCCAATACAGCTATAAAAAGAGGGTAAATAAACACTCACGCCAAATCCGTGTTTTCGATAACAAACTTGACATTTTCGTCTGTCAATTCTGTTATTTTGACCGTCGGCTGGTTAGCATACGGCATCCTTAAAGGTTATTCTGTTTAAAAATGACGAGCGCTGCGCCGCCTCGGCTTTTAGGCCTCCCGGAAGTGGCTGCTGAGCTGATTGGCTCAGCGGAGGAGGCGGGACTTCAAGGGGCTCCTTCCGTGGATTTTCAAAATAAAACTCCGATGGTCTTTCTGAAACAGGGGTCCGTAACCTTCGCAGTTAATGTTAGACCTTTTTATTTATTTCATTCACAAACAAATATTTTTGTTTTTGGATTTCACAATGAAGAAAAATAAAGTTTTAGTAGAAAGAATTTGAATGAGTTTCTTTCTGTGGGATGTTGAAATTTATGGAAGATGGGAAAAAAGTAAATAGTTTCCAACTTAATGACACAAAAGACAAATCTGCAACATCACTAGTGTTTTTAGTGTGATTATGTTATTTTTTAAAATAAAAAAGTACTTAAACCAGCATTTGTTATGAAATTTATATTGGAAACAGACTACTAACTTTTTAATCCTGTGTTAGGTTCGGTTGCAGACCCCCAGCTGTTCTTAGTCATTGATTGAGGTTGAAACTTGACAACAAAACAAACAAAAAAAAAAAAACTGTAACTGATCTTTTTAGTCTGAAAAAAATATTAGGCTCTTATTTCAAACCTTGCAACATAAAGAAGTAAATATTTTGCACTACTGAACTGGTAAAGTTAAAAATATATATATCTACATAAAGAAAATCATGGTTACAACCCTAATTTGGACACTAAGCTGCATAGATCTATTGTTCAACTTGCATTTGTGAAAAAACTAAAACCAAAGAGAAACTGCTTTTTTTTAAAAAAATACAGAATGAATGATTTATTTTCTGCACATGTAATAAAGATCACAACAGACATGTGTTGAATATACACTACTTTATTTGGCTTGCGACTCCACAATCAAATTGAATCTGTTCTTGTCCTTCTATACAACAGAAAAAAATATGATTCGAGTAAAACAAAAGAAAGCCACTCATACTGAAGGTGAATTGAAATATACAGAGGACTTTCAACAAATCGGGTGTTTCTGTGTTCTTGAAATCAATAGTGAGATTCCATCAGCCACACCATACAACTGAAAAGATACGTAGCAATCCGCCCTCTCAGAAAACACACCGTCCTCAGCTCATGGATTATGGTTGGGCTTCATTTGCCTCAAAAATGTTTCACATCATCGTTTCTGGTTCAGTCCTGTGAGGTTCTTCAACTGAAAAAAAACAACATATTTTAAAAATGGGTCACCTTATTTCAGATCAGCTTCCATTTATCATTAACTGCAAAGCTACTAACACTCATATGTACCCCCACATTATTAGGAAGTATAACAAATAATTCAACGTAGCATTCAGCATGATAAAAAAACACACTCATTAAACTAAGGCATACATGTGCAATGCTCCAAATTAAATACAGTAATTGATAGATGACAGGTCCACAGAGGATTTGTTGGAGCTGTCAGTCAAATAGGGATAAAAATGTACTTTTTCCAATACATTGAGATGCAATCATAAAACCTTTTATCAGAGCTGGTGGTATGGTATGGTGGCATCTTGTCTGTTTTTGTTGAACTAAAAGGTCTTGCCAGGAGATAGAGAGGAAGAGTGAAGAAAGGTGATTCAAACGATACTTTGAAAAAAAAAAAACAAAACAACAAAATTAAACCCTCTTCCTTCTCTACTTCTGTGTTGTAATTTGCAGTATTGAGGCAATTTTGCAGATCCAATGCTGCCATCATGTGGGCAAATGTGGATGTTTAAAGTTTAGCAGCTGAGAAATAGACCAGGTCCATTAATAAGGAAAGGTCGGAGATATGCATCAGAAGCCATGATGGCTACAGTACTTTTATTCGCTGATTAAAAAGAAAAAACATCCTCTGAAAACTCACCGTAACTGCAGCTCCCATGAGACCCTGTGCTACAGCTTCACCAGTCAATTTCATCTACAGGGAAAAAGAAAATTATGCCACGTCGTCCGAACAGGTATTTTGGTTTTTAATTCATTCACACTTTCTCTCTGCTGCCCAGCCAGGGCAGAGAACATTCAGAACATGACTAAAAGAGAGAGATTCATCTCTTGAATGATCAAACTTGAATGTTTTCTGTCTCAATTCTTCTGTACCTGCTGTGCCGTGACGGCCATGTTGGTTACGTCCTGAATGCGGTTATCAAGGAAGGTCCAGGTGTCCTGGAAGTCCGGAGAGGAATCCTGCAGCATCACCAGTTCTGTTGCGTTGTACAGACCGGTCAGCACTGCCCGCTTCGTGTACCAGTTCATCTTCAGACGGAAGGAGGACAGAAAAATAACTTTGACGTATTGTTGTGGAAGAAACGGACTGTTACTATCACATATGAATTTACCATTTATTAAGACAAAAGATGCAGAGTAAAAAAATAAAAAATAAACATGCAGAAGAGTGAGATTCAGAAATCTCAAGAATAAAATGAGAAAGAAGACATGAAAGTTGGCTTGGTGATGGGCGGGGAAACCTGAGACGTAGCAGGCCGGATATTGTGGGGGTGATGATGAATGGGAGAGAGGAAGGTATGAGCAGAAGAGGAGGAGGATCGACGGTGGGAGGATCCACTCACGTCTGTGGAGCGGTCCCCGGCATAGTACCAGATGTCGTCCACCATGGTGGAGAGATGCTTCAAGCTGTCGGGGATGTTGTGAGGAAGGAGCAAGATGCTCATCGCCTACGGACACAACAGCAAGAGAAAGGTGAAATGTAATTCTTACTGTTTCTGCTGGGAGTGAGTGTTGATGGTCACCTGTGGCCAGGATTCCATGTAGGGGATGTACATCCGCAGCCTGGTCTCTACTGCGTCTCTTAGGAAGTCAGCCGTCTTCTTTGGTCTGCAACAGAAATAGCCGACAGGGAGTTCGGGTTTCCAAAAGTCTCACAAAAGTAGTTGTACTGTAACTTTTGAGCATTTTCTCAAATCCAAACCACAAACTTCACTGAACGGAAATTAGATTTTATGTGACAAAGTAATGCGCAATAGTGAGGTGGAAGGGAGAGACTACAAGGTTTCAAAATGTTTTACAGGAAAATATCTAAAAATTGTGTGGCACACATGTGTATCCAGCCCTCCTGAGATAATACTTTGGAAAACCAGCTTCTGTTCAAATTACAGCTGGAGGTTTCTTGTGACATGTCTCCATCAGCTTTGCAGGGCTAAACACTAAAACATTTGCCCCTTTTTTGCAAAGCAGCTCAATGCAGCATGAAAGCATTCATCTTTAAGTCTCAACATACATTGCCAACTTGATGTAGGGTTTGACTTTGACTAGATCATTCTAAAACATTACAAATTTCCTCATCTAAACCCTTCTACTGCAGCTCTGCTTGTAATTTAGAGCTGCCTGCCGATGAGTAACGTCTCAAGTCTCTTGCAGATTCTGAAAGTTTTTATTTCTGAAATGCACAGTGAGGTTGTGCGTACATACTCTGCCTGACCCAGCTGGACTTGATTGTGTTGCTCAGCCAGGATCTCTGTCAGCTTGGAGTTGCACTGGGAGATGAAATGTAGCACCAAGTCTCCCGCTCCGTTGGTGAACATCCCAGTGGAAGCAGAAGACAAACCCACAGCCTGGGTGCAGCACAGCAATGACATAAAAAACATGAGCTGACCCTTCAAAGATAACCTGAAGCCTCCTTTAACATAATGAAATTAATTTGCTCCTGTTAATTCCAATTGTTGCACAATCCAGATAATCTCAAATTGAACAACTGCTTCAAAAATTACCTTGGCCTTAGAAAGGTGAAGTTGTTGTGTTGAAAAAAAAAACATTCAAAAGTCCAGATAACTTTTTAACTGCTGATAGAAGAAGTAAAAAAAGAAAAGTAAATATATTTGGAGGTTATTTAAACCTTACTTCAGCACCAGCGGAGATGGCCTCCATGGACCAGCCGTGCAGCGGGACAAACTCCAGCGCCGCCGTCAGGATTCGAGCCTGGAGCTGCTCTTCCGTTTCATACTCCTCGTCCTGCTCCTGGTCACTTTGTGCAAACACAGGGTAACAGCTTACAAAGCGTGAAGCACAATTTAAACACAAGCACAAGTTAAACTTGTCTGAATTAGCATTTTGAGACAGACTGCTCAGGAGGTGGAACAGCAGCAGAGCTCACAAACAGCTTCTTAATGACTGACCCGCGGCTTGGTTCAGAATCCTGCTGGGAGGTGTACTCATCGTGGGTTGTGGATGACGATGATGATGAGGAGGAGTAGGACGAAGATGCAGAGTGTTTGTCAGATTTGGACTCGTCCTTCAGTCTCAGCGCTGCACAGTGGAAGCCTCGTCTCAGGCTGCTGCACTGAGGGGTTGTTGATGTCGGTGCAGCGACCACTGGAGGAGGGCAGAGATTTTGCTCAGTCTCCAAATTAACTCGGTTATTCTGGCTTTTCATTAAGAACGGTTACTGGGTAATAAAAGTATGAGCTGGGACGACGTTGCTCACACAGGGGTGGGAGGAAGCACCCTGAACAAGCAAGTTACTCATTCACCACATGTGTCTTTGAATTTCAGCAACTAAACATAACACATAAGCAAATACTCTTGTTTAAAATTTGTTTTCAGTTTGCTGGTGTTTGTATTTTAATTTACCTTTATTTTGTTTACATACAAGTAGTTTAAGCAATTCTGTTTTACTAGGGCAAATTTCAATCAAGTTGGAAGAACCCAACATCTTTAAATTATTTATGTAGGATTTTTCCCAGTGTATTATAAGCCTGGCGGGCCACCAGGCTTTACTTGTGCTCCCACCATGCTAAGCATTGCTTATTTATTTAAGTTTTTTTTTTCTTTAAATGTTTGCATTTTTTAAGACTTTAAAGTTTAAAAGTTATAAAGTTTTTATAGTTCAGCTATTAATCTTCCAATCTTTCAGTAACACGTAATCATCAAGTGATAGTTTTCAAACTTCTTGTCAACTTAAAAGATTTTTAACTCAAAAACACGGCGGGTTGCTTGCCATGGATCATGGATCAGTAATCTGGGATCAAATACCACCAAAAAAACCAAAACACACACACACACACACACACACACACATATATATATATATATATATATATATATATATATATATATATATATATATATATATATATATATAAGAAAATCCATAAATACCAACTAGTTCTGCTTGAACTAAAGGCTAATGTCCATAAACATGTTAATTCATCGTGAGACAAAATGAAGCTTTATTTTACTTTTCTCTGTTGTTGTTCCGAACAACTATTGAGATTAATATCAAATTTAAATACTGACACAGTCCAGCTTATATCGGCGACTGTGCTATCCGTTGAAAATGTTGTCATGAAGCAAGAAAATAAACAAGTATACTCAGCTGTTTATAGTCGATTTATTAGAACAACGCTTGCCATAACTGCAGATAAACACGCCCCTCAGCTGTAGAGACTAACACGTTTACAATGCACTGCAATACAATTAACAAATGCCCGATTTTATGACTTAAATACTTAATTTTTACAAACCGTACGCCGCCGAAAGGTAACCTGTTTACTGTCCTTCATGATCACCTTCGGTTAGCTAACGTCAAAACTGGCTTCTTTGTTTTTCTTTTTTCAAAATGTAAAACTGAAACAGAAAGATTTGTAGGCGTGTTTTTGGTCTCTTGGGTGTTCTGCGGTGAAACAAAGCAAGAACGAGTCTGTCTTACCGCTGGGTAGCCCTCGGAGGAGCCTTCCAGCTCGCAGTGCTCTCAGAAGCGCCGCCATAACAAGCCGCACAATTGGGAGGTTCGCAGCTGCGTCACTTTACCGCGACGCAAATTTACCGGAAGTGTAGTTTGAAACCAAACTTGACTGCCAAAACAATTTAAAATTAAAATTGATATCACTCAATTTTTTTTTGTACATGAAACCCAATATTATGCAAAAGAACAATTATGTATTTAGTAATAAACATACATCACCACATTATCCCTGTTTGTATTAAATTCTTTAAAATGTTGAATTTAAAAAAAAAAAAACATTTTATTTTGAAAGATAATAACCGGAAACACTTCCCTTCAATTCACTTAAGCGACTTGTTTTGTGTAAGTACCGTGAGAAGAGCAGGTGAGTCATTGAGAGAAACCCTTTTAGTTTTTATTTTAATTGGTTAATAGTACTTTTTGGAGGTGTTTTACATCGATAACTCGAAATCGTTATGTATTTTTCCCGGGAGTGGAAGTTGAGCAGGCTCTCGCCGTCTAAACAACGTGTCAAAAAACCTCAGAAGTGTCGCTAATGGCTATAAACTGCGTCACTATGTCGGTTTTTAGTAAAAAAGAAGAAGAAGAAAAAAGATTTTCACCAAAGATAAGTTTTGGTGGCTCGTTGTTGATGTTTACACCGAGTGAGGATTTTAATTTGCGGCTTTGTGACACAGTCGACGGAGAACATTCTAGATAACTGGTCAGCTCATCTTCAAGGTTTTATTTCTACACTGGGTGATTTGTGAATTGGCCACTTTAAGGGCAAAGTCAGTGATTCACATCATTTAGTAATCAATGTTTAAAACTCAAACATTGATTCTTAACTGTAGCCTGGACCATCATATATGCTGTATAAGTGTCATTTTTGTTCCCATCTTTCAAAATCTGAGCAGTATTAAAACGTATGGAATTATTATTTGTTTTTTATATATATATACAGAATTTGGAAACCCAAAACGGCACGCTGGGTGCTGCTAGAGAGAAGCAAAAATGTAAAGTGTGCACACTCGCCTGTATTTGTTTTTATATATATATATATATATATATATATATATATATATATATATATATATATATATATATATATATATATAAAAATAAGGCACTTCAGGCTTGAGGCCTTTTCTCAAGATTAGAGTTCAGAAATCTACAAACTGATCTGGAGCCAAAAACATTCTCATTTTGATCTGGATCCTGGCCGGTTTCTAGTTGGGCAGTCTGTGCTTTACATCTATGTATAATAAAACAATTATTCAAAAAATACCAAACCTCAAAAGATAAAACCATAAGTTGAGAAAGTTAGAGAAAGTCCTGGGTTTATATTGTAGTGATTTTTAAAAAATGCACTTACTTAAAGGTCACATATAACTTTCAAAGGTTAATTATAATTAAACCTTCCAGGAAATAATGTAATTATTGTCATGTTTTTTTTTCCCATCGGGATGTTGGTCTGAGCTCAAAGGGTCACGTGATGTAAAATTGGTGGTTGACGACGTCGACAGATCAAGGAAAAGAACAGCAACCCTGTCATTTCCTCTGTTGTTTTGTTGACATATAAATACTGCCTGCCTTTATGTTGCTGTGTTGCTTGAGCATTGTGATTAAAGGTACTGACATATTATGAAGAACTGAAACCCCATCTGCAGGTTCAGACTGAGTCCTAAATGTTGTGATCTAACCTTATCTTATTTTTTTTTCAGAAAATGTTTCTAATTTTTAGTTTTCGCAGTGATTTGTGAATTATCAAATTTTTTTTTTAAAAAAAGGAAAATGTACAATTGGAACAATTTTGATTCATCTTTCCCCAGGAAAGCATGGCTGACCTTGGTATCAAAGCAGGGGACAAAGTGTTGCTGGTGTGGACTCAGTTGTCAACACCAGAAACCTTGAAGCAATACGCGGAGGAACTTGGGGCAGCAGTGGGTGCAGATGGAAAAGTCTCAGTGGAGAACATGGAGAGACTGTCACTCTGTGAGTCAATCGCCCACCAATTTAATTATTCAACCCAATTAAGTTTAATTGGTGAAACATCAATGTATTCTTCCTTGGAATTATTTTACTGTATTGAAACATTCAGATTATGGCCAAGCTTTCTAGTAAAGTTTACCCTGTTTTGAGTTGAAATCTTAAAATCAGATATAATATAACCAGGGCTAGACAATAACATTTTTCTATTGAAGGCATGAGTAGAAAGTCTTACAGTAGTTCTCCCTTCTTCATCACAGCCTCTCACGCAGCTTCGTCCTTTGACTGGGTGCTCTCCTGTCTTTTGGCCGACTGCTCCTACAGCCACAGTCCAGACACTTTAGCCGAGATGGTCCGAGTGCTGAGACCTGGTGGGAAGCTGCTCCTGGATGAACCAGTCACAGGTAAGATGAATCATTCCTTTCAAGTTGCTTTCTGGTCTCTTGTTGGGTAGTTCGGTCACTGTGGCTGACCCTAACGCAGCCTCACCAGAGACCCTTCTGTCTGCCGTTTTTGTCTGAAATACCCGGGAGGCCACAGTGTTGGACTACATGTGTGACTTAGGGCACCTGGCAAACCGGATTTGTTACCCTTCACCTGCAATGTGTGCATCCAGTAAGGTTTAGTACTAAGAAAGTAGCTTTTTCGTGTCTGTCGTAAGTGTAAATTTCTTGTCTGGATGACGTTTGTCTTCAGCAGTGCTGCATTCGTTCTGTGCTAAAAAGCTTAGCACTACTACAATATAAATATATGCTTTTTAAAAAAAATAATTTTCTGTACATATGTGCAATGATAAAGGCTTAAATTCTATTCATAATGGTCTTAAAAGGTGCTAAATATGTGTGATAGTGTTCACATAAGAGAATGGTGAAGACCTTGGAATCATTAGGATTTATGTTAGTGAAGCACAACTTTTCTAACCGCAGTCCTGCTAAAAAGCCCGAGGTTGGTTCTCTAAATGAACTGTGTTTGTGTTCCAGGCACAGAAGCACAAACGATGAGGACTGCAGAGAAACTCGTGTCGGCTCTGAAGTTGTCTGGCTTTGTGTCGGTAACAGAGGTGAGTGAGAAGCCAGGGTTCAGTGAAATGTCCCAATTTATTATCTGTACATGGCAGAATTATTAGCCAAATCACTCCATAGAGTTTAAACAAGAATATCAAGCCGTCACTAGAATTAATTCAGTGGCTTGGTGGTTACACTGTTGCTAAAACCTCGTTTGGTTTGGGTTTTTTCTGAAGTTTGTTCCTTCTGCAAGTCCTGGCCATGTAGGTCAACTACAGGGTGGCTGGATTAAGAAATGAAAGACAGTGGAAGAGTGAGTTGTTTGTCAGTAAGCTCGTTCATCTGAATTTTTGTTTTCTTTCTACTCTTTTGCTGATTTTTGTCATTAATAATAGTGGTGGGAAACGTTGGATGGTGGAGGGAGCAAAAGATATCTGTAGTCTGGAGAAATTTCAAGAAAAACACAAAGGATGGTAGAAAAAGAAGCCACCTGTGAAGAGGAGGGGGCGAAATGCGGCCCTAAATAAAGCACAAGTGATTTTGTAAAGGGAAACGAAACGATTCTGGTGGCTGCAGCCCAGCACAACCACACTGTGACCAATAGTGTGCTCTTCTTCCAGAAACATGAAAAAGAGCAGAACATTCTGCCATCATAGGGATGCGGGGCTAAAATGTATTGTTTTCTTAGTTTGTATTTTAATTGAAATATTTGGTGGTTATATGTTCAGGAAAACCTGTAAAAAAAAAAAAAAAAGGAATCTTATTTTAAATGTGTTTTAAATGAAAATAATAATATAATAAAATAATAATAAAAAGGTTGAAAAACAAAAAAAATCACAAGATTATCTGTTTATGATCTGCTGACCCTCTTGCTGTCTCTTCGTTCAGGTCAGTAAAACGGAGCTGAGCCCCGAGGCGCTGAGCTCCCTCAGAGCAGCCACTGGTTACCAAGGAAACACTCTGACCAGAGTCCGCGTGTCTGCCTCCAAACCCAACTACGAGGTGGGATCCTGCAGCCAGATCAAACTGTCGTTTGGGAAAAAGACGCCGAAGCCTGGTGAGTTCACAAAGATGGTCTGTCGTTTAGTCGTCGTTTTCATGCCGGCTTCAGCAGCTTTTGTTCATTTCAATGTGTATAAATGGTAACATCTGTGTGTTCAGCAGAGAAACCAGCTCTGGATCCCAACACTAAGAAAATGTGGATGCTGTCGGCGAACGACATGAATGACGACGATGTGGTGAGTTCAAAGGCAGTTCGATTTCTCAAAAACCACCATGACTAAAATTCTGGTTAATGTTCAGTTTCTGACTTGTTTTGCTGTTTTAAGATGAGTTTAGATGTGAAATATAAAATATGGCAAATATGAGTCATTTCACTGAGGACTGTTTTATATTAAATATAGATTTAATGTAAAATTGTGCAAGGTTATAGCAACATATTTATTAGTTTATCAGATTTCCACAAACTGAGCATTAAAAAAAAAAAAAAAGGCGTAATCTAGCTGCAGCCTCCTGAAGCGGGTCATCTCCGTTCTGCTCCGTTTGCTGCAGGACCTGTTGGACTCCGACACTCTTCTCGACGAGGACGACCTGAAGAAGCCAGACCCAGCTTCTCTTAAAGCTTCAAGCTGCGGCGAAGGAAGTGGAAAGAAGAAAAAAGCCTGCAAGAACTGGTGAGCTCGCACCCCCTTAAGGTTTCAAAACCCTCCAAGGTCAACTTTCATTTCAAGGTGTAAGCCATAAGGTCAGAGAGGTCAGAGGTTGGGCTATTCTCAGACGACATGCTGATTTGAGGTCCTATTATATCTACATCTGATATAATGTCACTACGTCATTTCAGAGTATTAATATTTTCAGATTCTGTCATTGTGCAGCACGTGTGGGCTTGCTGAAGAATTGGAGCAGGAGAGCAAAGAGAACCAGAAAACCAACTTACCAAAGTCTGCATGTGGAAGTGTGAGTAGTGTAATAAAAAAAAACAATCCAATCAAAATGTCGTCTTCTGTTTCCAAATGATTAAAATGATATTGATGTATTTTATTTGTGCTAGTGTTATCTTGGCGATGCCTTCCGCTGCGCCAGCTGCCCGTACCTGGGAATGCCAGCGTTCAAACCGGAGGTCACGAACACAAACATCGCTTTTCAGGACAAGCCAAAACGTCCCACAACGCTTCAGGACATCAACATTCCTCTGTTTCCATCCACTCAGAACTCGCCAGCCCCTCGGGAGAGAGGGGGGGGGTGGTTCTCACTGCGATGTCGTTTCCCATGAGGCACCGTAACGCCACGACGGCTTTACAGGTCGTTCAACAAGCGAGAACCTAAACAACTCTTTCAAAATTTTTCATTTGCAATCGATATATCTATGCGATTCGGTGCCTGAATTTAGAGGATGCCAGATTTTTCATGGGTCAACAGAAAATGGAAGTGAAAACAGCATTTTTTTTCTGGTAATCTAGTGATGAAACTGTTTACCTCAGTCGTCTGCTGTTTTTTTTTTATTCATTCATTAAAACTAATCACAGAATAGAAATGTTATGTTCCGACATCGTCAGAGCTGGAACAGGGAGCCTCATCAAAATGTAGAAAGCTTCACTGAAATGGTTGAACTGAAGTTTATTTATGTATGAAGTCATTTCACTTTCTGTCATTTATTAGAAATAAACTCCAGACTAACTGAATTTAATCTACAGAATGTGATGAAGACCTCTGGTACTTCAGGTTTTGTCGTCCTTTGTTGTTGCCAGCAGTGTGTGCCTGTCAGTAACCGATCAACCAGAGGATCTTTATAATTTTTTTTCAACAATTGTATAATATAACGTAGAACAATCTTTTACTCTCAGGGCACCTGAAGATGTTACTTCTGTTTTATTCCACTCTGTTTATGTTTTGTGTTCCAAACTTTGCTTTCTTCATCTGTGCAAAGTTGCAAGTTTTACATAAATGAGTTCATGTCTGATTTTCACTATAAAACAAAACAGTGGCTCTGTTGGAGGATAACTTGTGTAGGAGGTTTTTATGTCTCCATGTTCGGCCCTGAGGATTCCTGATGTCGACATGTCGTTAAAAAAAAAAAGGCAAACTGTAACTTCTGTCATTACAGCAACAGTAAACGCAGTTAAATATGCTCTAAATAAGAGACTTGAGGTAAAACTTTTTCAGTCAGGTTTGGATTCACATCAGTGACCCGTGATGCTGAAGTCCATCTTGACGTCTCCTAAGCTGGGCTCGAACGTGAAGCTGTACGACACGCCGGTCCTGCCGTCGCCTAAACAGTCCCACGCCGACCTCAGGAAGTAAACTCCCTGCTTCCTGTGTCGACTCCACTCGCAGTCCCCCTGCAGGGGAAACAGAAAAAACACCTGCTGTCAGATTTCAGGCAAATCTGAATGATTTTAACAATTTGAAAATGACTTATTTTTCCAGATTTGCTTGCACAGATGACAAAAGGGGAAGGTACCTGCTCACTGATTGGTTGAGTCAGACCCCCACTGACTGTGACATCAGCAGTCAGGTGATATTCCATCCACAAGGCAACGCCGTGACATCGGCCTGTCCTGAAACCCGATTTTTAAACACAGTTTAGCAGAAATACCAAGCGCTACCTTCTGAATAAATTAAGCAGCAGTAGAAGAAAATTTAACTAAAATATAAATAAACCTGTTTAAAAAATAATTTCTCCCCTAAGCTGAAGGTAGCATTTTTTTTTTACAGGAGTTTGTAAAATGATGCACAAGGAAAACAGACCTTCCTTATCTGAAATATGAAGCTACTCAGTAAAAATAACCTAAATGAAAAAGTGCATTCAATTAAAATAATTTAGCTACCGTAAACAAACAAACATTCTTCTGATTCTCCATCGGTAGCGTCTCAAGGAAGGAAGCAGATCCTACCTTATGAACGGCAGCGAGCCCTGGCTCCTGATTGGCTCTTGAGGGACACACTGTGTGAAGTCAAAGGTCATGACAGCAGCGGGGTGAGTGAGAGCTCGACATGGATACTCCCACAGCGGGTGGGGCTCTGCTTCACGGGACTCACGGAAATCCAGAGAGCGCTGAGGAAACACACAGCCTGAATCCACCTACTGCAACTTCAGCTCAGCTTTATGAACTCGGCTCATACCTTTTGTTTTTGTTTTCCATTCATGGGTGATTTAAAGACAGGTCTACATTTTCCAATACAAAAACACACCTTGACTTTTATTATTGTTAAAACGTCACCCTAGTCATAAATAACTTAAGATTTTAGCTTGACCTTGATCTTTACCTGGACCATCTCATCCATGGGAGAGACGTCGAAGCCTTCGCACTTTCCACACGGCGCTCTTATTCTCCACAAATCCTAACAATAAAGAAACATAACACAGTGATTTATTTTGAAATCTTAATGGATTCGCTTGAAGTTCATTTGAAATCGTGACACTTTTCAGCACAGACGGAAATACCCGGAGCCTTTCAAAGGAAACAAAGGAACGGCTCTACTAGGAACGAGCTCAAAAAGATACAAGCACGTTAAAATAACTTTAAAGTAATTACATTTTTTAATTACGCTCATCGAGTTTCTACAACTCTAAACTGAAATGTAATTGTGCATAAAAGTTGAATTGTTCTGGTAACATCTTGTGTGCCTTTTGGATGACGATGGATCAAAAAGGCTCGATCGTCTGACCTGGAACTCCACGGCCACAACATGCAGGGAGGCCGAGCAGGGCAGGATGGTGGCAGTGGGCCGCAGGAGGCCCGCCAGAGCGGTCCGACAGTACCAGAAGAACAGGGAGTGCCACGGCAGGAGGCTGGTGCTGAAGTACGGCTCCCCCATTAGGACGGAAATCTGCAGGAGACATAGCACCAGGTTTTAGATGATAAAAACGTAACTGGGTCTTTAACTTGGACAGTGTTATTTTAAACAAATAAAACATTAATAAAGTTACTTTTTGATTACTTTGCTTTGATTAGGACAGAATTACTAGAGCTGCAAATTGTATTTATTTGAGATATGGATGTTTCATTGTTATGTTAGCCCCAAACGTTTTTTTGTTTTTTTTTTCTGCTCAAATAAATCCCAGTCTGAGAAACCCTTCTTTACTGTTTTGAGGTGATTTACATAATAAAATTATTCTGATTGTATCTTAAAAAAAAGCTTTCGACCGCCTGTATTTTTTGTATTTTTGGAGGTTAGGTCTCACAAAAATACTAAAAAGCAACACTTGTTCCAACTCCCTACTTTCCAACTCGGCACTAGCTTGATGTTCATAGAAGCACATCAGTGTGAAAGATACTATTTCTGATAAAAATGCCTGTTCTCATCCTCTTGCTCTGTTTTGAGTGAAATGTCCTGCTGCGGGGTGTGACCGTCGTTCAGAGCGGTACCTGCTCTCCTCCGAGGTCCTGACTGGTGAGCTGATCAGGCCTGACCTCCAGCAGTTCCACCCCGCCTTTCTTAGAGTTGGCTTCCAACACCTGCAGAGCAACGTTAATCAGAAAATGTCACATTTTTCTGTAACAAAAAAAAAAAGAAAAAAACTGTTCAGATTATGTAGCATTTGTAGCTTTAGCAAAATTTATTCGACAGGACTGGCAACAAGACGGTTGTTTGGAGTGCAGTGGTAGCTGGCGTCTGGTTTAGGTGACAAAAAAAAAAAAAAAGTGTCCAGAGAATGAGTTAATTAAAATCTGTAGTTTGAACTCCACTCTTCAAATGCCTCTGGATTCATTCCTGCGCCAAAGTGCCTGAATGAAGCTGATTGTGGTCACAAATAAAGACCAGGGCTTTCCAAAGCTTGCCAATTCGGCAAAGAGCTTATTAAGTCTTCCCTCTACTAATCACCATCCCATCATTTGGTACCAAACTAAAGCCTTCAGACAATAACTTTGTGGTTTTACCTCCTCGATGACTTGTTTGGACATTTTGGAGTTTTCCAAACTGAACACCTGAGTCAGCACAACAAAAACAAACAAACAAAACACATTAATACCAGAACCTGAGCAGGGACATTTGGATCGCAGGAGCTGCCGTACCTTCTTGGCTCCCAGCATGTGAGCGAACACAGGAAGCAGACTTCCATCGCTGACAGAGAGACACACGCTGTCCTCGCTCAGAACCTGGAGGGACCGCCGCGTTAATAAAACGCACGCAACCGCAACCTGCGTGCACTCGGTCGCGACGACGGCGCTACGTGCGCCGTGAGTTCGCCGAGCGAGGCCGAGCCTGGCAGGCGCAACGCGGCCGAGGCGGCGGGGTCCCAGCCCGGGCCTCCTGGAGACTGAAACACCGAGACAGGCAGAGAGGTTCACCACACTGAGGACAAAACGTCGATTAATTGGGGAAGTAATGACAAAACAAAGCTGTGCGAGCGGACCTGTGAGGCTGGAGGCTGTACCACAGGCTGTAGTCGTCGTGGCAGACCGTCAGACTGAGCTCCTCCTGCTCAGCCACCTGGCGCTCTGCAGGCAGGAAGTAGACACTCTGCATCCAGTGATCCCGCCACTGAAACACACCAGCAGGACTCCCTGGGTTTACTGGAGAAACTCAAAGCCGGTTTTTCATCTCAGGTCAAATTATTGATGTTCTCAAAGGGCTGGTTTGAGAACATCAATAAAACAGTCAAGATATGAAGAACAGCTCTGTCTGCATGCAATGATTTGTATAAACTAAATAATACTGTACATCTTGTCACACTGACCGGTCCCTCCAAGATTTTAAAAATATTTGTTCCTCACCACATTGACTGCAAACTACAACTTGACATTAAGCAAGAAATGCTGCCACCTGCAGGCGAGAGTTAGCATAACTTAAACCCTACGTTTAAGTGATGTTTCGTTTTCTTGTGGAAAATTGCAAAAGACTCACAATTATGGATTCACACAAAACATTTTGTGTAAATCAGTTGATTTTGCATAAATTTCAACCATCAGAAAATCATGAAAAACTGGATGGGCTGATCTGTAATTTGGCATTAAACAGATAAAAACGTCTGCGATTTAATTAATATGCTGATATTTAAGAACTCTGGGATTTAGAGGGCAACATAAAAAGAAATGGCGGGATGGATTTGGACCCCAGACCTTACGTTTCACACATTCAGATTCAGATATTCATCCATGTCCAAATAGGGAATTAATACGACATAAAGTCACAGTAAAAACAACAACACACCAACAATTGATATTTAACTAGAGGGTGCAGCTTTTAACTCCACTGCTTCAATCAATGGAGGTTAAAAACACAAAACTCTTAAATCTTCTGCACCTATTTAACCCCCAACAAGCTTTGGAGTCGTCGCTGTGGACAGATCTGCCCCCTGAAGCTCTGACTAGTTACTCACTGGGGCCTTCGCCGGCTGTGGATACGTCCAGCTGGGAGCCATGCTGCACACAATGGTTCCGCTGGGATCCATGTCCAGGTCCCACCAGGACAGAACGACCTGAGCCCGACCGCCGGACCGAGCCACGAACCTGGTGGAGTGGGACTGGAAGGCACTGCTGACCGGTTTGCTGAAGTCCACACTGGGAAGGACGGAGACGCGTGAGAGAGCGGCGCACTCCGCGTCGGAGGGACGAGGAAAGCAGGAGACGCTCCTACCTGAACATGCTGCAGAGCGGACTCAGCGGGGTGAAGCTGCTGGGGGGCACCTGGCTCAGCTGGACGTCACAAACCGAGTGAGAGCCGGCGCAGCGGCCGACGGCGGGCGGCGGGACCAGACGGGCTCCCTCCACCTCCGCTGGCCGCAGCTGGGCCCAGCTCCACAGCAGCTCCGACTCCACCAGCTGGGCGTAGACGGTGGCCCGGTGAGGCACCGCCTCGCAGCCCGCCTGCACACAGAGAGAAACCGTGAAGAGCCCAAATAACAACAGTGACTTAAAAGGTTTAAATGGAAATCTGACGGATGAATAGAACGACCAAAGTGCAAACATTTTTCATCTGGTCCAAAATGAAAAAAAAAGAAAAGGTTTGAGGTCTAAACTCTTTAATACTTTTCAAGCGCCCTCTAAAGGGAAAGTGCCATTGAGATTAATTTAAAAAACATCTCTAGTAAATAAAAACACATATAATGCTCTAAAAACTATCTGCACTAATATTTTACTCAACACATCGTGTGTTTACTAAGTGATGCTGAGCTTTGGTTTTAAAACACAAATCCTAAAAATGTCTTACAGATTTACACAAACAAAATACAAGGAAAAACTTACTACATTTCTTCACAGTGAGAGAGAATGAAATAACAATTTGAAGAGAAATTAGATCACATCTTACTAATTTCTGGCCACAGAGCGAGACCTTTACTCTGCAACAAGGTGGACAGTCATTGGCCTACTATATAAACACTTGAACCAATGAGAAAAACTCTTCCAAAGGGGCACAAAATGCAAATCTAATGCATCTTCAATAACTATAATTTGTTGTATATAAAGTCTGTCTCTTTTTCTCACATATTTTTAAAACAGAATAAACAAAAACAGATTTTTAAAAGTATTTCTATTGAGATTTATTAATTTTATGTATTGAAAGCGTTTATGAAATTATTTCATGTCACCTGAATAAAATAATTAGCATTTTCTCTAGAAACTACACATGGTTTTGAACTTATTTCTAAAACACGGACCTTGCAAAGGAAGGTCCGTGTGGGAGAGAGAGAGAAGAAATGAATTACAGCTTGAGCGGCCTCTCGGACATTTCTGTCACGAAAAATACACGACGGCTCAACCGTGTGAGCGGGACGTAAAGACGCCGGACTGAATTTGGACGGTTTTGGACAAACCTTGACCAGGTTCTGGTGAGCGTGCTCGTAGCTGGGCAGAGCTCCCTCCCCGATGAGCTCGGTGTCAAACAGCTCTGTGATCAGCAGGTTGGCCTTCTCGCGCATGTCCCCGTCTGTTAAAACACAAGCAGAACGCTCACAAAATGAATGACGCCGCTGAGAAGGAAAACAAGAACCACTTTTAGTTCCACCAGGGAACTAGAAGACACCGACAGTTTTAGAAACAACTTTCGAGGAGTTCTCAGAAATGTTTTGAGAGGTCATGGTTAAATAAGTGGATCGGCAGGAAGTACTTCCAGAAAAACAAACAAACAAAACAAAATTCAGATTTGAACACGAGTTAAACCTGTGAGTTAAACCTGTGAGATTAAATTTAAATGCAGCGGAAACATGATGAGTGAGTCATTCCTCAGCTTAGTTTAAAAGATGAGGAATCAAACAAAGTAAATGGCATAAACTAATTAACTCGATTTACCTAAATTAATTTAGGTAAATTCACATTGAACACTAAGGTTGGGCGATGCAACAGAATCAGTGAACAGAAGGCACATTTAGGACAATTACTGTACATAAAAGAGGTTATAATCTGTTATTGAGTTCAATTGAATTTACAAATCCAACATTAGCCATCCTTACTATATTTAACAACTTTGATTTTCTTTTCTTTTTTTAAGGTATAAGAGAATTTCCAAGTTTATATCAGTACTCAGTAAAGCAGATTCAGCAGGGAGGTGTAATTTATGGCTTTCTTCGTTCTCACCTGGTCCCACCGTCACATCTGACGAGTGTTTGTTGATAATCTTGATCTTGTCAGAGAAGTTGTTCTTCTTCACGATGCACTGAGCTGCTTCTGCCATGGGCTTAAAGACCTGCAGAAAACCCAGGTTTGATCACAGTAATATAGGAAGAGCAACGCTTCGTGCAGCGCTCGGCTTTTCTTGCTGGCTCGTTATTAAGTGTCGATGACGTGATCTCGAGAAATCTTTAAAAAGTTGTCTTTTGTCTTGAACTTGGCTGCTCTTCCCACTCATTTTCACTCAAGTCCCTCATCATTTTCCGATACATACTTCAACTTTAAGGAACCACAAATCATCTAGTCCCAGTTGCAGTGGAAAAACCACATGGTTGGAAATCTGCTCGATCCACTAGAAGTCCATGTGTTTTTAGTTTTTAAGTGCATAAAGTCAACAGTATTATTAAGGCCCTTCTCGAACAAGAATGTAACCCAAAGCACGAAACGCAGTGAAGCGTAAAGAACAGACAAAACTTTAAAGGTCAAATGACATCAGAGGTCGAATGATGAAGAAACTGTCTTTGTAGGCTTCGATTTTCAGTGAACTTCTGCTGCAAGTGTTGACATTTTACGAGACAAGCGGAGAATATTTCCGTACCTCCACGGCGTAACAGAAGTCGGCTCCGGCAGTGACGGCCATCATGGACAGGAGGCCGGTCCCGGTCCCGATGTCCAGGACGACGACCCGCTCGCCTCGAGCCTTTATTCTGGACACAGCGGCTCGGATTCCCTGGTAGTACTTCTCGTTCTGAAAGGGAGCGAAAGCATTTTCACAACTAAGCTTTCTTTTAACGCTTTGAATAACAAAATATTTATTGTAAATCGTGGTGATTTTAACTTCCTTGCAGGCGATCTTTGATGAGTTCAGGTGGATGAAATGGGTTTTTAGATGATTGAAAAGGCTCTAAAGCCAAAACGATGAGGTATAAACAAATTCAAAGTCATAAACCATATGGAGACCATCTAAGCCATCATTAATCAACTAGAAGTCACCACATGGATGGCGAGCCGCAGTCAGAGCAGCGATGTGTGTGGAGTTCTCACCCTGTCGTGGTCATGCAGCATGTCGGCATAACAGGACCTGAAACAGAAACAGAAACACCATCAGACTAATGCGGAGGATTAGTTGATCTCACAACACTTCGATCGTGACATTGCAAAATCAATTCTCCTTCAGACATCAACCCTTGTCGATTCAGATCGTTTTGGGTCTGTTTTTTTGTGTAGTTTTGTTTTATCTGGAACAAAAAAAATACAGTGTATTGTTTGAATCAATGCATAGATCTCATAAGCCTCTACCAACAAAAAATTAGAAATCGGAATTGTATTTCCTTCTCAACATGACTTGACATCATAAATAATCTGCTGCGTTTCCACTATGTTATTCACCTGATACTAAACATCGAGAAGTAATAGGAAAAAAAACGTTTTAAGATAATGATCTAATTCAGTGGCAAAGATCATTTGGATTTTATTGGCAAAAAATGAAGAGGCCGCTGCAGTGAACCCCATTAAAGACCTCCTGGTTATTCCACACCATATTGATTTCTGAACTCTTTCTGAGTTAAAACATCAGTATTGTTGTTTCTAAATAAACATGTTTTCCTTGCATAAATTGAGGACTGAAAGCTCTGCATCTTTTTGTTATTTGCACCATTTCTCATGAACATTATTTCATAGAATGAAATAATGTTCATTCTACTCATAACATAAACGCACAAGTGTCCAATCAGAGAAACTGGTCTGAATTTGTTTCCAGAGCATGATCAGCTACTGCATTCTCGGTTTTGACGTGATCCAGAGATGTGAACTATCTGTTTAATGATCTTTAAAAAATAAGGTTTAACTTTTTTTGTTTACAAATAATAAAAGCTGCAACTGGTGCCCTAACATTTTTTTCAGACACCATATTGTAATAATTTAACATCCAAAGTGTTTCTTTGTGACTTACTCTGCAGTGTTTTCGTGCCATTTTTAAAGCTGGTCTTTAATTCATTCATGTCTCTTTTATCAAGGTTTGACTATTTACTGATTATAAATGTTCTGCTTGATTCTCGGTGTTGCTGGGTCACATATTAAATGATGCTTCATGATTTATTTTAACAGATACAACCCTATCTAATGTGAATTGTAATGTTCACATATTCATGCTTTTAAGCCAAAAAGGCACAGCGGCCCCTCGCCGCCGTGTCCGTCCGGTCTGCCTCGCTTCCCGGTGCCGCCCGGTCGTGTCGGACCCACCGGGCTATCTCTTGGTGGTAGTCATACTCCTCGCTCTCCTCCACCCAGTCCAGAGCTCCGGTGGTCGGGTTCGCTCTGCCGCAGAAGGTCTTCATCTCCGCCAGGACGTCCGAGGAGAGAGAGGGGCGGGGGGAAACTGAATTTAGTCGAGCTATTCACCGCAAACCTAAAAGTGAACAGGATTTTCAACACCGCATCGCTTCCATGCGGGCCGCCATGTTGGAATGTAACGTCACTAACTGTACCGACGGTCACGTGACCAAAGCGTGTCACGCGTCAAAGAGCGTCATTACGCTTTCTCATCGCTAGATGGCAGCACAGAGCCTCAGATTGTTACAGAGAAACATAATAATCTGCCCGGAACATGTGGGTGTAGTGAAACTGGGAACTACGGTCAGATTTATGCAAATTATCCGCAGAAGGAGAAAGTGAGTTTTACGAAAGTCTGCTTTGAACATTTTTATTCAAACTTCAATGCGATCAAGTTTACAGTGCATACAACAAAAGATTAAAAAAAAACACCACTTAAATACAATAAATATGCAACAACAAATAAAAAACAAAACATCTGGTATAAACAACAAAGGAGGAGACGACTTTGGAAAACAATTACGTTTTTGGAAAATAGTAACCTAATTGGTAATAAAAGTTATTACGCAGTATGTTTATCTCTTACTCACTGGGAGCATTCTCCCGAAAGACTCATATATTTACCTTCAGTTTTTATTGTATGTGTTGACGTTACCATGCATCCAATAAAATGCGAAAAAATATCAGATACATTTTTAAAAAAATGCAATTTATAATAAATCTGTAATATTAACTTTGAGAACCAGCTGAGGGAGAGAGACAGTCATTTTAAGGCACAACAGATCTTTACAGTGAATGGAAGTCAGACCCGAACCAGCAAGTCACAAACTTTTTCCCTGATAAAAAAGCAGAATCAGATCCATCACGCTCCAGAAATCTGGACAGAAGAGGATGCTTTTCCCCGCTTGACGCACCGTCCAGTCACGCACACTTGGCCGTCGGCAGGCAGAAGGCCAAGGTGGAGGGCGGCACCAGGATGTCTGTGAAGATGGGCCGGTATCCGGCTGGAAGAGGGGGGGCGCTCTGCTCCAGCAGGTCCAGCACGGCCCATCGGACGTCCCTGGAGACGTCTCCACGGATGTCCAGCAGCACAGACACGTGCTCCTCACTGAGGGGAGACGAGGACACGGCGTGTAAAATGTTTGAAAGTTCAAACACACTTGATGGTTTTTGCAGATGATTTTGTGCTGGATGAGTTTTAGAAGCAGACAGTCACAAGACATCGTGTTAAAAACAAGCGGTTTGTTCAGACTAGGTCAAAATAAAATCTAAGTAACCCAAAAATCTCAAACAGTTTCTAAACAGGTTTTAATTGAAAGATGTCTTAATAATTTCTGTCTCTCGTGTTGATATGAAACTTTGCTTTTTCTGCTTCTGCTCACAACATTGCTTCAGTTCAGTGATATTTGCAGACATTTCTGTTGCCGCTGGTCAATCAGTTTAACTGAAGCATTGCGACACTTCCGTTTTTTGTTTTTTCACCCTTCCTTTAGCAGATCTGCTGCCATGCCGTGTTACATTTATTTAAAAGCAACAACCAGCGTGCCACAGACAAGCCATCGCACCATGAACATGAAGGTCTGTGGAAGCTCAGTTCTGCGTACGGCTGCGTCACTTTACGTGGGGAAGGGTTACCTGATGTCCGGATATTTGGCTGCGAGTCCAGAAACCTCCAGAGTGAGCATGCAGGGATCTTTGAGACGGATGAAGTCGGCCAGAACGGGGAGCAAAGCCAGAGGATTCACTTCAGGAAGCGACACCTCGCTCTCCTGCTGAGACTGGAAAGTGATTGTCTGGGTTTCATAGACATGAGAGGAATGGGTACCAAAGGCTGCTGTGTTAAACTTATGCTGTTTAATTAAATTATTGATTAAATCAGAACAACATGGTTAAAAAGTGTTAATACTTTTCTAATTTTTTTATATGGGACAGGCGATAAATCAGGTCTTTTTCTAAGATGCAAATGACACGTACACGTAAATTTTACATGATGGAGCATCTGTTCAAAATAATATAAAACCTTGCCATGAGGAAAGGAAGCTCTGCTGTCCAGTTTCTGTTAAGATGTTTCCCCACACTATTAAAAATAAAGTCGGGATCTCATCTTGTCATGAAAACCAAAACCATGGGAGATCCGACGCTTTTTATTTTATTTTGAGTTCTGAATATTATTTCTATCAGTATTGATCTCCAGATCAGAATAACCGCATGTCCTCACCAGGCTGAGGAAGACTTCTCTAAGCAGCTGGTCGTCCAGGATCATCTGCTGGGCCAGCTGCCTCCGCTCCTCGCTGTTCCGACACACCAGCTTCTTCTGCATCAGGGCCCGGACGTACTCCACCACCATCAGCCACTGGGCCTCCTCCTGCAGCCGCTGCAGCCACAGGGAGCGGGGCGGGGTTATGACGCAACATATGCACAGTAAACTTCGTCCTTCCACAGAAAACAGCTGGGTCGTTGTAATACATGTATGAGACGTACATGTATTTTTTTAATGTTGTTTTATTTTTTTGTCACAAGTTTTTCATATTGGCCAGAAAGGGTCATTCTGATCTCACCTGTAGAGATCACTTTCTTGTATGTTTGCTGTTTCTCTCTCATGGATCGTGTTAAAATAACAGCTTTCTCTCAAAAACTGTTCTGTTGAACACTTTTTTTCTTGAAGTCCAAATTTGGAGTCTACAGCTAAAAGTTGCCCTTTCAGGTTCTGAAAGGCCACCTGAGCTGTGGATCCCTGCAGCTCCTCCAGAATGACCAGGGGCCTCTTGGCAGCTTCCCTGATTAATGTTTTGGCCTCAGAGCTGGACTCGGACCAAAAACTGGCCCTGGTGATTTTGGCCCTGGTGGCTCATCATGAATATTTACACAATATGCATGTAGGCCTCTGTGGGACAGACGGTCACAGTATCAGAATTCCCATCAAAGAAACACTGCTAAACATGCCTTTTTGGTGTTTTATGAAATACAGTGTTTGTACTGTTTTAAAAACTCATAATCAGGTCAGATCCATGTCAAATAAAGAGCTCCTCTCTGTTTTTAAAGTATAAAAAGCAGAGGGAGAATTTCACTGGCTTTACTTCTCTGATTACCAGTGATAAATCATCTGTTTCCACAAAACAATGTTTCACTAAAATTACATGATAACAATAAGCAGAAACATCTGCAAACTGTAACTTTATATCTAAGAAGTTTTGGACACATTCCACCTTAGTATTGCCATTTTGTGTTGTTTTCGTCTGCGTGCTGCGTCTGAGATGAAGTTGCTGGGCTTTTCTCAAATTACCTCATAAAATCCAAATGAAGATCGGCATTGCAACTTAACAAAATGCTAAAGCACCGACTTCTTGTCAAAGCAAAAGTCTGCCGAGTGATTTTTAGTCACCTGCCGGCAGGGCGGCCGCACTCGACCGTACAAGTCCAAGTGTCTTTCCAGGACGCTGCACAGTTTCGGGATGGAATCTCCCTGGACCAGCCAGGGTCGGGTCAGCAGGCCGGGGAGGAAGGGCTGAAGCTCCAGCAGCAGCTGATCCATCGCCAGACGACACGCCCGCCTCACCGCCCGGTCCAGAGCTGCCAGCGGGTTGGGGGGAGTCCGAGAGAACATTCCTTCAAAGCGGGACGACTGCTGCTGCTGCAGGCTCTCCGTGGACTTTCTAGATTGAGCACAAGACGATGCTGAACTGAGAAGTGTTGGGTATTAAGATGATGGGAAGGGTTGCGATCAGAACTTACTTGAGAATGACGCAGTTGCTGATAGAGGCCAGCAGGTAGTGGAGGTAGAACTTGTTTTTGTTGTTGGTCAGATCCCTGCGGTGCTCCTTCCCAAATTCCACCAGAGCTTCCCGGAACCTGGAAGTTGCATTAAAACAAGCATTTTCTTGTTTCTGCAAATAAGCCATTGTTTTAAATCGGTGATATGTGGCAAGAAGAACAAAAGCAAGGCTAGATAAAAGTATCAAACAGTTGCATGACTGCTCAGGTAGCCTCTGGTTGAACAACTCACCTGTTGAGGAGGTTCTCCACCTCATACAGCCCCATCTGGATGGTCTGATCTCGAAGGGATTCCCCGATCATCAGAGCCACCCGGGCGTTCTCCTCCAGCATCTGGCGGCCGACAAACAGTGACACAAATTATGCAGCCTGAAAAAAGCAGGAGCAATAAAGACTTTACAGTCAGCAGATCCTGGTAGTGGAAACTCATATAGATAATTATGATCAAATCAGCCGGTTATAATTTATCTCCAAAACGGTGTAACTCTACCACTTGTGATCTTTCATTATCTGCGTTGAAACACTATACAGTAGCTTACGTTTGTGCAGAAAACTCACCTGAGTGATGATGGTGGGAAGGCTGGTGTGGTAGAAACCTTCGTGGTCCGTATCCGGTTCCTGATCTCTCTGCCAGTCCTGCAGCTCCACCTGCAGAGCTTTGTGCATCCACTCAGACACACTCTTCTGCAAACCCACAACAACAACAAAAAAGAAAGAAATCAATGTGGCGCTTTCCAATCGTGTCCATAGGACTTGAGCTTTCATATTTTGTCACATTACACTGGACTTTATGGGATGATTTGGGTCGGAAAAGAGTATTTACTCAAAAGCAGACATGCACAAACCTATTTACTACAACATAAGCTTTTAAAGAGAGTGACTCATATTATAATATCGTTACTGAGAATAGATAATAAATTACCTAGACCTAGGAAAAACAAAACAAAAAACATAAAAAAATGGAGGAAATTGTATGTTTTTTTTACATGTATATATATAAAAATGCAACTGTTTTTATGAGTTGAATAAGAAATAATTTGATAGCTTCACAACAAAAACAAAAAAAACCCACTTCGTTTGGTATGCAGATAAAATAATTTTAAAAATGAAATAATACAATTATTTCTGAATTTCCCATTTAAAATATATTCTGCTCTGTGGCCCCCTGTATAATCAATGAGGCAATTTTAGTCCATGTTTTGAAAAATGTATCCACCTGCTTATTGTAGGCTATGAAAGACATTCACTTTTCCACAATAACTAAAGACGCAGCCATAGATATTTTAATATTTTACCATTAAGAACCAACCATTCTTAATGGGAAAACCATTAATCACTTTTCATCCACTTCTATGTACAACTATGTGCTACTTTGTATTGGTCTGAGGCTGTAAAAAGAAAATTATGTTCTGCGGAAGAGGTTTTTGTTCCTCCTGCTTGGAGTATTTGGAATTTGTTGAAAGTGTATTTTAGATCTTTTGCAATGACGCAGCATCTGAAGCTTCTCATTAAGTCTGCAAAAAAACCCAGGGCAGAGTCATATTCAGTGTGAAGTTGAAGAAGCGATTGTGACCGACTCACCCGGACACTCTGCACGTATTTCCTCTGCAGCTGCTCGACGCCCTCAGTGGAGATGAGCGGTCCCAGCTCCGACCTGTCCGACTCCGTGACCAGCTCTGGATGTCCCATCATATCTGGGCTGCCAACAAAACCAACCGTTTACCGTCCACCGTATCGGGATACTGGGCTTGATTAGTCACTGTGATGCTGCACTCATAAACGCCGTACTTCACAACGCGGACCAAATATTTCTTTGAATAATGCTGTGACCTCCTGCTACACAAATCCACACCTCAACATCGCCACCTTAAATTTTACTGAGCGTGATTTATTATGAACAAAAGGAGAAAGGCAGGAGGTATTGAGTGGATTTTCTGTCTGCTGTGTTCCTTGGTTTTCATCGGAGAATTTAAACCCATTTTGTCCCACTTCTCAAGAATCAGTTGAAGATACCGACATTCATGTCAAAACTGCGGGATCAAAAGACGGGGATTCATCGTCGAAGTGTTGGTGTTGAGACTCACCTGTTGTAGATGTGCAGCACCCAGTTGAGCACAGCAAATATCTCACCGCTCTCCAGATCCCAGCTGCTAACCTAGGCCACACAATGATGAAGACAAAATGTTTAAACTCTACTTTGTTCCTGAAGAAGTGAAAGTATGCGAATCAAAACACAAATGTAACAACCTTTAAGTGAGTGAAGACTAGAGCGACATGCTGTATTGAACAACTTCAATAATTAAGCTTTTGGTGTAACGCCTTCATCAAAAGCGGCGTAAATAAGTCTGCATTTAACTGGAAAAACTATGACAAAAATAACAGAACAATCACATGAAGATGTCAACAAACAAACATGGAACCTAAAAGGTTCTTAGCCTGCCTGGATGAGTCTTTATTTATTCAGTAAGTCAAAAAGCAAAAATACTAATAAATGTTAAAAGTAAGGAGTGATATGGCAAATCAATGAAAGTCATGTCGAGTCAGTGTGGAAATCAAATTATTTTTCAAGGATTATTAAACTTTTCTTCATCAGAAAACAGAAGAAGGAGAAAGTCTCTCACACATCACAGCTGTCGATGCAACAGTACGCGAGTTGTGAATCCCATCACCACTCACAATTCATAAAACATCGCTGACCTGCGCCAGGTGAGTGTGTAAACAGCGGTGGCTGGCTCTCAGGTAAGCTGCAGTCAGCTGGTAGTGAGGTGGGACGCAGTGCTCCAGCAGGTGGCGCACTGTGGCCAGGTCAGCCATGACGGCGTGCTGGAGAGCACAGAGGTGGCCCGCCAAACCCGGGCCTCGCGTGTGCAGATAGGAGACGCTGCGAAATCGCGCAGAGACCGCCTCCTCTAGTACCTGATGTGGAGGAAGTGGGAGATTTGACAGGCTGAAGTTTGTCATGTCAGCCTGAGTTTGAGGTAATGCTCACCTGGAAGAAGCAGGCCTTCCAGCAGCGAGGTCTTCCTGCGGGCAGCGGCCTGCTGCCGCCGCCGCCTCTCTCCGCCAGCAGAGCCTGGTCCAGGGCCTCCTCCCGCTCCACTATCCTAACCGCGGACACAAACGGCGTGGGGTTCTGACGGGCCAGAGCCAGAGAGCTGCTCACCACGGCCCACAGCTCCTTCCCTGTAGCCACACACCGGGACAGGAAGTTAGTGCAGTGGTTTGAGATCAAACTTCTGGACTTAGTTTTTATTTTTCATCCTAAATTATTTCACAGTGGTACTGGTACACCACACAAAGTGGATGAAATAAAAAAAAACTAATCTAAATCCTTTGGCTTCTCCACTTATCATCTGTGGAACCTTGAACACAGTTTGGTTTCCCAAATTCATATTAAAACAGGCATTTAGATGGATAAACATGGCTAACATTAACAATGTAAATCTTGTTAAAAATCGGATTTAAATTTGTGAACTAATCTCGGAAGCCGGAAGAAGAGCAAACCAAACTTAAATGAGCTTTACGACCTCAGCCAAGAGGAGTTGTCAAATATTCACCCCGTTATGCCAAATGTTTGCAGATACCCTTGACTGATAATGATAAGGGGTGTGTGTGTATGTATATATTGTTCAAGTCTGTGTGATACTGTATGTAATAATTAGATAGCTATGTTTAAAGTTCTGTTAAATTGTTTACCAGACCGGCTCCTGCTCGATGCCTGCTGACCAATCCATTTGTGTAAAAGTAGATGTAGCATTTTCTAATTTAATAATGCTGAGACTAAAAGTTAAATTCACTCTGTCGTCTTTTTGGAGCGTGGAGGGGAAAAGCTACAGCTGGATCTCCAAGGCGTCCTCACCCAGGGCGTCCACCAGCTGCCCGACTCCAGAGAAATATTTGGCCACCAGCTCCGCGTCCTCGCTGCTGAGTGAACTTCCTGCCGTCCCAGCGGCCCCGTGGAGCTGCCAGAGGATGTCGTCCTGCCAGCGCTCCAGATCCATCAGCCGGGCGTGGGCCTCCAGGAGCCGCCTGGACTCCACCAGACGCTCCGTCTCCAGCACCATGCTCCGTACTGGACACAGCCAGGAAGGGAAGACTGAATGTTAATCTCAGTAATGGCGTCTCAAGAAGTGAAAAGCTTCTGCATAACACTGGCGCTAAATCCTGTGTCAAACTACTGTGGCGTGAGCTGCAGTGACGTGGCATTGGTGTGTTTTTGTGTTTTGGAAATGCCTTTAATACTTTTCCCTTAAGGCATGTGTCAAAATCAAGGCCTGTGGGCCAAATCCAGCCCACCGTAGCTTTTTATGTGGCCCTCTAGATTCTAAACTAAACACTAAGTGTGCGTAAATATTACACACAAACACACACACGCACAGTTTTGGGTCAAAATTAGACCAGTCTTCATATCAGAAATATAACAACTCATTTTATTTGGTTGGTTTTCTGAATAAACCTAGAGTTTGGTTCATTCCTCTTTATCCAAGTCAACAAACAGCTTTAACCCTCAGTATGATTCTCCCACCACCATGTTTGACATTTAAGGTTGTCTGGGTTTGAAATTTTCACCTGGACTCGTCCACACGTCCTTCTCATCACTGTGGCCGAACAGTGTCTCATCTGATGATCTGATGTTTATTTATTTAATAATAATAATTAAGTTGTTATTATTGGTCATTCTTGTGTGACATCGCTGCCTCTTGGCCAGGACTCCCTTTTTTAATCTCAATGAGACTTTCTGGGTTAAATAAACGTAAAACAAAATTTAAAAAAGTCACTTTATCCAGGATAGTATTTGTTTTGTCCATGTCAGCAGCTGCACATTTCAGGCGTTGATATTTCTACTTTTCTTGGTTCAAGGCCTAACAGTTTATTTGATGATTGTTTCATGCCTGAACTCCGTCACTAATTCTCCTTCCTCCAAAGTGAATCATAAATGTTGATTTTTATTATCATTAAAGCTGAAAAAAAAAATCAGCTTAGTGAAAATTTCATGGCACGTACATACCATGACGAGTGTGTGTGAGTGCGTGTGTGTGTATAAGCTGCGGACCAGAACTGTAAGACATTATTTCTGCACAAGCAGCGCAGTCACACGCCGGCTTGGAGCTTCTCACTGGCGTAAAGTCGAGGCAGGTTGCTGACGGCGGCGAAGAGCTGCCGATGGTCGACCGAAACCTCTCTCAGCTTCTCCAGCGACGCCAGGCAGTTTGTGTTTCCGTCCGACTCCAGCCCTGCTTCCTTCAGGGTGAGCGACACCTCCCTCAGCTCGTCCCGGGCCTCCCGCAGCTGCTCCAGGCCCCAGCCGACCCCCTCCAGGTACGACTGGACCATCGACTGGAAACAAATCATCCCAGCAGGTCGGGTTGGCTTTCAAAATGGCATTAACTTTTTACAAAAATGAATGACTTCCTTCAGACTCTGGTCACTTTTCAACTTGTCAGACCTTGGAGATATTTTTAGAGGAAGATTTAATCAACACGACACAATCTGCTGAATTTTTCAGGGTTAGAGTTTGTGAAATGTACTGAGAGCAATATTTTTAACCATCTGGTTAAAAATATTGTCTCACGCTATCCAGTGAAAACCTGGAAAATATTAGATCATCAATAGACGATCTTTAAGAATCTGTGTCAAAACATATATAATACATTTCTAATACTCTACTACTATTTACTACTTTCTTTGCCCACTTCCCTGATTTTTGCATGTAATGTTGCAGTCAAGTACAAGAACTGAACGGGAAATGAGGGACAAAGTTCAAGGCATCAAAAAACTTTCACTCACTTTAAAAACTGATGACATGGACTGCTTTAAGACATTACAAATATGATGATGCATCATTTTGGTTCTCTCTGACCTTCAGTCTGGTGTGGATGGAGGCCGTCCTCTGGCTCTCTCTCTTCTTGTACTGGCCCAGTCGCTCCAGATGTTCGGGCCGACAGAAAACTCCAGACGCCCATTTCAGAGCGGCGCCGCGGGCCAAGCACTCTGCCCGCTCCACCTCAGGCCACACAGCAGCCTCTGGTTTTAAAGAAGACACACACACATATTGTGACGTATCGGAGCGTGAATGCCTTTAGCTGCTCACAGATGTAACATCAAGTTGTGTTTCTGGTTGAAATGTGGGTTTCTCTGTGGAAGTACTCATACCTTCTGCACTTTGTCACATTTTGTCAAGCTGTAGCCAGTTTTGAAGCTACTTTGTTGGGATTTTATGTATCAGACTGAAACAAAAGTGTTGCACAGCAGTGTCAAAATGTTCCATGAAGACATCCCGAACAAGTGCGGTGCGCAGATGTATTCAGCGCTCGACACCACTAGGTAAAACCCACATCATTCCCATTGTAAAACATGGCTGTGGAAGCATCATGCTGGGGGAATGATTGACTTCAGCAGGGACAGAAACCATTCAGAGGCTGTGAAAGAGTCGGGGATGGACAGAGTTTCACCACAGCATAATGACTCCAAACATAATACTCCGTTACAGACTTAGATCTCATGTGTTAGAATGGCCTAGTCAAAGTCCACACCTAAATACAATTTGTAATATCTGGAAACACCTAAAAATTGCATTTATTCAGAACCAGAAATACTTTGGAAAGAAGATCAAATTTCATCTAGATTCTAGAGCTACTATGAATAATCTGAAAACAAATGCATGCCACACTTTTCAGATTTTGAGCCGCAAAAGTGCTTTGAAACCAATTCATCTTCAGCCTCACAACTGTGCTCCACTTTGTCGGTTTACCACATAGATCTCAGGAAAATACGCTGAAAGGTTTGTGCCCATAATGAATCTGAAACATGAGAAATTTAGAGGGCCGTAAATAGTTTGGCAAAGCAAAGTTTGCTCATGCCAACTTTTTCTTTCAAGATCAAATTGACCCATAAACCTTAACAGCGGGAGGATTATATTTTTGATCCTATAGGAGAATTAGATTAAAAGCTCAATAAATCAGAGCCACAGATCAATCACCCAGGAGGAAAAAAAAAAAAAAAAAAAGCAGAAAAAGAATCGTCCCATCTGGGAACGAACCTCAAAGCACAGCAAATTCAGTTTCTGCAAACGTTTTCTGGAAGCGAAGCTGCAGTTGAAACAGAGATAATGATGCTGGTGATCAAGTTAAACTTCACAAGGAGTTTAAATTGGCCGGCTGCAGCTTTTCTGTCGTGGGAAAAGGTTGTGCCCTGGACTTAAAGAGCCGTTCGCTCCAATGGGGTTTCTAAGGGACCATGGCATTTTAAACGTACTTCTCAAACTGATGTTTGTCGATGGGATGAAAGAGTTTCCCAGCAGAAAACGGCAACGCTTCAGGTCAATCTGGCTGGTAAACCAGAAGTATTTGCAGCCAAACGGAGGTCCGTGAGAAACACTCTTTAGCCGTTTTTATGGAAGTCTTTAAGAGACGTTTCAGGACTTCGTTAAAAACAAACCAGGCTATTTGTGTTTTGGCTGTCAGACATCAGCAGTAAAACATACAACTTATTTCTCTTCTATGGTTTCATATATTTGAAGATAATGAAATGGCATGGATAGTGTGGATGAACTGTGCTTGGATTTCTGTGCATGATGTCACAATGCTTCAATCTAATATTGTACTGCCAACATTTGCTTTAACAAGTACGTGTAAGGGTCAGATAATGTCTCACTAAATCGTTCTTTAATAAACGTAAGACTTCTTAATGACAGCAGAATCAGCTTTGTTTGCTATGTGTGCACACACAAACAGGGAATTTGACTTCTCCAATTTGTTCTCAATCAAGACTTTAAAATGTAAATTATAAAAAAGAAAAGAAAGATAAGGTTGAATTATGGGAACTCTGATTAGTGTTCATCACTGAAACAGTCTCGGGGGAAGAAACAATGCACTCCAACGTGGAGGTGAAGGTCTTGGCAGTTTAATTATTTTTTTTTTTCTGACCCTACACCCATACAAGTCCTGCACGGAGGGGAGGTCAGCCCCAAAGGTGACCTCTGCTGACCCGATTGTTGGTTATGCATTATTAACCGGTCTGATTGACACTTTGCTAAATATTTTATATACTCTTTTATTAAATCAGTAAGCACCTAATTAAGTATATTGTAGTAAAAAATGAGAGGAATAAGGCATAAAAATATATTCATCTCAAGTTACGATATCAACATGTGAATCTAATGATGACTTGCATCTAGTTGCTATATTTGAATCAATATTTAACCAATTGGTAATCACATGAATAGATTTGTTGTTCAATAACTGTAGTGGCGAAGAAAGATCTCAGCTCTCAGTTTTTCTGTGCATTGACAGACAGAGCAGAGGGTCTGCTGACAAGTCCAGGTAGCCTGAATATCATTCCTGATCTGTTCAGTCAATGAGAAGAGGGTCACATGACCGAGCTTTGGTCTGGGGATGCACGTCCTGATTGGCTTTAGCAGGACGACAGCTTCACAAGTGACTCAGTGGAGATAGATTCTGGGCCCAGGTCAGGAAAACAGTTTCTGTTAGTCACGAGTGTCGTTGTGCAGATTCTGTTAACGTCTCAGTTACACCAACAGGCCCGTCTCTGTCTCCGAGGAGGTCATGGGATGCTAGCCGGAGCAAATCTGATGACGCTGAAACGTTGTCCAAAGCAAAACTGCAACACAGTAAAACCACAGAGCTCCACGTGACAACTGATGGGGCTAATGTAATCTACCTCTGCATTGGAGCAGAGCCCACAGTGAAGCCAGACAGAGAACAACACACAGTCACACACTGATTAAGCCCCAATGATGCGGCTGCTGCATCAGCAGGGAAACAGCCGGGCTGACGGCGACTGAACAAACATTATCTGATGCTCAGAGTTCCACGGCAAGCTGAAGAGTTGAACTTCCTTTTTGATTAATGTAAAAGTTGTAACTTTCTTATATAGCAACAACTGCAAGAGAAGTTATTGGTACTTTGCAACACCAAAATAGTGCTAACGGATCGCCTTGTCTCATGCTGAAAGGTGTTCTAATAAGCTTTAAATAGCAGACGGGATTGTTCTCATACTGAGCTTTCAGTGTGGGATTATTATCCTACAATATGGAATCAAACGAGAATTGTTGGCCTGAAACAATAAGGTGAAGCTCATGTCATCTTTTGTTAATGCTGTTCAGGATCTTTCCCAGGTTGACGATTCAACTTTCATCACAAAGGAGTTTCAATTCTGGTCACGAGTTCAATGAAGATCATATCAATTTTGGAGATTTTAATGATTTATTTTGATGTTTTTCCAGAGTGGAATGGCTCTAAAATCAAATCCAAACATATATTTAATTAATTTTTCAGTGATCAGATCAGGGGTGGAATATTTATTTAATCTTAATTAATTTGACTCAAGAATGAGAATTTTTTCCTTTGTGTTTCCACATCAAAACAGTCAAACTTCATTCCTTTAACTCATTTGAAACTTTGTCTTAGAAATGTTCATCAGTCCAAGTTTAAATCTTGTTTTTCAGTATCACTAAATATTCACTTTTCTGAGGAACAAATGCAAAAAAAAGAAAAAACACGGTGCTCCTGAAGTACAGCAAAACTGACATTTAGCTCAGAGAACGACATTAAAACTGCCCGACAAGTTTGTGATGTTTTCCGAAAATTCTCCCAGGGAGTATCATCCATCACTCAGAGGCGGGATGGCGATCAATACGCAGTCAAGACGCCACAAATCAATGCATCGCTCCCAACCTGTCTCCTCTAGGTATGGCAAAGCACAGTCCATTCATTTCTCTGGCTGAGAAGCAGCACTGCCGGCTCATTTTGTTTATTTCTGCTCAGGGACTTTAGGGAAGTGGGTGTTGGTCATCCAGAAAAAGCTGCTGCTGCCGCTGTCGCCGTCTTTACCTTTAGGTTTGTCACCTCCATTCTTCTGGTTCCCAGCTGACATTGAAGTTCAGTTTTCAGCCACCCGACTGCCCGACGAGACTCCTTCAACCCCCGAGGGCGCGACCAGTGCGCAACGCGGGCCGGGAAGGCCGAGCAGAGCCGGAGAAGAGGAGAGGAAGGAGAAGAGAGGGTGGAGGAGAGAGGGCACATATCCATTCTACTGACGGCTCCCCCCCCCACAAGCACTTTCTCTCCCAGACACATCCTCTGCCGAGAGGCTGGCAGGAAAGGGAGGGAGCTGAGGGGAAGCAGGAGGAGGGGATTACTGCTTGGATGATGAGGGGGGAGATAGAGAGAGTGAGAGAGAGAGGAGGAAGGGGCAGGGATGAGGAGCGAGGATGTGTTGCATTCAAGAGCCTGGGTGAAAGAAAAAAAACCCAAAAAACAAATTGTAAACCTTTAAATGTGGGAATAACTTCAACAAAGCAGTTTCTACAGATATGAAGGTGATAAATGTAAATAAAACAGCTTACAAAAGGTTCTAAACTATTCAGTTTTTATGCGTAAAAGTGCATCTGTTCAGTTTAGCTCTCGGAAACTCTCGAGGCAGATTGAAGATGATCCGAAGCTTCAGCATCTTAATAAAAAAAAAATCAAGCCCAGTCCCAAACCTCTGAGCTGCTTTTTCATAGAAAACCCAGTTAGCCAAGAAATTCTGTGTTTATCACTTCATCGATTAGATAAAGTCATTAAAAGAAAGCACTCCTCGCTCAGCGTTTGGGTCCAGCTCGTCTCTTTTCCGGATGGAGTCATTGACCAGTCTTTCCATTAACTTTGGGGTTTTTCCTTCATCTTCTTTACCACAGAGTGTAATAATAGCTCGCTTTACCCTGAGTGTCAACACCATAGGGCATGGTGTTGAGAGCGTCATGCTGTGGGACAAGAAAATCATGCGAGATGCTGCAAACCTAAAGATACAGCAAGACACAAATGAGATTCAAGCAAGTTCATGGGTTAGAATGGCCTAGTCAAATCCAACTGTTAGTACGTATCATTTGCAGCTCACAGTTTATGATCCAATTCACCAATCCATGATGAATATCCACTCAAAACCAACAGATTACGTACAATTCAACAAAAAATATCCAAAATCAGTAACATTCAGTGACGTTTGGTTCAAATTATAATAATAATAAACAACAGTGTTGAGTTCAGTTTACCATGAGAACTGGCAAAAAAAAAAATAAAGAGGAAGAAATCAACCCAAATAAACCAAGTCAGAAGTATTGAGTTCACTGCAAAAACACAAAAGATTTTCTGGTCTAGCTTCTAGTTTAAATATTTAGAATATGATGAAAGGCAAACTAACTTTTCAGAAACATATGAGCTTGTTTTAACCCTCTATGGCATGACTTTTTATTTTTTGGGGAAAAACATATTTCCCTGTATTCTCTGGGAGCTTGTTGATCCTTAATTACATATCAATCATCAAATTGGACCCTAATGCCTCCCGGCGAGAGCCAGAGTTGGGTTTGTTGCCTCAGGGCAACATTGGGTCAAGAACACCAAGGTTTTCCACAGTGATTATCAGAAGTGAGATACAAATCAAACAAAAACTAAATTCTTTTTTTTTTTTTTAACAAAAATAAATCAGATGTGGTTCCAACTCACCAAATATAAAAGAAACAACTGGTGTTCACCCTTTTGGAATGAAGTTAGTTTTCAAGCAAACAATGAAATAATGGTTGTGCAGTGGATCCTCATGATCCCAACTTATGAGCCATGCACCTTTTGTCCATGAAATGATCTTGCATCCATCTCCTATTGCTGTTAGTCATTAATAAAGTTTAAAAAAGGCGTTATAATTATTTTGTAGTCAACTGTATATCAACGCACTAGAATAATATTGTCTGAACAAAAGGGCCCCAACTGTGCAATGTTGCCGTGAGGCAACAAATAAAACAAAAAAATACAGTTTTAATAAAATTGTTTGAAATGATCTACAATGCTTCTTTACATAGTCAATCAAATAAATAATGTTGCATAGATTATTTCATTTATAACATGGAAAAAATGTCTTGTGATGGTACATTTTCATAATTTTCATTTAAGCAAGCTCTGGCATCTTGCTGAAACAGTAAGTTAGTTTTGTCTTATTTTCAGTCTTACTTTCGTACCAGACCAAAAATCCTTTTGAGTTTCTGCAGTGCAGCTGACCGTACTGACACATTAAATCTGCAGCAGTGGAACATACCGAGCATGCAAAAATATGTCCAGCACAATGATGCCGACAGTAAACTTCCCAGTTTTTCTTTCAATCCCAAGGAATGTTTTGGGGGTTTGCCCTTCGGCGGCAGCAGCCCTTAACACACATCAATGTCCCAGCAGACCACGAAGAAAGGAGGAGATGAGGAAAACAATCAGGTGGTGGCACAAGCATCAGGGGTGGATGTGATGTTGTACAGGAGCTTCTGGGAGACTGGGAGTCTCCCATACTTGTAAAGGGAAAGCAGTTACTGGAAAGCACAATGTATAATGTATATGTCATTAGTCTACACCCATAATAACTGAAAGGAGGGCGCAAGACTTAATGGAGACTGTAATGATATCACTGAGAGAGTTTACAAAGTCTCTGAGAAAGGTAAACTATCTTACTGGAGAATCTGCTTGCAGGGCCGACCGAAGCCTCCACAGGGCCCTAAACGAAATGTTTCTGGGCCCTCTAGCTCTACTAACAATGTGGACTGGCTGCAATCAGCAGCCCGATCATTAGATCTGCTTTTTTTCCACACCTGCTGGAAACTTATTGCATCTCTGGCAGTGCTGTTTACTTTATATACATGTTTAAATAGGATACATTTATTAGCCAACAGATTTATCAACCAGTTGATTTCTGGGCGCCAATTTCCTTAACTTTGTGAGATCGTGATCTGCTGATGCTTACATGTGGAGCCGATCTCATCCCCTGATCTCATCTTCGTCAGCAAAGGCTCTTCTGCTCTGCAGCGAGAGGTTTGACTGACAGGCCGGCCCACCGGGTCTGGTCTGAACGTTTACAGGTAACAATGTTCACCACACTGTTGCCAACTCGCCGACTTTCTTACAATATTTAGCAACATTTCAGAAAAAAAATATTTGTATCAGCCAAAATCGAAATTGGAAGGTCAGGATTTTTAAAGATCGGTAACCAGGGATCGGCCAGACAACTGCAATCGGTGCAGCCTCACACACAAAATCAATACATTCTCTGATTAAATTCATTTCTCTTAATCGTTACTCCAATAGCTGAAAATGTCATTTATACCAGGTGAGTCGTTCTCCCCTGAGAATGTGGACCGGTACCGGTACTGGACTGATTCTGAGCCTTCAAATGATTTTCACACAACTAAGAAGTTGATGTAAAAAAAAAAATTGTTTGTTTTACCCACAAAATGATTATGCTGAGTATCAAACGACATTATCTCCAACTGCAGCACAGAGCAGCTCGTCCATGTAGCCTGATGTAAAAACATTTTGCTGGACGATGTGAAACATTGAGAAGTCTTAATTATCGACAAACTCGGTGGTTTGAAGCCAAAATACCTCAGAAATAGACAGAGCCGACCACGAGAAAGAACTCATTTAAAGTTTAAACTAAGTTTTCACACAAAGACGCTAGCATAAATGTTTGACCGTTGAACTGGACCGTTGCAGCTCGCTATCAAGCTAATTTTCTATTAGCAGCTTTACAAATCTTTTACACTATCAAGGCACATTAAAACAAACCTTTATATGGACTTTTGTCTTTTTTTTCTCCCTCCATGAAGGATACGACCTTTTTTTTTTGAGACACTGTTTTGCTTCTTTATCTGTGGACGTTTGGATGCTCATTGCATGCGGTACCTTCCGCGGGCACCAGGGGGCCCCCCAAGAGTAGATTTTATTTTTTATTTTTTTATACATAGATACCTTACATAAAATAATGATTTCTACTTACATTATCAAACATATGTTACTGTGAAAAAAAATCACCTCATAGTGAAATTGTGTTAAAATAATGACAGAAATTATCCCAAAAAAGTAAATCAATAAATCAGCTCCAGTGAGGCATCTAAGGGGCCCCTAAGCAGCATCAGTGGCTCTGCTGCTTAGTTTGCTGAATCCTTGGGCCGGCCCTGATGAGCAGAATTGTAACCACGCCTTTTCATGGAATTTTGCTTTTAAATTTTTTTTGAAATGACTGAATAATGTACAATTTATGCGTTTAAGTTCCTTTTAATGCAACTTTTACATTAAAGGCTTCATTGTTTACCAAATGACACTTCATGACAAAAGTCATAAGGATTCATGAAGACTCCTTCATGTTCATGACAGGTTTTATGTCATATTTATAACAGTATCATATCCGTTTCAACTAAAGCGTTAGCAAACACTCTCTTCCAAAGTGGCTCAAACATTGGGCCGGCAACCAACTGTACAAACCCTGTCGTAACGTAACAAAATAACAAGACAATATTTAGTTGAGATTGAATATTCTGAAAAAACAAGTGGCTCAAGGGGCTGGAGGACATTTTTTTCCTGCCAGTTTTTCACTGGTTTATTCTCCATTTTCTCACAACTCCATATTTATGCTGCGATTGCCGATGGTGGCTTTCTGTCGTCTGTTTGGGCCCCAGGTTTTGGATTTTCTCAGTTTCTATCCTGGATGAGGTCACTGAGATCAACTCTGCACAACATTCTCGTTTTTCCCTTTACCGCAGAAGATACTCGTACCCAGTGCTTCTCCGGCCACAAGCAGCAGACGGCAAACTGAACCCGACTTCTGCCAAACGTTTCCACCTGTCAAAACGAGTGGTTCCTCTCTACTCTCGCCACATGCTTGCTCGGGATGAGGGCTTTGCTGTAAAGTCAATGAGTTGTGGGAGTGATCTGCCCCGCAGTAAACTGGATTCGATAAAGCTGAATGTGAACCGGATTTTTTTTTCGTAAAGTCCACTGAAGTTGCATTTGTATTATATTATTAAATAAAACATACCAAAATCCAGCACAGCGGCGTGATAAAAAATAATTTTTCCATGTTAGTCCAAACAGAGCGGGATGTCTCCTTACATAAATCTCTTATTTGTGGATCCTTCATCTCACCTCCTGTGTTGTTGCCACACAGGAAGAGCGTCCCTCGCCTCCACGCAAAGAACAGAGCACGGGTCCATGTGGTTCCTGCCCGGGTGGAACCACATGGACCCGGACCACAAGGCCGCTGTCCGACCGGCTGGACTCCATTTGAGTGTTTCTTCTCATCCGGGTCTCAGCTGCTCCTCACCATTAGGGTCCAATGAGAAAATCAAGATTTAGAGTGAAGATGTAGTTCAGGATTCAAATCAAAAAATGACTCAGAAAAACATTTCTGTTTGGGAACAAACCTGCATTTGTTTCTGTTGGTGTGGAAGAAACAGGAGATATGACACATTAAGTAAGGAACAGCTGCTCTAAGCATAGGCAGGATGCAGCTTTTAGAAACTGCAAGACATTACAGAGTCCTATTATATTACAGCGGCCATCTTGCTGCTGAAAGCACTTTGGCTCAGTACGGCTCACCTTACTAAATTTCTGCGACTCTCAATAATTTGAAACTGCAACAGGAACCAGATCTTCCACTTACCTGGATCATCTCCTGTGGACCCAGCAGTTTTTGCCCATGAGGCAGAGGCTCATCCAACATCAAGGCTGCTGTTAAACGTTTCCATTATTGCAACTATTCAAATTGAGCTTTTCTTCCCAAATGGTTTTAGTCTTTGCCTTGTCTTTTAAGTCTCAGGCTGCTTCTCCTAACTAGGAGACATTCCTCTCCACAATCAGCCTGTGTGTTTGGTCTGAGATGAAACGTTATAAGATACAACAGGACATGACTGGAAAACAGAAACTGTGTAAAAACAAGGTCACTGCCAACGGAGCACTTGCCCTGATTTGTAACTTTCAAGATGGATGCTTCTGGTGAAGCGACAATTATGAACCGAACAAACACAAAATTGTAAAAATTTTACAAAGCTATTGTAAAATAATTTCTTTTTTTTTCCACTGTTCAAAAGATCAAATGGTTAAAAATGATGTAGCGCTTCAATTACCCCAACCACACAAAGCAGCTCTCATTCAGCACATTTGTGCACCAATGCACAGCTCGGCAGGCGACTTGGGATTCAGTCCCTTGCCCATGGGAACATCAACATGTGGCAGGAGAGGAAACACAAAATTAAATTCATAACACTGCAACTGCAGAACACCCGCTCTCCCCACTAAACTCCTTTTTAGAGAGGAAACTAGTGTGATTTAAATAAGTTTAATGTCACGAAGTAGAAATCTGTCCCAGCTGTGAGGCGTTCCTGTGTCACTGGAAAGCACAGCCTCCGAAAACACCAGGGTCCCCCCCCAACACGGCTGAATAGGTGTAGCCCCTCCACCCCCGCCTTGTTGTCATCACCTTAGATTTAATGACGCCCAGCAGCACCTCCACCCAGAGGAGCGAACAGGAAGTCTAATTCTAGACCACTTCCTGTATGACATTCCTGACCTGAGCTGCCTTCCTGCCAGACTCCTGCAGGCTCTGAATGTGGAGCAGAGCTTCAGTTGGCGAGACATGCAACACACCACCACTTAGGTGTGAGAGAAATAAACAAGAGAGCAGGAAATAGTCGCCTTTCCTGTTGATACTGAAACGACTTCACATTAAGGCAGAAACTATACCCCAGTAAAATGTCCTACTAAAGCATAAACACAGCTTCAGCTTCATATTTTGTTGTATTACAAGCAGAGAAGTCAATGGATTTGATGCAAAGATTTATAGTTCAGGACAGCTATTAGTCATAGGCTTGACAAATCTGGTGTCAGATAAATTTTAAGAAAAAAAGTCGCAAGAAATCCACATTGGGGAGACAGCAAATGTGAAATGAGGCACCTTAATCATTTGTGACCAAAACTAACATTTCTGGCTCACGCATGCACCACAGTACGCAACTATCCCACCGCGAAACCTGGCGGCGGCAGCATCATGCTATGGAGATACAGACAGTGAAGCTGCAGGAATGGAGGTGGAGATGAATGCAGGCTATTTCAGGAGGAAAACCTGCTAGATGTTTCCATGAAACTGGGCCGGAAGTTCGCCAAGCAGAGCTGAAACAAAATGATTTACACTCATTTCTTATACTGTCCTAGTCAAAGTCCAGACCTAAATCCAATGGAGATGCAACGCTAAGTAGCGTCTACATGGAAAGCTGTTTGACGGAACTCCACAGCGACGTAACATTATAATGAAGCTGGAGTTAAATATAAAATGAATTTAAAACCATAAACTGTTCAGTTTTGAAATGGTAAAAGGTTTTCTAAAGCCTGCATCAGTTTTCCTCTACATCCTAATTATTTCATCACAAACTTTGTGAATAAATATCTGGAGGTTTGATGTGAAACTTCACCGTTCAAGAAAGAATATTTTTGCAATGCACTGCATTAAAACTTGGCAAGTGTTTTTCATGCCAGTTGTAATCATTCAAGCCATTTCAATCCTTAGACTTTATTGTTACTTTCTAATAGACGCGTAGACTGAAAACACACATATACAAGAAAACTAACAACATGACAGAGGGGAAAGAAAACTAAACAGAACAAATCATTTACCCTCACCTTACATACGTGTTTATGTCAGAAACTAAATGGATCTTTGCATTTGTAATAATGAACACTTAATGTGCTGGGAATGCAGTCAGGCAAGACGCCAGCAATGTTGATCATCAAAAGGTCCATATATACTTAAAAAGAATCTCATTTTGAAAAAAAAATAGTAAGAAACTGCAACCATTTAGATATTAAAGGTAAAACTTTGTAAATTAGGAATATAAAGTCTAAGCAACCAAAGTCTCCTCCTTCACATCAAGGTGAATAAAAATTGTTTTGTATATTTCTCTTCCACTTAATTAATCCCAGAAACAATAACAGGCTTTTTGTCCATCAGCCTTCTGAAAGCAGCCAAACCCGAACATTTAACAGAAAAAACGGCTTTTGATCGGTTTCATGTTCTCTCATTTTAGTGTTTCTGTTCTCACTGATACGCCCATCCTGTGTTCGTCATACATTTATTTAGTATTAGTGTATCGATCATTTATCCTTCAAGCTTGAACAATAAAAATAGAATCTGAATCCATACACGTACATCAGTAAATATTGGTAATAGGAAAGGCAACAACTTAAAGTGACAAATTATTAACAGAGCAGCTGCTCACCAAATGAAAACCTGCAAAAAATAAAATTAGTAAAAAAAAAAAAATCTGACAACATGATACTAAAAATATTCGATTTGCACCAGAGTTTGCAAATAAAAGTGAAACCCAACAACTGTAGATTAGATTAGGATTAAAACAGAAGGATGAATTAGTCATCAACATGAGATGTTTCATGGCGTCTCCCACAGCTCTGATCCAATCTCCGATATCAGCTCATACCAAAAACCTAAGAGCTGATTCCAGGACGGCTCCAGGACTCTGTTCGCGCTACAGAATGCTCTCCGTCAAGTTCCCGCTGTTGGACACGTTGGACATGTTGGACTCCTGGTCCTCAGCCGGGGGACGGCTCCATGTGTGGAAGTCCAGCAGGGCTTGGTTGAGCTTCTCTATCCAGTCCAGCCTCTCCTGCTTGGTGTCAGCCGAGAACCAACACCTGAGAGGTTCGGCACAAACGCACAGCTCATTCATCAACAGCTCACACATTCTGAGTTTAAAGCAATTTAAAATAAATAAATACAAACTAGCACAAGTCAGACAGATTGTCACATGAATAACAAATAGTAAGTTCAGTTAAAAAAAAACGTAGTAAGTTCAGTTAAAAAAAAAAAAATAATTGTCTTACTCCTCAAGGTTGAATTTATGAGAACATGGAAAATGCCAGAAATTACAAATTTGGTCAACAACAGCTTGAATGATGATCTAGAATAATTTTAACTTCTTACAAATTCAAAACATGGCCTTACACAGTTAAATTGTGCTGAAAACCAGCAGAAAATATTTGTGTTAACTTCATAAATTAAATCTTTTGTGGGAAACTGTTGTACTTTCACTAAATAATAAAACTGAACTTAAATAAAAGTTGCATGACATTTATTATTATAACTATGCCAAAAAAAAAATAAAATAAAATCAAACTGCAATCATAATCTCAAATGATTGTCTGCAGGCATTCTCTGCATGTTGCAGACATTTGGTTAATCATTATGCCTTTTGTCAGGCTCACAACTGATAAAAGAAAAGAGCCTGAAGAGTGAGGAAGATTAATCACAACGGGTAATCTTATGAGATTATCAAAAGCTTTTACTATTCATGTTGTCCAACAATTTTTAATCATCAAAGACAAAAGAAAAAAAGAAAATATCTAATCTGACATAAATGGAGGCAAATATTATTGGACCAATCTATGGAAACGGTTCATTCATTCATTCATTGTCTGTGTAATTTAAGTGAATCCAGGGTTATGTTGGCAGTTTTATATGAACTTACTTGGAGAGCGCTTCCTGGTTGTGGTCTTCCTGCTGAGAGGCGTTCACCAGCTCAAAGGTGAAAGGTCGAGCACACGAATCTCTCTTAACAGGCCTGACGCACTGACTGGGAGACCTGGACAGACAGATGCTGCCTTCTGCTTCCTGAAGAGTTCAACCAGAGAATCAAAACATCACCCGATGGCTTTTTTCTCTCCTTTTTTAAACACCTGTTGGTCAATTGCTACCTTGGTCTCCCTGTCATTTGGGCTGCTCCAGTAGGACAAGTTGCAGTCCTCCAGGACAAAATATCGCCGATTCCACACCCCAAATTCACTGATCAACTCGAACATCGTCTGCACGGAAGAGACAGAAGCAATCTCAGGATTTTTCACTTCAATAACCAGCATCCTCTTTGTAGAAACTGCCCTCACTACTAGCATCACCTGTTGGTCTCAAAATAATCTTTTGGATATTCTCAAAAGTTTGTGTTTAGAGAAATCGTCCATGCCAACGACTGGGAGGTCATTTTCCACATAGACAAAGAAAAATAAATCCAGGTAATGCTGGTAGGTTTTTAAGCCCAAAGAGATCTCCAAGGACAAAATAAAAACGTCTTTTCCAATCATTTCGCAGCACTTTCATGATTAAATGGAGAAAAGAAACTCCCGGTTGCATCGAGATGCTTTGATTGCAACAGATCTGCATTTGATACGAGGAACACAGAACAGATGGCTTCAATATGACTGCAAACACATTTAAGGCAATGAAAATAATTGTAATCAATAATGTAATGTCTGCTGTGCAATTTGCCATTCTGGCCAAAACTTACTTTCAACCGATTAGACAGAAAAAAAAAAAAAAAAAACAAGGGTTCTCAGAGTTCAACACTCCAGTTTATAATTTCTACTCTGAAAACACAACTGTGCTGTAGAGGAAGGGGAGCAAATGACAAAATGGTAATATTGCTGACCAGGAAGCCTTGGTGCTGCACGCCGGAGTGGCCCTGGCTGTCCAGTTTCAGGTAGATGTGGCCCTCCAGTGGTGAGAGAAATGGCACCTGCAGTCACAAGAGGAGGAGTCACCTTGAAATTTATAGATTATGGACAAAAACACTTCACTCGGTCATATTTATCTATTCTGGTTGAGCTAAATCAGAACATTTTAGCTAAATTTCATTCTGTGTGTGTTTAAGAAAACTGGGCATAAATATCCTCATGCTGATTTGATTGGAGGGACTGAAATGGATGAATTCACACAGAAAGAACTAAGGGAGCAAATTATATCACCTTCAAAAACACGAAAATGAAAAAAAGAAAAAAAAAAACCTAACTCATGTTAATTATCACAGAAATCAAGCAGCTGGTTAGTTTTTGCATAGAGGAAGAGAAAAGGGAAGACATGTGAAGAGTGATGGAAGTTAAAGGGAAAAAAAACAAAAAGAAAATGAAACCTTTTCCTGAAATTCATCTCCCAGCAGCCTCCTGATTTTGCCATCAAGTTTCATCTGAGTGGACGGAGCAAGACAGAGAGAGGGAGGGGGACAGACATCACGTCAGTGAGTCCTCCCAGGTGTGCAATTGAAAAAACCAAACAGACCTCAGTGACTAAAACAGTGAAAACAGTGCACTGGGAGATAAAACTGAACAGTGCAGGAATGTGCAGAACCCAGAGAGAAAAAACAAAACAAAATAAAAACTGTGGTTTTCTTTGTGATTCAGCTAAAACAGGAACCATTGACTCAAAAAGAACAAAATCACGGCTTGGTTTGTTTAATTTTATATCGCTCAGAAAATCATGCGACCGTTTAGGACTGGAGTAAGAGAGACTTGTTTAACCTTCACGCTGAAATAGCACCAATCATAAATTACCTTATCGAGAGGAAATTTCTTGCATCCCAGTGAAGCCAAGGTGATCTTGTGGGAACCCACCAGAGAAAAGTTACTGGAGCGGCGAGAGTTGAGAGCAGCAGGAGCTTAAGGTAGAGGAACAAAAACAACGAATCATGAAACTGCATCATAAAATAACCTTCACTGAGTTTAGCAAATACAAAGTTAAATCTGAAAAGAAATTCAACTTACATGTGAAAATGTTGCTGGATTTCTGCTGAACAAAACGACATTGAAATGATGCATGAAACAGAAAAAGGTCATTAAAACCACAGAGCATGATTACAGATGAACTCTTACTGTGAGGGTGTTCAGAAGCTTCCTTGGCGTCACCTGATTATGTCAACAAACACACACAAAAAAAGTTAGACTGCTTTCACTAACATGCTTTGAATTTCTGAGGAAAATAATCGCTCACTTACACGTGACTTGATGCTGGTCCGGTCTGTGGTGCTGGTGGATCCTGAGCCAGGACACTGGATTGTGGAGAAAAAATAAATTAATTAACTACAGAAAAATAATAACCAGTTTCAAAGAAAATCAGAACATAAATGCATTTAATTTCAAATAAGATGAATAAAGTTACTCAAAAATATCACATTGATTTTTTATTTTTATTTTAAAACTTTGGGACATTCAACTACAAGAATAAAAAAACCAAATGCGCTAAAAAAGGGTTTGACATTTTGCTCTCTAGTCTGAATTAAAAGAAAAATACAATGATCTCAGAATTAAGGCTTCTGAAATGGAAAACTGAAAATTCCAGAGAAATTTCAAGATTAAATCTTCAAAATTTGTAATCTACTTCTGTGACCCAATAGTTTAACAAAATAAATTATTGCACCATTAAATTTTACTTGCATCCATAGCAATAAACTCTACAAATCAAAATGAATGTCTCACCAGGCTGTAGACTTCGACATCAATCTCAAAAGACGAGCGTATATCCTTTCTGAAATTTTAAATAAATAGTCATTTGTAGTGCAATGTTTTTATTTTAATTCAGCAGCTATGCTGGATTAAGGATTCAAAAACTTGTGAAAAGAAGAGCAGCACAGAGGAACAGGTGCAGCTCACAGTGTGACTGCAGTCGGGAAGGAGATGGCGTCTCCATTTTGAGCGTCGGAAGCTGTGGCCAGCGGCGTGGCGATGACGTTGCACGGTCCGTAGCGGATCAGGACGAAAAAGTAGTGGCTCGGTCGACCTAGACCAGTTCAATAAACCAGTCAGTCAGTCAGGAACCATCTGAAGCAACATGTGTGCCTTAATCTTTGAGAAAATGACAGCTTTGCTACCTGGACGGCTGTTGGACGAGCAGACAAACTCAACCTTCAGAGGCAGCTGGATGTTGGTGATGTTGATTGTTCCTCTGCAGGCCTGCTGGGAAACGTAGTCCGTGTCCTTCTTTGGAGCCTCTTCAGATTGCAGGCTCCTCTCCTCCCGCAGTCTGGACACCTCTGCCAGCAGAGCAGACCGTTTCTCACCTAAAGAGCAAAAAGTGGAGAGAATGTACTAAAAAAAAACCCCAAAAACAGCAAACGTAAAGATTCTCTATTCAGGTAGTTATCCTGAATAGAGAAATATTCACTATCAACATGACTGAACCATTAAACACCCAGTGTGGAGTTTAAAATGCTGTGGTTGTCATACAGGACACCAGCAGAAGTTTCTCAGCTTCGGCCTCCTCCAGAGAGCCTCGTCCGTGATCCTCATCGGTGCAGCAGCTCAGCGCTTGCAGCGTCTGGTTGATCACCAGCTGCAGTTTCCCAGCTTCTTCATTCAGAGCCTGAGCAACCACACACAACATTATAGGAATGTAAACATTTAACAGAGCCAAACGAATCTAAGGAAAACAAAAATAACTTTGTTAAATTGACCAAACTGAGCTGGTCATTGAGCCCACATGTGAAGCTCAAGAATAGTTTTGTCTTTGACAAAGAAAGGACAAATTGAAACTCATTTTAGAACATTTTTTTTAAAACAAATATCAGAAAATGTAAAAGAAAAAAAAACAAACCAAAAAAAAAAAAAAGTTCTTCTCACAGTTATCCTCTCCTTGGTGTTGGCAGACTCTTTGGGCTTCGGCGTCTCTGGCGTTCGTCGTTGAACCACTGGGGTCACGCTCTGAATGGCAGGCAGCTTACGTTGCCTTTGTGTGCGGTACGCATCGATGCTGTCAAACAACAACCATCAGCTTAGTGAACGCTGTTTACTCAAACCAGTCACCTGACGTCTGTCATGTATGGCAAATTAGAATCAAACCACTATGAGACTTGGAAACAGAATAAAATGGTTTATTAGTGACTTTTTTACGTGTTTTCCGATGGTAAAACATTTTGCTTTGCTCATTTCTAAAACAAAAACAAATCCCACATGTTGGGAGAAATGTGCATAAGCTCCATCTTTTCACATTCGAAACTTTTCACTAGCAACCTTATTCAGTCTTCTCATAATTTACACACATCTGGGTGAATGTGTCGATGAAAATATCTATATTCAAAGAAATTACATCTCTAACTTTCTTTTAACGATTCATATGGTTCTTAAGTTGTACTTAGTTAGGCAAAAATGAATAAAATCCTTTCCAACCTGTACAGAGGAGCAGATTCAGGGCTGCTTTTCTCTGGAGACAGGGGCAAAGGTGGAGGATGAGACTCTTGGGCCGCAGCCAGTTGCTGATGGAAAACACCAAACAGCGAAGTCATAAAAACTGTCGTTTCTGACGTTCATGAATCTGAAAAGGTTTGAGGACATTTAAACAAAGCAAAGGTGTAAACCAGTCTTACCAGTGGGGTAACCACAGATTCAAAAGACTTGCTGAGAGGAGAGATGATGCCGCTTTGAGGAAAAGTAAGAAGCTCGTCATTTTCATCACAGTCCTCTCCTCTGGGCTCTTCCTCTCTTTCGATCTTCTCACCGCTCTTTCCAACAGAACAAGAACCAATGCCGCTGTCGTGATCCTCTCCGTCTTCCTCAACTCGGCCCTCCTCTTCCGCACTCGCAGCATATTCCAGCACCTCTTCAAACATCTTCTCAATGGTTTCTGTCGAGTTGGTGTCATCGTGAGAGCTTGACCCGGAATCTGATGACACAACATTGTCTTGAGTTATCCCTTACTCTCTTATGTGATAGACTTGAACTTTTTAAAGAGGTAAGCTTCAGATTCTTCAGATTCATTTTCCTGCCTGATCTGTACATATGGCACAACTAGGACTCTTTAGTAAAAGCCTCATTTTAATCGACTTGGGTCAGTGATTAGGCAGTCCTACAATTAAAAATAAATTGCTGCTCTATGAATGTTTTCCTCTTCTACATCTACATTCATAGACAGGTAAAATAAGAGTACAGCTCACATTCAATGACAGCTTGTTCTATTTTCTAAAATCACCTCAGTGTGGAACCCAGTGTTCCCAGTTCACCAGTGGAAAATGATCACCCAAAGTGTTTCACCACAGGGATGCTCCTCTAAGAAGTAGCTTTTCAGACACATCTCACCTGACAGACTGGTGTCTGCCCTGGACTCCTCTGAGGCGTTGCTCTCAGATAAAGGAGAGCTATTTATCAGCTCCGGCTCCAGGACAAAGGTGACTTTTTTTGAGCTTTCTGCTTTCAGCTCACCTAAAACCGCCCTCTCCCCCTGATGGGAGTCTGACATCTGGATCTCAGATGAACCCTGACATTCACCCCTCCCACCAGGCTGAGCTTCGTTTTCAAAGTTGGTTTCATGTTCTGCATTTTCTGATGGTTTCTCTCTCAATGTTTTGGTTTTTAAAGCCGATTTCCTTATCAAGGAGTCCTCTACTCCGTTTTCTCCATCACTCCTCTTCTCTTCTGGTCTAAGCTTCTCATCTTCCTGTTGTTCACCAAAGCCAGCTGTCTTTCCTGAGACATCTAGATCTGGAGAACTTCTATCAGGTTCACTTTTATTTCCCAAGCTACTTTTTTTCTCCACTCCCTCTCCAGTTGCCTCCATTTCTTCTTCCGTCTCCTCACTAAACACTCTCTCCCTCTCTGAGATCGCCTCGTCAGCCGACGCGTTTCCTTGAGGATATCTCCACTCCCTTAGTTCCTCATTGGTCGAAGGCTCAATCTCTTCACCACACGTAGAACCTTCCATCGTCTCATCTTCGTCAAAAGGAAACACCTCAGACTTTTCCACCTCAGTTACTCTGGAAACTTCGCTCGTTTCCTTCGTGTTCGACTCATCTAGGAGAGTTGATTGTAAGAAGCTGTGCTTATCAGCTGTGTGCAGATCAGACAGGCTGTGCTCATCGATGAAAGACAACTTTAGCACAGCCTGGCTCTCTGGGTGTTGGGACCCTGGCTGTTCCTCTGTATTCACAGTTGCAGGCCTGAGCTTGTTCTCATGTCCTGCTTCCTCACCATGAGGAACGCTCTCCTTCTGCCCCTCTCTGTTGAGTTTAAGCTCTTTAGATGCAACAGGAGCATCAGCGACCGCTGCTTCACCTGTTGAGGGAGAAGGTCTGAGTCCAATTAAGTCACTGAAATGTCACTTCAGAGATTTATCTTTTATTCTGGCAAACAATATACAATATTTGGAGTCGCGAAAAGTCAAATTAGAATAAAATGAAGTTGACAAAACAAATGTCAGATATCAGCACAATACTTTAAAATAAGGCAGCAAAACCTTGTCTTTCAAAAACTATTTTTCATACATTGATACAGTTCACATTCCCTTTAACAACAGATTTTATTTTTTACTGGAAGGGTAGAAAATTTCAGATTTCATTTTCTTAAAAACATATTTGGCAACTAAAACACTTTCACTCTTTCTGTTCACAAATCGTTGTCTTTAGTGAGCAAGATGATCAGAAAACATGTTTCTGGACACGTGGTGGGGACATCGTGATAAACACCAAATGAAAATGGAGTTAGTTGCCGTATGTACGGCTACCGCAATACTTAAATGTCTACTTTTTCCCTTTTGTAGTCTTAGAGCAAAGAACTTTATCAAGTTTTTTTAATTTAACCTGAGACTCAAACTAAAGTTTATTGATCCTGGTTCAGTTCCTTGGATTCAATTCCAGGATTTCTTTAAGACAAGATCAGGAGAAAGTTCAGTCAATACTCTTACCCGTCGTATTTCCAGAAGGTGTCGTAGCCACTGATGTCAACATTTCAGTAAAACTCCCATCTTTCATCTCTACGTCTCCAGGAACCTCCTGAAAAAGAAAAAGAAACAAAAAGAGTAATGACATCAGGATAAGAGGAAGGGTTGTTGTGATATTCAGGTAGACAAATATTATAAGAATTTAAGCAGAAACAGTTTGAATATGTATTTGTGTAAGAAAGAAATGATGTTCCCCAAACCACACGACTGTCCTAAAGAATGTGTCAAAGCTGAAAGAATGTAAAATCCTGAGGAGAATATAAAAGAGGTGAATTTTTTTTAAAGGTTTTATTGGCTCTAGTGACCTTTATTTGATAGCAAATTGACAGGAAAGTGGGTGATGAGAGAAGGGGGAAGACATGCAGCAAAGGTCACCAGGCAGGGAAGCGAACCTGCGACTAAGGCCCCCATGTGTGGGTTGTGCTTAACCCCTGAGCCACCACAACACCTACAAAGGTGACCTTTCAAATCCAACTTAATGTGTACAGAATTGTTAAAAGTGCAAAAGGTGGCCAGTCAGTGAAGTTACATTTAAATCACTGACTCACATCCCAGGGCTGAATGGGAGGCCAACAAAACATCCTTTTAGACACAGAAACCCGTGAGGCGGGGGACGAGCAGCCAGCAGGAGGCCCTCCCTTTTAATGGTTTTACAAAGTAATATAGGAAACAAATGTTAAGAGTCAACCACAAACACAATTTCTAAAAAATAAACAGTAAAAAAAGTAGAGGAAAGTGCTATAAAGTGTGTTAATGGTCATTTGTTAGAATAAGCATTTGGTGAAAAACTCAACTTGAAGTTTGTTAAAATGAATCAATTAAAGGAGTAAAGCTTCCAAACATGTTCAATCAAACCCATAAACTACAATTTACATAAAAGTACACCCAATAAATGGTACGGACGCCTCAAACCCACCTGAGTTATTGATGAATCCGAGCTACACCTTCTCAGCCAAGCGTTCTTACTAATCGGCTGGAAAGGCAACTGGTTTAACTCGAGCTCCCGTTCCTGATTAAAAAGAAAAATAATAATAATAAAAAAATCTAGAAAAATATTCTGATTCAGCCAACAAGCCTTTATAACTTCCTTATTCAGGCTGCCAGTATTTCAAACTCAAACAGCAAAGGTGTACAGACAGACCCGGTATGTGTAGCAGCAGAACCGACCTGGCGCATGATGGAAGCCTGTTTGGAGCTGGGTGTTGTTGTGCACTGCAGTTTCTGCTGAATGCCAGACACGAAGTCGGAGCGGGGCCGGGGGCAGGAGCTGGCAGGGCTCGGTGTTTGGGTGGTGTCGGCCTGAGAGGCTGGTGCCTTAAAACGCTCCAGCCGTTGATGAAATTTTTCCTCACCTGAAAAAATAAAAATAAAAGCAACCAAAATGCTGACTGTTGACCAGTGTTTCAAATAAATAGTTACTTAGCCTACTAAACTGCTTCAAAAACACTTTCTTTGGTTTAAACCATTGCCAAAATAATATTCAGAGCATTTATAATGCATTTTTATTAATTTATTTGACATTCTTATTGACCTGGAGATAAACCCCCACAAGGCCCATTTTCCAAGAAAGCAGTGATGCAATTAGTTCTGCTTTCTTCACGTATAAAAAAACAATAAAGGAAATCGTTTTCCCCAGAGTAAAGAGGTAATACTTCCTCTACAGATGAGTGTAAAGGTGTGATCTCATTTGCATCCTTACCGAGAAGATGCTCACCGACAGCCTTGCTGGAAACCGATGGGCCTTCATTTCCTGGATGAGAGAAAGAACGCTGCGCAAAAAACCCTAAAAACAAAACATTTACCATTACAAGCCGCAGTGTGATGCCTGCATTACCACAACAATTCAGCAATGTTTTGACAAATATCATCCATATATTTTTCTATAATTACAGCTAGACTTGATTCCAACAGGAAATCATCAGTGACAATCGAAGGCCGATGGGATTTTTATATGCGACTCAATCTGAGGTTGGAGTTTAAGTTGTTACAATTTAATGTGAATGTGGTTAGACGCAACATAAGCATGCCAACGTCAGTAGTGTGAGATGAAGTTACCGTCTTTTCTCTGGGTGAGCAGCTGGACTCGGGAACGGACCGACGGGATCATTGGTGTGTCCGGTTTTGCCTGGAACTCCGCTAGACGTCCGGATGAGGACGGCTCAGGAGTCAGGTTCTCCTGACCAGCTGCTTCCACACGTCGTCGCTTCAGTCCATCTTTTACTTCTGAAACAGCAAAACGAATGCTTGCTAAAGGCCGGCACAGTACAAATATAAAGATTTGGTTCTTAACGTTGCAGTACATCAAAAGCACACCTGCTGCAGGTACGATGTTGTCTTCAGTGTCCGACAGAGGTTCCCTCTGCCTCTTAAAGGTGATATTGCTGCCATTTTCCTGCCCAGCTTCCATGATTAACTAAAAACAGACACAAAACAAGCATGTTGAAGTGTTACTTCTCTCCAAATCAAACATAAAAGCAGAGTCAACTATAACAAATACAGCCCTTAACACCCATTAACAACTTTTCCCAAAAAGTTTCATTCAGCGCAAACAATGCAAAATCATAACATATGATCAGATGTTGATACATGAACACAGCACAAAATAACTATTGCATCAATCTCAGTATCAGCTGTTTGAGGTAATCAGAGGTTAGCTTAGCTTGAATAATAAGACCTTGTGGTACTCAGCTGTTTACACACATATACAACATATTGATGGTCAATAACACTCAATTGTTCAAATTAGAAACTATATTTTTTAATGATTCATAACACCATGCAGTAAGCACAGAAGACGTTTGTGAAAGGAGACGTGACAACGCCCAGGTCAAAGTAGGTTTCAAATGAAACGCAGGTAAAACAGGTGGCTAGTTCAGCTGCTAGCTGCCCCACAGTGTTCAAACTAACACAGGAAACCTAAACAAAACTAAGTGGCAACTATTTGAACTAACTTTAGAGAGACAGAATATAATATCAAGAGTTGGTCTTTCAACATTAATAGATGTGTGTTTAAAACGAGCCATATTATTTACAGTCGGCCATCATAACGTTAGCTTAGCTTCGAGTTGACGCCATAAGCGGAAAAAAGCTTGAATTTCTCAACATAAGAGCCAAATTCGTTGTTGGCGTCTTACCTGAGAATGTGTCTTAAACCCTTAAATTCGATTCAGGTCAGACCTAAGTTGCGTTAAATCGAGAGAACAGCCTCCTTGCCTTCAAGTGTTACAGTGTGCTGCTCTAACTTTGAATTTCAGCGGGTCCTCTGACGTCAGCGGAGCGCACAAATGGACTCTTCCTGCTACCGTAATATACCGACACTCTGCGCAGCTCGCCGTTTGGTCAGCAAACAAGGTCGTAGACCCGTATTTCATTAGGTAACAATAAAACAAGCAATTCAAATCAACGTTTTACTGTTATGGACACGCAGAGGGTACGTCATTACTGCAATAAAACTGCAATCAAAGGTCCAAGCTGTTGCACTGTAGATACTAAAATAAAGTATATTGCCTCACCAGCAGTCGCTCAGCTCTGCAGAGGCCTGATGAGGAGCTCATTTGATTCAGGTGTGCAGGAGAAGGGACGCATTTAAAATTGTAAGATGTAGTTCTCGAGGAATGGGCGAGGGATTTTGTATAAAAACTTAGACACTCTTCATTTGATTACTATTTTTCTCTCATATTTCTACCCATTTTCCACCTAACCTAATCTAGACATGATTCTCCTCTGTACAAAAACTTCAGTTTCAAACCAATGAAGATGCAGATATAATTTCCAGGAAAATGCAAAGACCAACGCTGAGTAAAGTCCTTCTGCACAGAAGATCTTAATGTCTGCAACCCAGCAGTCTGTGACTGCAGAAGTGACTTAGTGACGTTGTGAAACTGAGCAGCAACAGTTTAGCTTTTTCTCTTCTGTTTAATAATTTTTTTTTAACCATTACCAATTCTTTGTACAGGATTTATAAGCGTCACAGAGCTCAGTCACATAGCAAAACGAGAAGCCTCCATCATCTTCCACCAACAGCATCATGAAAACTCTCTGCCTGTCTGTAGGAATGACGCTGATCGAGGCCTGCTGCCATAGATCAGTGTACATTATGCCTCTTGTTTCTGGAATGAATAAAGCTTTAATTTGTTTTGTATCTAAAAAAAACTTCAACAAGTGAGTGCTCAGACATTTTTGGCCTCATACAATGAAGGACTGAAAAATATATTTTGTCATGTTACAATGTGTGTTTGTTAGCCTGACTTTCACTTTTAAAATCACCAGAAGCCAAAATGTGTTGAGTTATCCTATGAACTCCTTTACAAAATCTATCTATCTATCTATCTATCTATCTATCTATCTATCTATCTATCTATCTATCTATCTATCTATCTATCTATCTATCTATCTATCTATCTATCTATCTATCTATCTATCTATCTATCTATCTATCTATCTATCTATCTATCTATCTATCTATCTATCTATCTATCTATCTATCTATCTATCTATCTATCTATCTATCTATCTATCTATCTATCTATCTGTCTATCTATCTATGTGATTTAGGTATTGATAAGCATTTAACTGCAGCATGGCTGCAGGCCTGAAAGTCCCTTTGAACAACAAGCTGCGACTTCGTTGTGTGGACAAAGGTGTAAAAGCTGCAATCTAAATATGTTGCGTCGGCGGTCTTATCTCCGATCTCATCTCCCAGCAGAGATGAGATCAATGTTTCCCTCATCTCGGCTTGCAAACAGATTTGCATAAACAGAGGAACTGAATCATGGTGCGTTTCCACACAGACATGTTCAGTTTATATTTATAATCCGGCGACCATTGAAAGGGTAACTCTGACTTTCTCGTTTTAAAAATAACGTTGTGTCTGGCCAATAGCTTTCTTAGAATTACATGCTGTAATATGGAAATCTTTACAGCCATAAATCAGACAATGACTAATGCACTGTCTTATGGTCTCCATTTTAAAGGGTTAGTTCTCAAAATTAAATATAAGCATTTTAAATGCTTCCTTTCTAGTGATTTCAGACAGATAGATTGGGTGAACATAAAGTGTGTTTTTTCAATTGTGATTTAAACAAACCTATATTAAACTTATATTAAAATGAAATTGGTTCCCTAATTAGTTCTGTCACCCTGAAATCTGAATAACTCTGAGTATCTTAAACCTGATTTTCTCTGCACTCATTTATAGATTGTGTATAGATGCATGTGCAGGCTTGTTACTTTATTTATTTGTTTACATATTTATTTTTTATTCATATTTATAAGTTCTTATACATAAAAATGTATAGATTTATATAATACATTCTATTGCTTGTGGTTATATTTGTACTATTAATATTTAACAATTTGGATGGAGTAGCTTGTCAACTGATAAACAATTTCCCCTTGGGGATCAATTAAATATATTTCATTCTATTCTATTATACTCAATTTAATAAAATTTTTGTTTTATGCTTTTATCTTGTCAATCCTCAAAATGTAGCTATCATCATCAAGATATATGTATTTTTTGGCCTAAGTGATCTTTTTGGTCAAAACCCTCTTGAATCCCAAAGCCTTAGAAACGAGCTTCAGGCCTCTGCAGACAGACTGACGTCATTTATTTTGTGTTTGACACAAAATAATTGTAGTAAATAACCTTCAACCTGAAGCAGTTTTTCATTTACGTTCAAGGACTTTCATGCATTCCTTACAGCTGATGTCACTGTGATCCTGTGCCAAATACATCCATTCAGAAAGCAGGAAGCCCATCAGTGAGTTCAGGATTTGGTCAGACCAGAAGAGACTCTACGGACAGCGCTTGATACCTTAAATAAGTTACGTCTTAAACTCTGTCTTTCATTGTACCAAAGTAGGTAATGAATCGTCGAGGGTCAGTTTCAGGTTAGAGAAATACACTACATTTTTTAAAGGTTTTATTGGCTCTAGTGGCCTTTATTTGAAAGTGGTTCCTCTGGAAAGAGGGTAATAGAAGACCTTTTCATTACCCTCATATCTCTGCTTAGTGACATGCAGCAAATGTCACTAGACCAGGAACCGAACCTGTGACCACCACTATGACGACTAAGGCGTCAATACGTGGGTCGTGCTTTGCCCCCTGCGCCACCACAGCGCCCCCGAAACGGCTCATTTAAGGGGACTTTGACTCTGCCACAGCCACCACAGTGAGGATCCAACCCCAGTCAACTTGGATTTGGACGGGACGGTGGTACAAAGTGTTGCTGCATTTGACCCACGTAAAAACTGAATCCCATTAAAAATCCACCAGTAGCTTAGAGTAGAGTAGCTTAATCCAATCTAGACATGATTGTGCTCTGTATAAAAATGTCGGTTTCAGAATACTGAAGGTGCGACATGCTTCACGTTTAGAGGTTCAGTTTCCAGGAAATTAAAAAGACAAACGCTGAGTGAAGTGTCACATTTTTATCGCTGCAACCCATCTGTGGTCAGTGACTTAGTGACGTTGTGAAACTGAGCAGCAGCGGTTTCATTTTTTTTTTCTCCCCGGGGAAATTGATTTCTTTCTTCTTTTTTTTTAACCATTAAAAATTTTATCTTGGAAAAATCACCACCTCAAAAAAAAAAAAAAAAATTCAGTTCCCAGTTGAGCAGGATTTATAAGCGTCACAGAGCTCAGTCACAATCACAGCAAAACGAGAAGCAACAGAACATCATCGGCTCCAGCATCTTCCACCAACAGCATCATGAAGACTCTCTGCCTGTCCGTAGGAATGATACTGATCATGGCCTGCTGCTGCGACGCCATACGTGAGTGATCTCTGTCTTGTTCTTCGGTTTCATCTCATCTGATATATAAACTGTAGTTTCATGCTGACTTGTTTTGATTTCCTCACAGCTATGGCAGTACAGTTCAACACAGGTCCAATAACCTGTTGTGACCAATTCAGCAACATGAGAGTGCCACAAAATAGGATTGTGGACATAATAAAAACCCACAGCTCCTGCTTGAAAAGAGGATTCATGTGAGTTCGCTTTATATTTTTTCGATTAGACGTAGACTTCAGGTGAAAAGAGGATGAAACTGATTTCTTCTTTGTTTCTACAATCTGCAGAGTAGAGACTAAGAAGGGACGATTAATCTGCTTCGGACAGACCACTGCATGGGTTGAGAAGGCTTACAATCAAATGACCAACTCTGAAGGCAGCGGCCTGCAACAGTGAACGTCCTGAACTGTATTTATGTGCAGTACATTATGGAAATGCCTGTTGTTTTTGGAATGAATAAGCTTTAATCAGTTTTGTATGTAAATAAACTTCCACATTTTTGATTCAGACATTGTCTTTTGCATCTTTTGCTGATGTTAAACTTCACAGTCAGTGTTTGAGTTTCTGATGACCAAAGCACGTGTTGGGAGGTAAATTGAGACCAATTCAATGTGTGCAGAGCAGGACTGGAAGAGCTGAGGAGAAATGACAAAACGACACAGAATGAAAACAAATGAAAAACTGGGCTCACAAACTGAAAAGCAAGGAAACCAAGTAAAGATCCCAAAAAATGATGACAGCAAAGTCAACAAAGTCCAAAAGGCCAGAATCTGTTTACATCCATAAAGCGACAGACTGCAAAATGTATTTTGTCAACTTACAATGTGTGTTTTAGTCTGAGTTTGACTGTTGAAATCACAAGCAGCCGTGATGCATTAAGTGATTTTACAAGCTCCTTTTCAAAGCTAACAGATGCCATACATGAAGAGGCCACTTAAAATGATCAGTTTCTCTTATTTTGCTTTTTATAGGTGTAAGTTTGAGTAAAATGAACATTGTTCATTTACTCTATGAACCACTAACAACCTGTATTCAAAATCCCAAGCAAAAATGTAGTATTTAGGAGAAGAAAATGAGAAATGATCAAAATCACAAAAAAGAGGCAGTGATTTCAGAGCTCAAACAAAAAAAAATAAAAATCTCAAAACAAAACAAACAACCCCTCCACCCCAAAAAAATACAAGTTCATATTCATTTAGAAACATCAACAACACTGTTCTAACTCAGGAAACGTTCAGAAATCAATATTTTGGTGGAATAACCAGGAGTTATAGCAGGCAGTTTGTTCAGATCCAGGTGTTTGTGGTCTGAGTCGACCTAAACTAGAGATCTGTTTATCAGTGAGGAAATGATTTCACCGATTAAGACAAGTCTGTCTAAAACTAAAACTGGGAACATAGAAATCTGTCAACTATTGAGGTATCAATAGGACTTCTCATCAGAAGAGGATTTGATGGCAGAGATGGAAAACCAAAACAATGAGCAATGTCAGTCCGATCTTTTATTGGAAACCTGAAGAACATTTTCAGAAATTGTGCAATGCTGTAGAGAAGGATTTATAGATCTACATCTCCACTTTGATGTTAAGCTGCAGTCAAACTCTGTATTTCACAGAAATAGTTTTGTCTGAACTGAGTCCTTTGATGATTTCATTGTTTTAAAGTAGCGCAGAAAAACACAAATCTCTTTCTTTTACAGCTGTATTGTAATTTTTCTAACTAGCTATACATTTCCTCTTACATATATTTCCTCCAATACCTTTTCTCCACTTTATCTCTCTCTTTTTTTTTAATTCCCCGACGTGTTTCTTTACTGTGGGTTTGTGGTGAGCGTCTTGAAAGTCTTGTAACAGAATCATAATAAAGTCAATAAAAAACTTAGAAATATCTGTAGGAATATCATTTGGAAGCCTCTTCAGAGGTAATACTGCACTTCCAAACAATCCTTTTAGGAAGTTTCTAAAGTTTAAACTCTTGCACAGTAAAAAAGATACAACTGTGGTTAGACAAACGCATGTCTCAAACCCATAGAGTTTGCAGACGGGACATGAGTTATAACACGAACGTTGTTGTGAGCAGGTTGTGTCACATGCTGAGTAAAAGACGAGGAAACGTCTGAAAACTAAGAGGACAAAGAATGAGGCTGATCGGCAAGGAAAAAACCCAAACAAGCCAAAGGAATAATTGCAGGGGAAACTTGAATGAACAAAGTATTTTATAGAACTCAGCACACGCTCACATATTCATGACGTACTTTGATTAAACTAATTTATCTTGGGTGTAATTCCAGTACTGAAAAATGAACTTCATACCAGGTGAGTCTCTCTTACCTGAGAATGTGAATCTGTACTGGATTTATTCTGCCTTCAGATAATTTTAACATGTAGAAGATTCACAACTTAGAACTTAAAAGTCTGAAACAGGAACGGGTCTGTAAAAACAGCCTGTGTGCTTCACTCAGGAGAGAGATTCATTTGATGCATCAAAGAGTGATGTCATCACTGCTGATGTCATTGTTGCCAGTGGAACCGAACATTCTACTGGTCCATTCACATCAAACCCGTTTTGAGCATCAGGCCGGTTTATATTCAAAGTCTATGTGGAGTGTTGGATGCGCTGGACGTGTCAAACGCTCCAAACGGTTCAAATTGCGCCGCGCTAGTCGCTCAAAGCGTCTCCACATAGACTGAATGCAAACCAGACGTACCTGATGCTCAAAACGCATTTGGTGTGAACGCACCTTTATATGTCCAGTGTCACATTAGGTCAGTGTTTCTCAGTTCCTGTCCTCAGGCCCCCTGCTCTGCATGTTTTAGATGTCTCTGTTTCAGAACATCTGATCCAAATGATTGCATGACCTCTTCTGCAGTCATCAAGTTCTGCAGAAGCCTGTTAGTCACCCACAGATTCAATCTAGGGGTGTGGCAGAAGGGGAAACACCTAAAACATGCAGGGCAGGTGATCCACCTGAGGAGGGGAAGTGAGAAACACTTCATTAGTTCCATCATATTAGGACCAAAGCCTGGTCCTAATATGATGGACTCATTCATTTGGGTAATGTTTAGAGGTAAGATCCAAATTAAGTTTTAGTTAATAGGAATTGTTGTGGGGGAAAAAAAAAACTATTTCTAAGCACCGTTCAAGTAAAATCACTCAGTCAGGTTAATTCATGCATTGTGCACAATGCAGAGAGCTCATAAGACGATCAATAATCAAGCCAGTCTGGATGCAAAGCTCACAAAACTCTCCCAGGCAGAGACAAACACCTAAGTTTCATGCAAGGATAAGGAATCAAATCAAGGTGCGAGTCGGCCTGGTTCCCGTGCAACCATCCAATCTCGTACATTTAACCCAAATAGTCCTCGGATGTTCAGTCGAGGGATTTTGATTCCTTATTCTTGCATAAAACTTAGGTGTTAGTCTCTGCCTGGGAGAGTTTTGTGAGCTTTGCATCCAGACTGGCTTGATTATTGATTGTCTTATGAGCTCTCTGCATTGTGCACAATGCATGAATAAACCTGACTGAGTGATTTTACCTGAACAGTGTTTATATAATGTTAGTTATATTTCTGCCAATTGCATAGATGCATTAGACTAGTAGTCTAATGTCTTAGGACAACTTAGGACAATTTAGAAAGACCAATTAATCAATTAATTAATGCAGAGTTTTAGTCTAACCTGGGTTTGTATTGTGACCGAGGTTAGTACCCAAGTGTGGGTCGCCGCAAAGGCCGAGCCGGGATTAGCTTGCCCTTCCTGCCAATGCCAACTCGAAGGCCCTCCATGCAACCGGTGGAGGTTGGTTGCATGGTCGTCTGTCTGTCCTCGGACCTCCAGGTTTGTGTGGAGGTCTGGGTTTGCGTGGTCTCCTCTCTTTGCAACCTGGATGTGGGTCGGTGCAAAGGCTGAACCGGGCTATGGATGGAGACCTCCGGTTGGTTCAAGGTCTGCCTGTCCCTGGACTCCTCTGTTTGCAGGGGGGCCTCTGGTCGGGTGGAGACTTCAGGATGGTTAGTTTCCATAGCAAGTTTTAACTTGAGCTTCAGGTCTGCAACTTGATCTTGCAAAGACTTCACTGTTGCCTCTTGTTCTACGAATTTAGAAGCTTGCTCTGCGTGATGTTTGAGCTGTTCCTCATATTTCAGCCTCACTCTGTACTCTTCGACCATTACTTCAATGAGGCCTTTATTGTGGGAGGCATGTTTTACAGCCTCCCACTTGAAGTAATCGAGCTGTCGAAGAAGGTCCTTGTCAGCTGTCACTTTGGTCGAGCAAGAAGCCCTTGAGCTACCTGTCGTCTCCGGCACCTTTCTGTCACGATCTTGTTTGACTTGCTGGTGACGTTCTTTCTGTAACAGGTTTTGCAGTCTTTGAATTTCGTCCTGCTGGGATTGGACTTGAGCCTGATAGGCAATCCTTTGTTCTCGTTCCTCATGGAGATCAAAGATCTTGCTCTGTAACTCTTTTTTAAGATCATCCACCTGCTTTGTGAGGTCGAAGACGTGTTGGTTTGTCTCGTCCTTGACTTCCACTGAGGGGGTGATCTGGAAGCCAGCAGACCGAGTTGTTTTCTGCTCGACTTCTGAAGATGATGGATTCTCAAAGTCGCCGGAAGGACTTGATTCCCCCTGGTTCTCTGATGGTACACCTTCCGGCTCAAAGGGGCTGTCGCTGTCGTCCTCAAAAGGAAAAACGACGGCGTCGTAGTCGACCTGGACGTTGAGGTCCACGATGTCGACCCATGAAAGCTTAGATGGAAAAGCTTCATGTTGACATGCAATTTGTTGGTGCTTCATGTCGGTATTCTTGCTGTAAAAGGCGTGCGATATCTGCAATCGATATCCCGCTTGTCTCAGTGACTTTCGAACGTGTTTTGTAGAGTGATCTGCTGCAATCGAAATGTGGAACAGGTCTGACAAAACTCTGTCAGTGAGCTGAATTCAAGAGAGAGATTCCTTTGTGGTGTCATAGAGTTATGACATCACTGCTGATTTCAATGATACCATTGGAAAAACATTCTTTTCCTATGGGAGTTGATGAGCAACCAGTCCTAGAGCACCGCCATCTGCTGGCCATTCATGGAAGTGCGCTTCTAAATAAAATTACTGCATCAAATGATTTTTTATCATCTGTTGAAAAAAGGCTGAAAAATTCTGACGATTTTTTGAAAATTCTAAAATTAAACTCTAAAATATGTTTTGTTTTTCTCCACAGTAACCCTAATATTCTTTTGCACCAGCAAAGACAATCAGGTTTGTTATATATTGATCATCTAGTGGTGGCAAAAGCAACAACAACAAAAAAAGCTAGTCTGCTCTGGACTTAAGATGGACAGAAAACAGGTAAAAGCATCAGGTAGTGCAAGCTAACTACTTTGTACAGGTATCAAATGTTTACAGCGTTTTTTCAACAATATTAAGTGAGCTTTTCTTCAACGACTGATTTAACACTTATCAATTGATGTGTTACTTATTGTGAGAGGTTTAGTCATTTCTAACATCTCACCATTGAGAAAGAAAAGCACTGAAATAACGTACGACCAGAATATATATAAATATATATGTAAAGAGTTCTAGATGTCAGCCAAATTTGGACATGCAGTATTACATGCAGCACACATACTGTATTTACAGCCCAGCAACGTGGCTTCTGCATGACTACCTTTAAATCCCGCTGCAGATTAGGATTTTAGTTGTGCTCAGTAAACCAGGAATAACAAACAAACGGTACAAACTGGAATGCAGCGATGCTTCCCACTGAACACCGAAGGGGATTGATGGTAGACCTCTCAGCTCCCAATACATTTCCAAGCTGCTTCTCAAATGTAAACTACAAACACTTAAGTAAAAAGCCAAACCGAGCCGAAACTAAATCAGTTTCTCTGCACAGAAACAGCTCAGACCAACAACAGCACAGCTTTGATCGGTGGATTCAGAGTATTTTTTGTCATTCGCTTTGTGCTCAAACAGAACTGAATCATGATCAGTGGATGAGCATTTCCAGTCATTCCTGTGATCAGCAGGTCAGCAGCTCCAGACCTGGAGATGCAGCTGCGGTGCGACTACCAAGGCAGGAAGGGGTCAGGGGTCACGTCTCAGGGAGGGGGGGGGCGATGGTGGGGAAGTGGGGGTTCAGAGGTTTGTTGTAAAGCAGGCGGACACACAGACAGCTGGGAACAACAAACCTGTCAAAGCCAACTTACCCACTGTCTGAAAAGGCTTCTCTATGAGGGGTCATATGGAGAGGAGGACACGTTTACTACATGTTTACTGCAGAGGTTCAGGCTACAGCATGATTCAGGCAGCCACACTTTAAGAGTAACTTCACCTTTAAAGCAATTTCTGTTTCCAACTGAATATCCTTACCTGTTAAAAACATATCTCCAATACAAAGGTGTTGTTAAACATAAAACAGTATCAGACGAGGAAAACACGTTTTTGCTGGAATTGAATTAAACACAGACTGACTCAGATCACCGATTCATCGTATGACAGACTGTCCAACGCAGCCACAGTGTGTCCACTGAACTGCGCAGGTCATTGTGTCGATGAAAAGGTTGGAGATGATCAATATACACTAACATTACATGACTATTACACAGCTTGAATCCCACAGAGTATCGCTGACATCTACTTATCGAAGTTTGATAATAAAAAAAGAGTGTAATTAAACTAAAATATTTTTAAAATATAGCGACAAAATAGCCCACAAAACAACGTATTTTGTCCTGATTAACCGCCAAACCATGACTTGTTTACAGTAGTAACTAAAGCCATTTCTAAGCTGCCTGTCATGTGAAGTGGAAACATGAAGCAAAACAGCAGCTCAATGAAAGCCAGGTGTGAAATTAATGAAATAAAGCTGACTGTCGTCTTCGACGAAACAAAACTCATGAAACAAAACTTCCACAGGTGGGACGTATGTCAAGGAAATCTGCTGAGTAAGCAGATTTCGCATGACCACGAGGTAGGACGGATTTACGGGTAGCACAGATGAACAGAACCCCGGCTCGTCAGGCATGTCGAGACGCGTTAGAAGGAGTGATTTTGAAACCAGGAGATGTCGGCGGTCATTACCGAAGATCTCCGGTCAATGAGCGCGGACAGGGAAAGAGCAGATTGCTTTCTCTGGGAAGAAAAACAGAAAGGGTAGGAGGGTAAGTCCTGAAAGACATCACTTCTGATAATGAAAACGCTCCCTGTATTGAAAGAAAGCCATTTATGCAACTTGGTCATGAAGGCATCACCTGGTGCTCGTCTCATTTGGCATAAAGAAGCATCCGGACTGAATTCATTTTCTTTCTTTCTTTTTTTTTTTTCTCGCAGGAAGACGTAAAATACGTCGGCGTATTAAGGCCACGCTAGGAAAATGAAATATATAAAAGTACGAGAATGAAGCTATAATACTACGAGAATAACGTCATAGTATTACGAGAATAGATCTGCTGTGACTTTATTCTCATTATATTTTTCCGAACTATTTCATCGTCGTTTTATTATGACTTTATTCTCATGCTTATATTTTTAATTTTTCTAACTATGGCCATAATACTCAGTCGTAGTAAAAGCAGCAGCCTCAGAAATTTGCACAGGGGTGGCCAGACCAACCTATTAATTTGATTAATTTATTTGCTGTCTTGTTGAAAAAAGACGACTCTATGTACCTTTTTACAAGCTGAACATGATTCTCTAGGTTTTCAAAAGGGGGCCATGGCCCCCCAGGGCCCTCCCTCGGGGGCCCCACTGTGTAAAAGCAGATCAGCAGCAGCGATGGATGGCTTCATTTGGCTGCATCACGCCCAGGCAGAGGCATTCATGGCCATGCTCCTCTGCCCACGTCTGGGCTTTTTCTTTGCTGAGGGTTATTTCTTTTATTATTATTATCATTTATTTATTTTTTGTTCCCGTCCACTGTGGCTGAAATAAAAACTCACCGGGCTCCGTTTCTGTCCGCCAGGTGCCCGAATGGACCAAATGCAGCAGCCGGGAGAAGAGGAAGGAGAAGAAAGTTGAGAAGCCGTTCTACTCCGACTCAGAGGGCGAGTCCGGCCCGACCGAGTCTGCTGACAGCGGTAACCTTTAACCTCAGCGTGGCGTCGTGACGCCTTTTATCAAAACGGACGTTGGTGGATCTGCTGTGAGTCGAGGACATTGCTGAGCTAAAGTCTGTGCAGGGAGCACAGACAGGTCAGAGGTTACAAAACAATGTAAAACGAGCTGTTGATGCCTTCGCTGTTCAAGACAGAAGTTTACAGACGCAGAATAAAAATACACCTGCACCTTTTTTTCCTTCCCTGTCTGAAGTTAAATCAGACCAAACCTCTCTAAACAGAAATCATTTTCTATTATTGCTTTGCCACAATAACGGGAGGAAATGTCAAACTCTTATTTAGTGATGTCTTCAAAATGACAATAAAGTTCAGGAAACATAAACACTTCACCGAGACGCGGCTTTTTTGACATCGTAACTGAAGTATTGACTTTTTTTACATAACTTAACATTAATCAAAAACAGCGTTTCCTTTAAACCGGAGCAGCAACGGGAAGCGGGACGAATGAATGAACTAAAGAGTTGCGCTAAAGTGTTTCACTATCAGTGATGGCAAAGTTACTTTGGAAAAGTAACTTTAATCGGATTATTGATTACTCTTGAAAAAGTAACTTAGTTAGATTACTGACTACTTGATTTAGAGACTAAGTTGCATTAAAAGTAACTATTTTAGTTCCTAACAACAACAACGCTCCAATACCTGTGAACATCATATTGATCTTTGCCAAAACTTAATTGCAAGTTATTTTATAATGACAACATCAACAATGTGTCTCCGCTTATATGGTTGATTGTTTAATGCTTACACAAAAAAAAAAAAAAAAAAAAACGCTTCCAATTTGTGCTTGTTTTTGTTTCTAGTCTCTGGAAAACTATAAATAGGATTTTGCCCACCCTCACCCCCCAGCCAGTCTGAAAACAAAATATGCATATAGGTTTAATGTCTAGTTGTGCCCAGAGGCTCCTGCTGCTGAATTTACCTTTTCTTTTTCCTTTTACACAAAAACTTGAAAACAAGTTTCCGGGTTACGGTATAAAACACGATACAAGAGAGAAGACGGGTAAGCTTTAATCTTTTTATTTGTACAATAAATAAACTTGCAATACCTCAAGATTACAATTCACAACCACACACAGGGCATGATAAACCATACTTTGTCTATGTGAAAGCCATTGGAGATGAAAGGAACGACCAGGTGTGAATTTGCTGTTTTCTGCGAAAACCGCCTCCTTTTGGTTGGGGGATATTTCATTACCTCTACATTCCTCGTTGTGACTCTGACGCGATCATCGGATGGTTTTAGGATTAATGGCAACCGAAACAAAATGTTTGTGAACATGTACTCTCTCCACGACTGGCTGCATCTGACATGATGTGCTGCCTCTGCTCCTGACTTTGTCTCCGAGGGCAAAAAAGACAAATGGACATTTTTCATGGAGCTCTCAAGTTTCACAAAAATAAGCCGCATGAACCTCTGACTTGAATGTGATTTAGACAAACAAACAAAAAAAAGGTCCTTGCAAATGACTTTGAAATGCAAATTTCAAAATGTTTTCCTCAAACCCAAACAGTTTTGAACAAAATGCTACCTTGACATGAATTGATTGCAGTATTTTTAGGTAAGCAACAAATTTGAGATTTCCTTTAAATATCCCGACTTAGCGGTTAAGTCGATTAATGAGTTTTACAAATCCACTTTGACACCACGACAATGCTTGTATGTCTATCTAGTTATAATTGACCAGTGTTCTGATTTCATACTGGCATGACAGGGTTTGTTTTTTTTTTCTTCAAACAGATAAAAGTAATTTAGTTCTAGTGCATTTTTGGATCTAGCTAAACTGTGACAGCTGCGTAGCCACAGTAGATATTAATGTGGAAGAAATTCAAATCAATTTCCAGAGCACGGCTAAAGCGGTCCCAGGTTAAAGATCGAACAGCTTTAGCTTTTCCTCTCGGTCACTAACTTCACCAGCTTAAAACCGAGGATTAACGGAAACAAAGTCAGGACTGAAGAGTGAATGGATGAAAAAGCAACATGAAAACTGCTTCACTGTTGTAGAACAGAAATCAGAACCGGACCCATGCGAGCTGGGCCTCTAAATTCAGTTTCTACTTGTCTCTGGATGCCCGGTTTATCTGGTCACACCACAAAAATCTTCGGTTTTGGTAGCATTTTGTGTTTTTTTATTTCACCTGAAACAAAACTTTTAATGTGGACAATGAGCAGAGAACCTCCAAACATTTACGTCCATTTTGCTTCCATACTTAAACTGGAAACCAGTAAGTGGTTTAGTGAGCAGCTAAACGATGATTATGCTACAATTCGATGTCTTCTCTGTCACTCTTCAGATGCATGGCTCATTATCTTTTCACACTCTGGAAGCTTCCTGTCCAACGTGGCTTGTTGGAGAACGCAGTCCTAAACAAAATCCGCGGGGTGGCTGGAGTGAGGGGGGCACAAGTGGAGCCGGGCGTCCGCTTGTCGTCACTGCGTCAGGGCCAGCAGGATGTCCTTAACCAGCATGGTGCCGATCACCATTTTCTCACAGTTGATCGTCAGCTGGGCGGCGCCCTCCTCTCTGGTCGTCACAGTGACCAGCACCAGGCTGCCGCTGGTCACCGTTCTGCCCGCAAACCTGTGGGCAGGATGTTCAGGAGGAGGAACAGGAGGACTGAGGTCAAAGCAGCAAAAAACAGAGCAGAAGTAAGGTTGAAAACAAAGAACGAGAGTGAGATGGACGTCGGTTACCAGGATGTCGATTCAGATGCAAAAATTAGATAAATTCTCAAGATGGAGGCAAAAAAACCCAAAACTGATCTTTCAGTGTTTCTCAGTTCCAGTTCTCAGGAAAGAGAAGGACCCCAACTGGGAATTCAACCCATAACCCTGTGGTTCAAATCGAGACATGAATGATTCACTATCAGGTCTTTTCCCTTGTCTTCCAAACCAATTAGTATTTCCATCATCAACCGCATTGATTTTCTGAGTTTGCGCTGCGTTGCAGCAGGTAACATCTTACAGACTGATTGCATGTTTTAGGGGACGACCAGAGCGTGATTTCTACAGAAATCAGTTCGCCTTTTTGTCAACAATGACAAAAAATTAAAAAAAGGAGTGATGATTAGCAAACGGATGTGTTCCTCCTCAGAGGAAACATGGGAACGGACGGAGTGAACAGCATCCTTTCGCAGAAGAGTGTATGCGTTGAAGGTGAAGAAGTTTATGAAGAGTGAAAACGCGAGTGGAACCCAGCGTTAAAAACACAAGCAAAAAATGAATGGATGTTGATTTAACGTCTTCTTCTGCAACAAGATTAAAATGTATAAATAGATTTCATGTCTTATTTTGCAATAAGAGTTAAAAGTAATAAAGTCAAAAATAGGTTCATAAATATAGATAAAAAGTGCTAAAAATCTTTAAAAACTGTGAAACATGCCTCCAGTGATTGCTTTGAGTGACGGATTAAACATTTTATTTTATTTAGAATCTTCTGATCAGGCCCAATTTTCTTTGTATTTCTGTATTGTTGGTTTTCACTATTATCAGCTGTATTGGAAGTGACCTTTCTTGTACCATCAGCTCAACAGAAACAGCTGAGCTAGCAAGCAGACAGCATTGTAGCAACAGTTGTTAGCATAAAACTGTTAATGCACCAGTCACCACTGTAGTAACAATTCCTATCATTTCCTGTCATTTTTTTGATCACAGCTGCTGCTGTGGCTAATTACAGATTAGCTACCACTGAGCTCTTTTAAATTGGGTTGGGGTGCTGGTCTATTAGCTCTCTAAAAACATACTTTACTTGAACTTTGTTGTCGTTATTGGTCCAGAGTGTTTGTTAAGAACATGTATTGATGGTCATAGTCTGTTTGTTTTGCTTCTTTTATAGATTTCAAGTATGGACATGAAAATAAACAGCACTATAACAATATGGAACCAATTTTTTTCTGAATCAAACTTCTCCAATACAACTGCATTTTTTAAAAATTAAAATAGATATTGATATGCTAAAGACTCAACAGAACAGCCGAGTCGGTCCGGGCTAACTCCTCAAACTTACAAAACTTGAGATGGTTCTTTGCTTACTCAGCCGTAAAGGCAATAAACAGAGGGAGAATCTTAAAGTGTATTCACATCTGTTAGTATGGCTTGCTTGAAGACATACTAATTCAAGGATGTAGTGACATCTAATGGCTAAAGCGGAGAATGCAGCCAACTGAATATCATTTGCCACAGATTTCAAATTATTTGGAAATTCAACCCTCCTAATCTGCAGCCATGTCAGCTTTCGATTGTGAAGAGTACAGAGCACGACTATTAGCGATTTGAAGTTTGAAGCCTCATTAAAAAGTTAATTCAACACTCAAACTGTCATTACTGTTATTATATTCTGCGGTCTGGACAAAGATGCTGTTACTATTGACTATATCCTGAGATTTGAAAGCTGATTATGCGTCTCATTTGAACGACTTACTGCACAATGAGGCGCCGATCCCCCTACCTGCACTCTTTGTCTGAGCCGCAGGGAACGCGGCTGAGGTTGGCGGCCGTGGTCACTCTCTGGACGATGGCGTGCTCGTTCCGACACTTGGCGTCTAGAGTTAGCTTCTCTGTGATCTCATTCATTCCCATCAGCTGACCTGGAAGAGTGTCAGCACCGCAGGGGACGAAAAAAGAAAAGCCGATCGGTTAGTCGTTTCCAGGCCTGTCACAACAAGAAATCCTGCTGGACGATAAACTGTCCCAGAAATTGGGGTGATGAAATAATAGCATTGCCGTCTGGAGGACATTTTTCACTAAAATAATAATAATGCACAATAATGTGCGTGCTCCCCCTCAAAATTAAGAAAAAACTTTAATTTCAAAATAACATTTAACACTGGAACCAAATAAACAACAGTATCTAAGATGTTATAAACAAAACTGCATTAAAAAAAGTGATTTCGATAAGTAACTGTAGTCTGACTACTGGATTTGAAATAGCAACATGTTAGATTACTAGTTACTGACCAAAAGTGGTCCGACCGACGACAGTAACACGTTACTGACATCACTTCACAGGTTTGTTCAGATCCAGGTGTTTGTGGTCTGAGTCGACCTAAACTAGAGATCTGTTTATCAGTGAGGAAATGATTTCACCGATTAAGACAAGTCTGTCTAAAACTAAAACTGGGAACATAGAAATCTGTCAACCAGAGGTATCAATAGGACTTCTCATCAGAAGAGGATTTGATGGCAGAGATGGAAAACCAAAACAATGAGCAATGTCAGTCCGATCTTTTATTGGAAACCTGAAGAACGTTTTCAGAAATTGTGCAATGCTGTAGAGAAGGATTTATAGATCTACATCTCCACTTTGATGTTAAGCTGCAGTCAAACTCTGTATTTCACAGAAATAGTTTTGTCTGAACTGAGTCCTTTGATGATTTCATTGTTTTAAAGTAGCGCAGAAAAACACAAATCTCTTTCTTTTACAGCTGTATTGTAATTTTTCTAACTAGCTATACATTTCCTCTTACATAAATTTCCTCCAATACTTTTTCTCCACTTTATCTCTCATTATTTTAAAAACGCCCCGACGTGTTTCTTTACTGTGGGTTTGTGGTGAGCGTCTTGAAAGTCTCGTTCATGTCACAAAGTAACAGAATCATAATAAAGTCAATAAAAAACTTAGAAATATCTGTAGGAATATCATTTGGAAGCCTCTTCAGAGGTAATATTGCACTTCCAAACAATCCTTTTAGGAAGTTTCTAAAGTTTAAACTCTTGCACAGTAAAAAAGATACAACTGTGGTTAGACAAACGCATGTCTCAAACTGAAAGAGTGTTGGCAGACGGGACATGAGTTATAACACGAACGTTGTTGTGAGCAGGTTGTGTCACATGCTGAGTAAAAGACGAGGAAACGTCTGAAAACTAAGAGGACAAAGAATGAGGCTGATCGGCAAGGAAAAAACCCAAACAAGCCAAAGGAATAATTGCAGGGGAAACTTGAATGAACAAAGTATTTTATAGAACTCAGCACACGCTCACATATTCATGACGTACTTTGATTAAACTAATTTATCTTGGGTGTAATTCCAGTACTGAAAAATGAACTTCATACCAGGTGAGTCTCTCTTACCTGAGAATGTGAATCTGTACTGGATTTATTCTGCCTTCAGATAATTTTAACATGTAGAAGATTCACAACTTAGAACTTAAAAGTCTGAAACAGGAACGGGTCTGTAAAAACAGCCTGTGTGCTTCACTCAGGAGAGAGATTCATTTGATGCATCAAAGAGTGATGTCATCACTGCTGATGTCATTGTTGCCAGTGGAACCGAACATTCTACTGGTCCATTCACATCAAACCCGTTTTGAGCGTCAGGCCGGTTTATATTCAAAGTCTATGTGGAGTGTTGGATGCGCTGGACGTGTCAAACGCTCCAAACAGTTCAAATTGCGCCGCGCTCGACGCTCAAAGCGTCTCCACATAGACTGAATGCAAACCAGACGCACCTGATGCTCAAAACGCATTTGGTGTGAACGCCCTTTATATGTCCAGTGTCACATTAGGTCAGTGTTTCTCAGTTCCTCTCCTCAGGCCCCTAAAACATGCAGGGCAGGGGATCCACCTGAGGAGGGGAAGTGAGAAACACTTCATTAGTTCCATCATATTAGGACCAAAGCCTGGTCCTAATATGATGGACTCATTCATTTGGGTAACGTTTAGAGTTAAGATCCAAATAAAGTTTTAGTTAATAGGGTTAGGAATTGTTGTGGGGGAAAAAAAATACTTCCAAGCACTGTTCAAGTAAAATCACTCAGTCAGGTTAATTCATGCATTGTGCACAATGCAGAGAGATCATAAGACGATCAATAATCAACCCAGTCTGGATGCAAAGCTCACAAAACTCTCCCAGGCAGAGACAAACACCTAAGTTTCATGCAAGGATAAGGAATCAAATCAAGGTGCGAGTCGGCCTGGTTCCCGTGCAACCATCCAATCTCGTACATTTTACCCAAATAGTCCTCGGATGTTCAGTCGAGGGATTTTGATTCCTTATTCTTGCATAAAACTTAGGTGTTAGACTTTGCCTGGGAGAGTTTTGTGAGCTTTGCATCCAGACTGGCTTGATTGTTGATCGTCTTATGAGCTCTCTGCATTGTGCACAATGCATGAATAAACCTGAGTGATTTTACCTGAACAGTGCTTATATAATGTTAGGTTATATTTCTGCCAATTGCATAGCTGCATTAGACTAGTAGTCTAATGTCTTAGGACATCTTACAACAATTTAGAAAGACCAATCAATCAATTAATTAATGCAGAGTTTTAGCCTAACCTGGGTTTGTATTGTGACCGAGGTTAGTACCCAAGTGTGGGTCGCCGCAAAGGCCGAGCCGGGATTAGCTTGCCCTTCCTGCCAATGCCAACTCGAAGGCCCTCCATGCAACCGGTGGAGGTTGGTTGCATGTCGTCTGTCTGTCCTCGGACCTCCAGGTTTGTGTGGAGGTCTGGGTTTGCGTGGTCTCCTCTCTTTGCAACCTGGATGTGGGTCGGTGCAAAGGCTGAACCGGGCTATGGATGGAGACCTCCGGTTGGTTCAAGGTCTGCCTGTCCCTGGACTCCTCTGTTTGCAGGGGGGTCTCTGGTCGGGTGGAGACTTCAGGATGGTTAGTTTCCATAGCAAGTTTTAACTTGAGCTTCAGGTCTGCAACCTGATCTTGCAAAGACTTTACTGTTGCCTCTTGTTCTACGAATTTAGAAGCTTGCTCTGCGTGATTTTGAGCTGTTCCTCATATTTCAGCCTCACTCTGTACTCTTCGACCATTACTTCAATGAGGCCTTTATTGTGAGAGGCATGTTTTACAGCCTCCCTCTTGAAGTAATCGAGCTGTCGAAGAAGGTCCTTGTCAGCTGTCACTTTGGTCGAGCAAGAAGCCCTTGAGCTACCTGTTGTCTCCGGCACCTTTCTGTCACGATCTTGTTTGACTTGCTGGTGACGTTCTTTCTGTAACAGTTTTGCAGTCTTTGAATTTCGTCCTGCTGGGATTGGACTTGAGCCTGATAGGCAATCCTTTGTTTCTCGTTCCTCATGGAGATCAAGATCTTGCTCTGTAACTCTTTTTTAAGATCATCCACCTGCTTTGTGAGGTCGAAGACGTGTTGGTTTGTCTCGTCCTCGACTTCCACTGAGGGGGTGATCTGGAAGCCAGCAGACTGAGTTGTTTTCTGCTCGACTTCTGAAGATGATGGATTCTCAAAGTCCCCGGAAGGACTTGATTCCCCCTGGTTCTCTGATGGTACACCTTCCGGCTCAAAGGGCTGTCGCTGTCGTCCTCAAAAGGAAAAACGACGGCGTTGTAGTCGACCTGGACGTTGAGGTCCACTATGTCGACCCATGAAAGCTTAGATGGAAAAGCTTCATGTTGACATGCAATTTTGTTGGTGCTTCATGTCGGTATTCTTGCTGTAAAAGGCGTGCGATATCTGCAATCGATATCCTGCTTGTCTCAGTGACTTTCGAACGTGTTTTGTAGAGTGATCTGCTGCAATCGAAATGTGGAACAGGTCTGACAAAACTCTGTCATGAGCTGAATTCAAGAGAGGAGATTCCTTTGTGGTGTCATAGAGTTATGACATCACTGCTGATTTCAATGATACCATTGGAAAAACATTCTTTTCCTATGGGAGTTGATGAGCAACCAGTCCTAGAGCACCGCCACTGCTGGCCATTCATGGAAGTGCGCTTCTAAATAAAATTACTGCATCAAATGATTTTTTATCATCTGTTGAAAAAAGGCTGAAAAATTCTGACAATTTTCTGAAAATTCTAAAATAAACTCTAAAATATGTTTTGTTTTCTCCACAGTAACCCTAATATTGTTTTTGCACCAGCAAGACAATCAGGTTTGTTACATATTGATCATCTAGTGGTGGCAAAAGCAACAACAACAAAAAAAGCTAGTCTGCTCTGGACTTAAGATGGAGTAGAGAGCATTCACAACAGAAATCCAATAGGGAGATCTGACTCAGTCTTGTTGAGGATCCAGATTTAGTGATTTAGTGCAGTTGGCCCCAACCTTTTTATCACCGGTGATAAAAAGCCGGTCCGTGTTGTTCTGCTTCCACCCCGGTGGGTGGAAGCAGATTTTCACATCTGTCTCATGATCAGGGTGCAGTGAAAATATCAAGAAATATGTAAATAAACAGCAACAAATCTTTACAATAAATTACCTGCAGCTTAAAAACATTTTTTAGTTAAAGAAAAAAGAAAACAAAACTAAAAAATCCCAGGTGACTTTGAATATATTCTGAAGTGTTTCAACAGTTTTGTAATGTCATTTCGAAACCATGAATAAACTGCAAAGAGTTGAGGGTCAAACAATGCTCAGGTAAACTTTTTAACTCTCGTTTTATGATGCAGGATCTTTGTTGAGGTGCTGGAGATTTCAGAGCGTCGATACACCCGAAAACCTTTTGTTCCCTCAGAGATGATCAAGAGATCTGCAGCGGTGTTCTGCACAAACACACACCGCATCTGTTTCCATACTGAGATAAAAATCTGTGAGGTTTTTGTGCAATGCGCTCGCTGCAGAAAATGTGTCCTAACATTTGACCTTGTCCCACTTAAATAGAGCAACATCAGAAAAGTTTCGGTTTGTTCCGACAGCATCGCAAGAAACTGCTGCGTTTCGGTGCAGCCTGCAGGCCTTATCTTCACCAGAAATCACACCGGCTGCCCACTTTGAGAACACGAGGTGGGTAAATCTAGGTCAAAGAAAAAATGATATTCGACTTCTTTTGTTGAGTAATATTGCAAATGTTGAGATAAGACGAGGGCAGGTCGGGAAGCCAAAGGTGCGTTTCATTTAACTTCAACAAATTAGAAGAGGTTTCAATGAATATCACTTGAATGAAACGTAATCTGATTTCATGGACATAATCCATATTCCACATCTTAAGTTCATTTATAGTTAATATGAACAGAAAGGCAGATGGAAAGACTGATGAGTAAATGAAGGAGCTGGGGTCAAAGATTGCAATCAGAGCATTGGTACTTTCCCAAAGTCACGGTTTTTAGATGTTATCAGAGCTGTAATGCCAGAGTGAAGCAAACTACAACTTGTTACACAAGACAGAAAAACACCAAGACAGAACCCACTCTCACCATGTGTTCATGATTTAGCCGTAGCGATGGTATGCTGTGTGTTATTTATAATCCAGCTTCACTGCTGTTTCTGTTGAATGTTAGTCGTCAGGATGCAATCAGGTGAATCGGATTCTCTCTACAATCAGATTATCTGATGAAGATAAATCATCTAGAGGATTTCATTTTCAAATCTTGCGTGACTGACGAATACCAGAGAAACTTGCGGGGCACCGCAGGGTGCCATGCTGGGACTGCTGTGTAACATACTCATGAGGAATGTCGTGAAAGATAAAATGAAATGAAATGAATGGATCATAAAATGAATAACATTTTGGGCCACCCCGAGCATCTCTATAACAACACGATAGTTAGTCTTCAATCAGAGGCGTCTTCAGAGCCGCTGCTATACTGACAGGTACAGGAGATTCTTCCCGTCAATGCCAATTCGAAGGCCCTCCATGCAACCAGTGGAGGTTGGTTGTCTGAGTCTAATTTCTGTCAATTAAATTTCCCTCTAATGTTAGAGTCTGAAATCTGCGTCTCAAATCCTGCTTTTAAATCTCAAACAACCAAAAGCAAATTCACAACAGTCCCTTCTTCTTCTTTTTTTTTTTTTTTCAGGATAACTCCCTCCCCGATTTATGATTAAAATCCTCTTTTTCAAGGGAGTCCTCACAAAAAAGCAGCAACAAATACCACCACAAAAATAAAAAGGGAAAATATGAAACTGTAAAGAAATGATGCAGGTCATAGAATCGATTTGAAATGGTTTCTGCTGAAAACTGTTTTATGGCTAGTGTCAATAAAGCATCACGTTCTGCTCAGTGAAGGACAGCAGATGTCTAACATCTTGGCATTAACTAGACATGAAACAATAAAATAACATGTGACACTTTTCACGCTGCCACGCACAGTTAAGGTCCAAATTGGCTTCTGTTGGCGTCCAGGATAAAGACTTCTTCTTTCCGAAATGAGCAAGGCAGCATGAATGTGACTGGCAAAGATTAACCTGAATGAAGAACAAAACTACTGGAGCAATGTTTAAATAGACAAGCTCAAGATCAGAGCAAAAGTCAAGCAAGGTGTTGGAGGGATGATGATGCGGGGTTTTATTCAACCTGGGCTCCTTGAATTGGAGCGGCCCTGTCAAAGTCCCAACCTGATGGAAAACCAGAGGTGGAGGGACCGCTTGCAAATCTCAGTCGACTGCAGCAACATTATGGGAGAGAAGAATCCTAAAGGCCGTGTGATAAAACAAGTTGTTTGAACGAACGGCCTTAAAGACCGTTCGCTAGAAAAGGCCGGGCTCGCTTTGTGGAAAACGGACTCCGCTGTTCCTTATTATAGTGTGCCCAAAGGATTTATGCAGTGGAAACAATCAGGAAACAACATTATGTAACTCACAGCTGATGGGGATTTGGTGGTGACCAAGGAAAAGGTCGGTACCACATCTCCACTTCCTTTGGCCTGATTTCGAAGCACTGTTGGAAACTTGCCCAAAAAAAGTTCCCTTCAGCTCATGAATATGCAGATCTGAGCGCAATCAAGCTAATATAGGTCGAGGTTTCGAGGATGGGTCGTTTCAAACGTGCCGCCACCTTTGAAGAGAAGTAAACATGAAGACTCTCACCGTGGGACTGCTGCTGCTCGCCGTCTACTGCTGCAACGCGATGCGTAAGTCTGGCTCCTCTCTGCACCCCAACACACACAACAACCAGCTGTTTTAGTCTTTGATTGATTCAAAAATAATTTGAGCGTGAAAGATAACCAGAGCATAGACAAAATGCACATTTCAAAGGATGGTTTAATTTAAGGAGAAATACTATACAAACCAATCTGGTCACATGTGAAAATGTGATTGCCAGTTACCTGTGTCATGACTTACAAGTCCTTTGTAGATTTATTAGTAAGTCTATGAAGTGTGGCACAGATTTGTTTTAAAATCAGCCACAGTGAATAATTTATGAGCGCCAACAACCTACATTATAATTCCAGACTTTGACTAGGCCACTCCAAAATCTTCATTTAGAGTCATTAATAGCTGGAATTGCTCAGGCTCTTTGGATCATTGTCCTGACTGATCCCAGTGCACTTTATCACTCTGACATCAAAGTGGTGTCACAGCTTCTGCTTCTTTATTGTTGTACATGCTGGTCAAAGTGCATTGAACGGGTCACAGCTGAGAAACAGAATACTTTGATTAAGAAGTTGGTTTGGAGAGGAGGAATTATATTCAGCAGTGAAGAAGTGAACTGTTTGCACAGGTGAAAATGATCTCAAATGCTTTAAAATGGAACAAAAAAAAAAAGAGAATGATGACCTTTGGATGATGTTGAAGCAAGAAATTGCTCAGAAACATCAAATGCAAGTTTTACTGTTGCAAAAGATTATATGGACCTGGAGAACACGACGAGCAGAGGGAAGATGTGACGGTTCGGGGACGGCTCTCTTATCACGTCCTGCTTTCTACAGGATCAGTTTAATCTGGGGTGGACATTAAATCGGCCAGCCGATAAATCAGTCAGTCTCCTTCATTTTGTGAGATCAGAGATCAGTCTATGCTCACACGTGAAACCGGTCTTATCTATTTGTAGTTAACAATATTCACCCCGTTGTTGCCAACTTTCTTGCTATATTTAGCGACTTTTCAGACGAAATCCTCTGTATCGGTCGAAATCGGAATCGGCAGGCCAGACCACAGATCTGCAATTCGAAACTGCAATCAGTGCAACCCTACTTTGCATACGTCAAATGTTTGAAGATGTCATTTGTCCCTCATATGCTGAATAAGGGATGCCCTTAAACTGGTTGATTCGCTCCAAGTGAACCAGCATCAAATAAGCCAACCGTCGGGCAACACAGAGGTTTTATGTGGGGTTTGTTGCTAAGAATCAAACATGCAGAGCCAAAAAATCAGGGACTGTTGAGGAAACAGAAAACTTTCCAAAGATCCGGACACAAAAACGCAGCTAATGTCACAGGAGACCCACATCTTCAAACATTTTCAAAACATCCTTTATTTTTTTTTAACAATCTAGAAAAGTCACAAATGGCACGTAGGAAGATGTGTTCTTATCAAGAGTTCAAAGGTTAATGCAGTTAAAAAAAATAAAATTGTAGATTAAAAATCACAAGCTGAGAGCGGTCTCCGTTTCCAGTCCATTGTGTCAAAACGTCTTAAGAGTTTCAGTGTCTAAATGTCTGCATGTGACTTGAGGACACGTTTCACTCCTGACATAAAAGACACAAATGCAGTTGCAGGAGGTCGTGATTTATTTATCCTTGCCATGAACTCATTTTCAAATTCTTTGTCCAGCTCAGGGACCCAACGCCCTGAAGCCCGGGAAATGCTGCTTCCACTTCTTCACAGGCAGGATTCCCGTCGGCGAGATTCGGTCCATCGCCAAAACTCACGAGAGCTGCTTCAAACGAGGATTCGTGTAAGTTGTTTTCTTTGTTGTCTCACTGACAAACCAGGTTCATGCGAAGAGCTTCTGAGTAAAGCAGACTCGTCCTTCCGCAGGATCAACACCCCGCGAGGAGCCTTCTGTGTGAACATGAACCAGAAATGGGCCATCAGAGCTTTCCTGAACACCCCGAAACAAGTCGCCACGTCCGCCTCGCTTTCGACCCCAACGGCATGAAGAACGTCTCAGCAAGGCCCGACACTTTGTGTTCATCACCGAGGAAACAAAACAGCTGACTGATTTTTGACTGATCGTATATATATCCTGAACAAGTATTATTTTACTTTGTATTACACACAAATATATATTAGTGTTACTTCTGATACTTTACTATTAAAAGTTTTTGTTTTGCAATAATGAGACTTGATTCTTTAATAAATTGCAGAACAGTGAAATGTCATGAATTTAGTGAGTGAGCAAATCAACTTCATTTATATATCATTTTTTTATGGGTCAGAAACCACAGAGTGCTTTACAAAATATATTGAATAATGATAAAAAAAAATATCAGTTTTGGAGGAGCATGAAATAAATGGCAAATTACAACATTTCCAGTTTTGCATTATGGCACAAACCGCTGCAATAATCTTGATTTGGTAGATATGTAATGACTTTAGAAAGCCGATTTAAAAATATTCTGTGCCAACAAAAATGATTAAATGTATGTTTTCCTCAGTCCTGTTCACTTTTTAACGTAAATTACTGAAATACAATGGCTAGATACTTTTTTTTTTTTTTAGCAGAAACGCAGGTTCTGTCAACCTGCATCAAAGTAAAGCTTCTTTATTTTGATGCAAATTAAAGTAGCTTGGAAAAATTCAAAACTAAATGTTCACAATTTGTTCATCTTTTCCAAAACAACAACAAAAAAACCCTCCAAAATTCAGGTGCAAACAGAGGAAAACACCCAGAAGCAGATGTTGTTAAAGCATAACTTTAATATTAACCATGTACAGTTAGGAGACAGTACACATGATGAACAAAGAAGAGAAGAAAAAGTATTTATATAGAAAATATTACAAATAAAAAAATACAGCTAAACTGATGCATTTGGGTCAGTCGTTGAAGTTCCTGATGATCTCAGATTTGATGCAAAGTAATGAAAAAGGTCTTTAAGGGGACAGATGTACAGACAAATTTTTACATATTATTGTTTATTAAGATGCAAAACAAAAAAGAATGGAAGAGAAACAAACGAAGGAGCCTCATATATGCCCACAGTTAATGCTTTATGTGTTGCAGGTTTGTCCCTTTATTGATGGACTCAAAACAAAATCAAAGACTTTATATTCAACTGTACACAGAGTATTTTTTTTAACCATATGAAAATAAAACATTACAACTCTGAGAAAAAATCTGGAGATTTTAATCAGGTGAACTTTATTGTCTATCAACTCAAAAAGTGTGTTTTTCATTTGGGAAAAAAAAAGAGAAACACTTTGGTTCATTGGGCAAGTTTCTTTAAATGGTCATAAAGATGAATTTGGTAATTTGGCCAAAATCTGAAGATGAATGTTCAAGGTCTATGACAACCGTCTCACACACACACACACACACACTACGATATTAAAAATGTTTCTATTTACTGCGACAAGGAGAAATTTCACACCAATTTGGCTTTTGCATAACGTCTTAAACAGATGGAAGTAAAAATATATATGCGAGCAGAAGAACGCGTCCGTCTTTGTTTTGTTTCAGGTGAACAAAAATCTCTACATTATTGAGTATTTGATAAAATAACACACACCTGCCACCGCACAGTGAATCATGTCTAAACACCCCGACCTGCCAGTACCACAACTTCACACCTCATAATTTATAGAAACTGGTTTTAATTTGAAATGTGTTGAGAAAAACGTAGCAGAAATGAATCATTCTGTTTTATTAAGGAAACATTTTTTTTTTTTTTTTTTTACAAATATGCAATCCTTAAATTTATGGATGTAAAAATGTGAAATTCATCATGTAAACGGATTTAGTTTAAACTGGTTAACTGGACAAAAATGGTAAATACGAGAACATTATATTTCATTTAAATGTAATCTTTGCGTCTGTTAACAGAAGACATTTTCAACAAGAAAAAACAAAAATGGTTATTTCGGGGAGGGAATCTTTTGCCAACATCCGTTTTAAAACTCAGATACTGTTATAGAATCAGATTTTCCTAGTTTTAGTTACTCTTTTCTTTGAAAAAAGTCAAATCCTGAGTCAGATGGAGATGTTATAATACCCAACAGCAGCTGCAGGTTAAACATCTAGTCTGTCTGCAGCTGGAGGAAGCAGATCCTGATGGAGCATTTCTCTGAGCTACATCTGTCCGACCTCGCTGCAAATCCCTCAGCGAGGGTTTAAGATGTCAAATTCACAACAGTCATAAGAAACCATTCGCTCATCTGCAGTCCTGTGAACAACTACATGTTTACAAATGGCTATGCATGGTCCCTGCCACGTGTCAACTCCGAGGAAGTCCCCTCTTTGTCTAGAAATACAGGAAAATAGAAAAGCACAAACATGCGTTCCTCATGAGAACCAGAAGCGCTGCAGAGACGAGTCTGCCCGTGTGTCATGTGATATGAGGAGGTTGAAGCTGATTTCTGACGGAGCGTGCGGTCTCAGGCCCACATGACGAAGACTTCAGAGGAGATGGAGAGGAAGAAGAGTTTGGAACCAAACCGGGAGGTCGACTCGGGCTTTAAAAGATCTTTCCTTTCTTCTTGTTCTTCTCCATTGTCCTGAGAGAGAAATAATTCAATTATGTTACAGACAGAAAAACATACATTTATACCTAGAGATGTGAATGTTTTAAATAATGAAAGACATTTAGAAAGGGGGGGGAGACACAATTTAGGAAGAATTACATAAAAAATTTGTGTAGAATATTTTTTTAATGCCTTTAGACAGTATTTGTAAATAAGAAGGACAATAAAATCCATGTTCAAATAAACTCTACCTTTCGCAAGTGGACTTCATTTCCAATGAAAAATAAGACTAAACTTTTGGATAAATGTGAGTCAAATTCTTAAAAAGGTCACCCGGGGGTCACTTGTTTGTCGTAAGCAGAGGATCATAAAGTTACTTCAAACATTGCTTCAAGTATTTGGCTCTTTTTGGAAGAACAGAAGGTGTTACTGACTTGGAGGCGTCCAGTTTCTGCTGCTCCAGGATTCTTTGCTGAGCTTCCCAGTTGGCCTTCTCGTCCTCAAACACTCGCCTCTTCTCCTCCAGCTCTTTGTACTGCGCCTCCAGGTTCCTCTTCATCTGCTCGTGGCGCCTTTCCAGCTTTGGATTAAAAGTAGCAGAGAGTCACTCTGACACTCTAAATTAAGCTTAGTTCCAGATGCTTAAGGTTGAAAATGGGAGCTGATGAGAATTAGCAAGAATGATGCAGTTTTCAGTATTTACAGATCGTGGAACAGTTTCATTGTCACCCTCATTTCCATGCCTCTTTTTAATTTGTTTAGTAATAAAACGTTTATTAATTCAAATAAGTTCCTACTGATTTGAAGCTTTAGTTCCGTCAGTATGAGCAGCACACCAACCTCAGACTCTGAATCCTTCAGCTTCTGCTTCTTCTCCTTGACCTTCATTTCAAAGACCTGCTCCATCTCTGCCTCCATCTTCTTCATCTTCATCACGTGCTCCCTGCGCTCCTCCTCCATCTGAGCCAGAGGACTCCTGTGGATCATGGAAATAAAGTAAAGATTAAAGCAGTCGCAGAGCGGGCCCCAGAAACTGATCGGACACTCTGAGTAACTCCTGACGTGCCCGACTATAAACCACAAGCTTTACGTTGCGATCGCTGATAACAAGCAGAATTTCAGTGTTTCCATGTCTGCATGGATATTTAGTCATTTCTCCTTTCAAGTGTAATCTTGAACACAGAGGTCTTACTTTGTGAGTTGTCCCTTGGCCTTTGAGGTGTCCACCCCGTTACAGGTGACGGCGGCCAGCTTCTTACTGCGATAGTTCTCATAGTGGACGTTGTTGGTGACGTCCTTCAGGTCCTGCATGTGGGTCCTTTGGAAGGACAGAAAGACAATAAACAGACATGAATGTCTCCCAAATCCACCAATACAAAAGGATTTCTCAAACATGCATGAAAGAATCAAAGCATGAGGGAAAAACGTTACAATATGATGAAAAGGGGAAAAAAAAGAAGTACATTTTACATGATAACCTCTCCTGCTTCCTCTACAAGAACTTAGATAGTAGATATCAAAAATAATATATGGATATATAAATATATATTAAAAAGTACGATATAAAATAAAAAACCCCATTGTGGACATGATTGCAGGTTCTTTTTAAATTGTTATAAAAAAATACAGAAATTTGTGCAAAATTTGCATTTTAATAATGAAATGTTTAGTTTTTATGACATTTTTGATATATAAATTACATTAAAACACTTTGAGGATATTTCCCCATCATTCTGAATTGTCCAGTTTGAAATTTGCTAAGCAAAAACTTTCCTTTAAGAATGACTGAGAAAATAAAAAGCATTTCCCATTAATCCATAAATGTAATAACAGATAATTCAATGCAATTAGTTTTTTTTTTGGTCATTTATAAAACTGAAGCTTGTTATAGGGCTAAAAACTACTAATTTAAAATAAATAAAACACAGATTTCCTACAAATCTAATCGTTCTACTTAGTTTAATAAATGTTTGAAAACCGAAAACTCCCACATTTTCTTTTCTGTAAATGTCTCAGCAAATAGGCATTTGATCTGATTGATGTTTTGGAAAAATGTGTATAACCTTAATTCCCACTTTTTCTCTATTAATGAACCTGCAGCACTTTCTTTTATCCATCTCTTGGACTAAAACCAAGCGATCACTCAGAGCCAGCAGGACAAACTTCAAAGTGCTGAAGTAAAGCTGTGTTTCTCACCGGATCAGCATGTTGCGCAGCACCGTGAAGTCGCAGTGCTCTCCATTCTCCACTGAAACAAAGCAACAAAGAGGAAAACGCAGCAGCAGTGAGAGACACACAAACATTTTAACGTTGATGCCTCCCATCAAATCTGGCTTCAGTGCGTCTCAGAGGAAACTGAGGCAGAAACGTGAATATCTAACAGCTTCTGCAGTGGATTTCCAGTCGTCTGGGATTTGTTTGCTCTCCAAACCAACACGATGCTCAGGATGTTATTTACAGTAGCTAGAGCATGGATTGAGTAATGTTACAATAAAACAAGAGATATTAAAATGGAAATAGTTATGAAACTAACAGAAGACAACGTGTTCATTCATTCAGCGGTTCTAGAGGAAGGGGTCTACATTCAACGAGGTCTGTTCAGGTGGCGCCAGTGTGTCAGGTGTGAGTCGTATCAGTTGTAGAAACATGTTTACAGAAAACAAAGGGCAGCAGGATCACAGACTGTGATCAGACAGGATGGTTTCATCTAGAGTTTTTCATTCATATTTTAAAGCATATGCTGCAGTTTCCTCCCACAATCATGTCTGAAATGATTCCTGAGAAAAACAAAGAAAAAAGTAAAATTTTACTGTTTGAATGGTTTCATTAAAATAAGCCTAGTTTCAGGACTGAAGTCTTCTCACAGTGTCACTAAGAAGCCCAGAGCAAAACACTCAGAAAGTCAATGAGCCTCTGAGTGTATTAGTATGTGCAATGCTGCCACCTACAGGACAGACTGAGGACAAACCTCTGCTTACTCAGATCATTCCAGTTTTGCTCCTAATCATTCATCATAAATTGGTAAATCTGCTGGACTCCAGCCAAAACAGACCAAACAATGCTAAACCCAAACCCGCAGGAACCAGCAATTATATATATAATTATATATATATATATATATATATATATATATATATATATATATATATATATATATATATAGATATATATATATATATACATAACTTAACTGATGCACTTCACATCTACACTTTACATTGCATTGGTTTATCAGATAAAATATCAGGACATTGTGTTGAGCGAATCTGGCATTTGATACAAAAATGTAACTTTCGCATGTTTTTAGTTTTGTTTATGTAGGAAAAGAAAAGCGTCCCATCCAATCACAGTTCTCTACTGGACTCACAGATGCAACATAAACAGAGGTGTTGTGGGTGAAACAACAGTAAACACAGCTGCTCACACGTTAGATGGTTTATACTGAGACAAAGACGACAGGGTTATAAGGTCAGACGGGATTCTGGAAAAGGACTGCAGATAGACTACTGCTCAGGTTGAACATGGTGGATCTCCAAGCCTCCTCTTCATTCAGAACGTTGCGCCTTCTAGTTTAGCCTCCAACCAACTCAGCAGCACATCATCACCAGTGGGGAGGGGGGAAGAGGACACCTTACCATTGATGAAACTTAAGCTGACGTTGCCCTTGGCCTTCCAAACCAGCCATTGACCTCCTGTCTCTTCTAGAGGAGGGAGCTCTGACGAAGGGGAGGGGTACGGTTTTTGAGTTACTCTGTGCGCCCAGCGAGGGGCTAAATCTGGGTCTGGAGCTGCTGGGATTGGTGCGGCTCACACGTGGCCCAGAACTGGCCAGCATTTGGCCCAGATTCAGCCCGGCTCAAACACCAAAACCTGCATGTGACCAAACTGAGTGGCTAAGGAGCACAGGTCTCTGTAGGGGGGGGGCATGGTGGTTGGACGGGGGTGTTTTAGGAGGTTCTGTGCATGACCAGCAGGGGGTGCAAGCCTCAGTAAGGGACCAGGAAGAGGAGCTATTTGGGGGGGGGCAGAAGGTCAAAGAAAAAAAAAGTTTCCACTATGAAAATAAAGATCTTATTTATTAATAAATGACAGAAAACACCTGATTGCTGCGACTGCTTGGTTATCTGATATAATTTTTAAAAAGTGAATCAATCAGAATACAGTTCAAAATGAATCAGGTATTTTCAGTGTTTTTATATACTAGACTGGGTTCACTTAGGCTATGATGATGAACTGCATTAGTTAAATGAAAAAAGAGGAGAGCCTTTTATTTAATACATGCAGAACTACATTTGAGCACGACGTCTTCCCACCAAGTTAAAGCTCTAACATTCAAACTCTGTGAATGCTAATGAGTGAACATTTATGACAAGCCACATGTTTTCTTACTTCCCTAAGTGAGCTGCTACATGGCTTTCTGGTACACCAACATACCCTCAGTTACTCATGAAACTATAAGCAATGTGTTAGCGCATGTTGGATTCCAGTCCTTGATCCAAAGATACAGCAGGGCCTTCTCACCATCCTCCCTCCGCACCATTCAGCTCAGTCTGCGGCGTCGCAAGCTGAGCTGCAGGGTGAATTGGGGCTCACGTTTAAGAGCGATGGCGATGTGTTTAAACGCCCTGGGAGCAAAGAAGGAAACCGCAACGTTAGGGTGACGTTTCTGTTGCAGATGGGGATTCAGCACAAAACAGCCTCTGGTTCTCTCCATGACTATTTACAGCATCAGACCTGGGAATAAACCTCATCTCTGGGCAGATCCAAGACTTTTACTGCTTAAAAATGATCTTTCAGCTCTTTTTCAATCAGACAGTTTGCACACTGTGTCAGCAAGCAGCATCAGGAAAAGCACCTTGCAGGATCTTGTAATACTTCAAAAAGACGGAAGCAAATTGCTGGGAGAACTAGGACTAATGCACGAGCTCGTTGAGACCGATCTGAAAGGCAAATGTAATCTAGATTCATCTAGATAAGTTTATGTCAGAGATTACGCACAATTCATTTACTGATGTATTCAGGAGACTTTTAGTTTATATCCCAAGTCTGATTCGAGCATTGGTTGGACCATCAGCCTGATGATGTGACAGCAAAGCAAATGAAAAGTGAAAAAGAGGGATGGGCAGATTCTGACAGGAGGGGGGTGGGAGTTTACATCGAGGCAAGAGGTGTGGGGGTAAAAAGTGAGAATGAAATAAAGTGAAAGATGGTTTTGTTTACCAAAAATGCCCTCTGTCAGTCATGGAATAGAGTAGACAAAGAACAAAAATAAAAAAGGAAAAAAAAAAGAGAGAAAAGAAAGAATGAAACAGTGAAAGACTGATACATGGTCAACCACAAAGTAACAAAAATGGTATTTCACTTTATTTTCTTAATAAACAAAGTACCGACTTTCTGAAACATCATCGACAAAAAGGAAAAGAGGAACAGTTCGTAGTGGCTGGTTGTGAGGATGTGTGAGATACCAGAGGACTCCGGGTCTTTTCTCCTTTTCCAGAATCCCTACCAGGATCAACTCTACCAAACAAGTGTGTACACCGGTGCAGAAGGGAAAGGGAGGTGGGAAATTACTAACTGGATAACCTCTCACTTGTCAAAATGCAACACTACACACTTCAAATCTGTGGTAAATTAGTTTTGAAGAATAGTTTCAAATTGTCCTATCGCTATGCTGAATATGGACTCTATATGTACTTGTAAATAATTCCTTAAACAATCATAGCAGCTCTAAATAAGGTTTGGCTGATCAACATTTTGACAAGTTAATGCATTACCCGGTGATAAACGCACAGAGTGGACACAAAGGGTCACTGTGGAGAACATGCATTCTGTGCCATTCTTTCTGGAAAAATCATGCCTCATCCGTCCAAACAGGAAGTACGGCCTGTGGGATACTTCCCAAACACTTCCATCTTTAAACAGCGACATGTTTGAGGCTCTTTCTGGCACGACTCCCTGGCTGACAGAGTGCAGTGCGAGTTCACACAGAGCCAAATTAGAAACCTTAGAGAAACTTAAAACACTACGTGGGTTTCTCATCCGTTTGGTTTAGCTAAACACTGCTTCTAGTCGCCTGTGTCGTTTAAAAACTCAGAGCCTTTTTGCTCTCGTTCAAACCTGGCCCTGAGTGAACATACCTTCTGCCACGCCCCATGGGTACTGGCGACCTCTGACCTTCTTGCCGTTCACCTCTACAACCACGTTGCTGCCGACCACAGCCAAAGGCATCTTTTCCTAAAAGGAGAGAACAACAACAGCGACATACAAACAAACAAACAAGGTGTATTTCAGAATTTACAGTCTTGATAACCATGTGATAGTCTAATTAGTTTTGAACTAAGTTTTGCATCGACAACTCATCTCACAAAAATTTAAACCTATTTTGTTATTCTTTACATATTTGTGTCACCATGGTGCTTCTAAATTATAAAATGTTGTATCAGAAGTGATATGTAATAGTGACCCAATAATAACAATTACCTTGATCTTTCGGATGAGCTTGTTGTCCTCGTCGTCCTCAGTGTCGGGGAACTCGTAAATCTTTATTTTGTGCTCCTGAATCTCTTTCATGATCTGCAATTGAGTGAGCGACTCAGAATCAAAGATATGAGACCCAAAGACATGAGATACAGTACGAAGCTTAAATTGGTTAAAAGTCAGAATAAAGACAGTTTTGACATTTTCAGAAAAAGTTTGTGATTTGTTAGAAAACATTTCCTTGAGATATAAGAAATCATTTGCCTTCATTTTCCTCTAACTTATAGAGGTCAATAAAAGGCATCTTGCCGTTTTTTTTGTTGGAAGATTTTTTTTTAAGGCTTATTTTTAAAACCAGGATCTTAAGCCATACAAACACACACACACCTTACAGCAGTCTTATAAACAAGCAGACTACTAAGCATAAGTCTCTACCTGTCCAACACCAGCTGTGATTTTTAAAAATAAAAAGAAGTAATCAACATGAAACTGTTCAAAGACATTCAAAGACGTCTAATGTCTTATCATTAGATGCTTTCTAATGATAAGACAAAAATATTCAGCTTGAGCCGTTTTGTAACGGCATAAATACTTTTGGACTTAAATTGTGATAAATGATGTTTCATATCAAGTAATATATGGCCAACACAAACCTGCTTTTTAAACAGCTGACACTCCTCCGGGGTCAGTGTGTCTGCTTTTGCGATAAGAGGAATGACGTTGACTTTGTCGTGGAGCCTCTTCATGAATTCAATATCCAGAGGCTTTAAACTGAAGTGGAGAAAAGAAACAGGAAAGTATTAAAGTCAAAAGGAGGTAATTAACATTCCGACCTTCATTCATTCTAATGTGTCACAATGTGTACGGAAGTTTATCTCCTTGTATTAAGTTATATTTACTGAGTTTTATTTTTTAATTAGCTTTGAAGATTTATAGGCAGAGAAGTAAAATGCATTTCACCTGGTCAAATCTCTGACTGGTCTGGACAGTGAGAATACATGAGAATAATACTGCCTATGATAATCTACTAAATATTCTATGACTCAACTCTGAGTGACTAATTATTACCCTCTGCACAGAACATTAAATACCACAGGATGATGACAAGCATATGAGGTTTAAGGAGGTTATTTGAATGTAGCCAAAGCAGTGAGGATTATCTGGAACTATCCTGTTAATATGTAATATTATTACTAATGTATAGTAATTGGTAGTACTCTGTTAATTTAGTCTGTCAAGGCATGTCTTTGGTCCAAAAAATCTAGAACTGAATTCAAAAGGATTGCAAGATGACGCCGAGTAGCGCAGGTGGTGGGCAGATGAGGGTTTTGGTGACATTGGGATGTTTCAGCAATAGCTCGAGGAGGAGTGCTTAAGAGGAAACAGCTTTTAAGCACTCCTCCTGCTCTGATCCTGCTTTGGATAAGATTGAGAGGAACTGCGCTGCACATGCCCAAGAAAGTGTGTGACATCATTCCTCACAATTTGTAATTTTAAAAAAAATATATATAAAATGTCAACATAAAGCTGCATCTTTCTACAGTTTTTTTTTGTCTAATTTGATTTGTTGCTCTGCAGGTTGCTAAACCAATGGAAACATACTTGTAATATGTGACTGGTATATACTTGTTATTGACAAGTGTGACAATGATAGAGTACTAAAACGTTTGTACAAACACACAAGCTCCAAATGAGACACAGACTCTGTAGTCTGTGTCCGGAGCTCGAGTCTGAAGATTCAGGCTCAATTAAATGCTGACCTGCCACATTCATCAGTGAACTTTACTTGGGGTCAGCAGTGTTGTCAGGCAGTGTTACTCACAGTAAAAATAAATCCACATTAATGAATCTAAACCTTCCTACTCATTGCACCACTTTGCAAAGAAGTTGCAGTGCAGTGGGTCGCCAGCAGAGGGCCACAGAGAACAGAAAGTTGGACCAAAACAAAAGAAGAGAACAAACAAGCCGTCTGTCCCTGCAGGGTCTTCACTACTGAATGTCAAATAAGTCTTCTGCTTAGTTGTGTCGCCTGACACAATGAACTCAGAGAGCTGGTGTAGGAAGGCAAATATGTGCTCCATTACAGTGAAAACAATTGTATTTGATTAAATAGACAGTAAACAGTGGAGTCTGTATGGATGCAGTTATTTCTATTTACGCAATTAAACAATGCCTGATTTGTGTGTGTATTCAACTGTGGCAGCTCATCCAAAAGCAGCTATAATTGACAAGATGTGTGCAGCAGACAAAAGGAAGACGTTGATGAAGTTTGTGTCCTGCTGATCCAAAAGCGATTTGAGTGTAAGCAGCTCCAGATAAAACAGGAGTCAGGTTGTCTGCGCTCAGACTTAAGGGAGACAAAATATTGAGTGTTCAAAAATTTCTGTAAATTAGAACTCATAAATTAGCTGAAAACACTGGCAGTGATTTAAGAAACCATCAATAAAACCCATTTCAGCCAGACAAAATTTCATCCACTGATGGAACTTTTTTGGAAATCCACCCATTGGAAGCCGGTCGAGCCTGGAAACATGCCTGGAGCTTACCTCTAAAACAAGATTTATACATTTTCAAATTTTACAGCTTTCTGTGAATTGAGGAAGGAGCGGCTCAGGAGTGCGTTTCAGCTGTTTGGCGGACAAGATTTAAAAGGGAAAAGGCAGGAGCTTTGAAACTGCACTTTCGTCCACGTCTCTGAAGTTACAGTCAAAAACATTTAGAGGGTCTGTTGAAAAAATTAACCTGATTATTTACAATTTTGAAAGTCTGAACAACATATTAATATATATCTAGGACAGAAATATAGCCACTTGTGTGCATTTTTACAGTTTTTAAAGTGCAGGAGTTATTTTGCATGCACTCTCATAATTCTATTGTTAAAAGCTCTGCACAAACTAAGCAATTTAAGCAGTAATGCATGGTCTATTTGCTCTGCATTATTGTGCAGCTGAGTTAATCTACATGCTGAAAAATTCTGCCAATTTAACAGACAGGAACATGTATGACACACTGTGGCTGCTGCCATTCAAATATTTACATATTAATGCAAATTACACACCTGGCAGGAGATTAAACTCCAGAGATTTATTCACACTCCAGGGATCATTCAAATCCCTCCTTAAAGCAAAAGCGGATGGATGGATTTAAAGTTGTACAAATCCACAGCTGCACACACACACAAGTTTCAAGATGACAGAAGAAGGCATTTGTCTGCCTTTGTGAGCATCTCCATTCTAATTGGCTGATTCAGTGATGGTGAGCGGATCTTTTCTGAGCATGAGCAGAACTAGGTTATATAACCTTTGTGGGACAAACCTTGGCCGACTGCCTCATCATCTGTAACACAAGGACGTGCGAACATTCCCTACATCCTTCCGTACGATGGTGTCCAGACAAACATGGTGGCCATATTGAAATCACTTCCTCCAAATAAAAGTCTCAGATCAGCTCATATTTCATTCTGTACTCACCCATGTCCAGAAGGCGCTATGAAATACAGGCAGCAGTGAACTCTGTTATCCGGCATGGATCTACGGTTCACCCTCGACTCTGCGTTCAGGAAGTCCTCAAACTTGCTGTCGATATAATTTATGACGGGCTGCCAGCTGGTGAGATGGAGGAAACAGATCAGAAAGGAATACTGAAAAAAGGTGAAAACATGCGACTATCCGCATTTTGTACCAATTGCTGTTGTCCACCGCATCTCCAAAACCTGGCGTGTCCACGATGGTTAGTGTCAGCTGGACGCCGCCTTCCTTGATCAAAACTTTAGACTGCTCTACCTAAAACACACAAACACACTTTTGTTAATAAATGTGACTGCACCGACAATAATCTACAGACTTCCTACCCCCCGTCTTGGGGTACAGACAATCAACAGAAAGGAAAATCGGTTTATTTGGTCATATACCAGTGTTAGTGATAAAGAGCAGGATATTGGGGAGTTTAACTGAAGCAGAGGTGAAGTCAGTGGTGTCGCCGTTTCTTTTTTAAGGTGTCGAAAGGCAAGTGAAATATCAATTATATAACACTGGTTGATATATGTTATCGGCCAAAACAATAATTTTATATTAAAATCAGATATCAAAATTGGATAAAATTATCTTATTGGAACACACCCAATGAGCACTGAACTGGGTGTAGGCGATGGTCCAATGTGCATAATTCAATGAAAAGGTGGAAGGATGGATGAGGAAGAACACGGATGGAGGTTGGCCCAAAAAATTAGTTAAACGATGGATGGAAAGGAAACATCGTTTAGACATGGACATAAAGTCTGGAAATGCAAATATTTTTTCCTACTATTCCAAACTTTGTAAACTCTTAAATCAAATCCTCTACTCTTCTGGACAGCATAGGAACATTTATGGCATGTATATTTATTTGAAGGATGTGTATTCAAGAGTTAACAGTATTTTGAGAATTTAGAGTCAATCAACAAAGACCTTTTGAGAGGTGAGAAATACTGTTGTCTGTTCTGTAAAACAAAATTAAAGGTAATTACTATTTCACGTCCCTCCATTTCCAAATTCAATAAATCAATACAAAGTTTATTCACAATGACACATATTCAGGTTATTTTCTCTAATTAATACCGGTTAGCAGCATGTGAAGGCAACTTTTTTTGGACTTTGTTCTGTTTAGACATGCGTTTCATAGTAGACATTCTGGACATGCACTCTCACAGCTGGAAATGAGAAGAGCGGAGAAATGTTTGTCCAGAGAGCAGAGGAGAACGCCATCCAAAGACTATACGGTTTGGAAACTTGCCGTCCTGTTCACAGCCAGTTTAGAAAGGCATAAGTCTGACTGACTCATTTCTACTTAAAAATTGAATCATGTTTACTCAACTGTATCCAAACTGAAGACAATAAAAAACGATGTGTAAGAAACTCTTCAACATGCTCAGACATTCCCTACATCTGAAAACTAACTGATGAATTCCCAGGCCGCATTTCTAAGCTAGCATCCAGTTAGGGAAATAGCTTGAAATTTTTTGCAGACTATTTGCATTCTTGCATACACTTCTGTGGAAGATTCACTGAGAGAAAAAAAACAGAGCTGACTCCAGAGGAGAGCAGTCTGGATGCTGGATTTATACATTATACATTTCCACATAAAACAGTAACCACCTGGAGTTAATAAAGGAAATATGTAAGAGTCTCCCATTGGACGGTTACAGCATGGATTATTATGTTTCACCCAGCAATGAGTTTTTAACCACAGCTCCTGCTCACCAATGGATTGGTCACCCAAGTGTCCAAACTTTAACCCTATTTATAGATGGTGGAATGTGCTGTAGAAGAATTTGTGCTGCAATCTGCCTCTCACATCTTCTCAACAAGATTCTACTGAAAAATAAAATGAAATGGATGGAAATAAATTATATTTCAGAGACCTATTGCCTCAATGACAGTGTAATCAAAGCAAAAGGTGGTGTACTTAAGTAATAGGGTGTGTTATTTTTTTGGGATAAGCCACGAAACAGGTGGGCAATGATTGATATCCAAAGCCATTTTTTCATAATAGATTTGACTAAAAATGCAATTATATTATGACTAGTATGCAATAGTGACCTTTAAATAGTTTAAGTGAAATTGTAAAAACTGGCATGATTAACTTCATTATTAGCTTTATTGTGCCACAATACACTCAAGTCAGAAAAAGTAAAGATTAAAAAATGGATTGATTCGTTCAAGTGGCCTCAGGTTGAAGCAGAAAAGCTGCTCCTCAGTCACACAGATTCTTTGTTGCTTTTTGCTGCCTTGCATACTTTCACAGGCCCATCTGGTTATTTTCAGATCACCCTTTAAACTTGAACTACGGCCTTTTAACTCCAACACAAACATTCTTGGGTTTCCACAAACCCTGAGATAATCTGTCGGACTTTATAACTGAGCATATATATCATGCACCACAGTCATTTGACATATCTGAGTTTGACTGATCACACGTCATGTGTGTTCAAATGAACGTGTTTGTGCGTGAAATGTCAGCCGTCCCAAAACCAAATCGGCTATTTCAACCATTTCCGTAAGGGAAAACAGATTGGGAGAAAGCCTCAAAAATTTCCCCTCAGGCCCTAAAGCATCATTTAAAAAGAAATCTGATCTGTGAGCGACAAAACATGGTAGATTTTTCTGTAATATAAATACTCTGAGCCGGTCAGCCTCAGACCACAGAGGCCTTTTCCAACACGCCTGCAGACACCAACTCCTACTTGGAGGGGAGAACATAAACCCACGCCACAGTCACAGCATGCATGGGAAGAGGGAGGTGAAGGTTCTTCAGTCAAAGACAGTGAATGCAGCATTGTTCTCATGCACTGACTTGATTGTGATAAAGCTGCTATGCTGAAGAGATGCAAAGGCAAATGTCATCTACAGTATGTGCAGCAGGTCATATTTTAGATTTGGCAGCTGCTTGAAAACTAAACACAACTTTCTCTGTTTCAGTATAATGAGAAGTTATGATTCACTGCAGTGCAAGACTTAAAAATGAATTAAATTAAAGGCAGCCATCACCACTTAGTCAAACAATATGAGATTGGGAAAGCAAACTGGGTCTCATTTATGTACAACAGGCGTAGATATTGGGTGTGGTAATGATTGTAGGACCAATGACTGATGAATCTGTGGGAACACTGGCTGATCCCAGCATACACTCAAATATCTGACAAATCTGGTGGTGAATTTACATGCCATGGCTTATGATTAGATTTAACGCCCACGGGCACAGAATGCGACACCAATAAATCAAGTTAATAAAGGTTTTTCTCAAATTTTTACTGGTAGCATCTCAACAGACAAATGAGCAAATAACGTCTCTGCAAATATTGTGTATATTTTAATAGTCTTATCTAGCCTGCTGTGTTTACAATGTTTTACAGCTGCTATTCTTCCTCCCAGTTTGAATTTTTATTTGCTATTCTGATTGGTTCTAAACTAAGATGCAGCTTGACATTTTAAAAGTGAATGTCCTTCTTATTTATTTTCATTTAAACCATTTGCTAAGTAGAAAAAGCCAAGCAGCTGAAGGGACCTCAGAAAATGTGAAGAATTACAACCAGGCTTGTAATTTGAATTAAACGGTGATCTAGATAGCACAAACTGATTCTTTCTGAACGATTACACAGTGCAGATGAGTTTTCTCACTCACCAACCCACACAGAGGCACTTCTAATCAGCTGAGCAGCAAACTGAATAGCATCCTTTCAGAGAAGGAAAAGCTGTGGGGCCTGTGTGTGTTTGTGTGGGGGATACTTGTTTGTGTCTAGGTCTAAAGACAACGCAGTGCTGGTGTAAAAAAGTATAAGTTAGAGTTGAAGTTCTTTTATAAACGGGATTTACGAGTGTGTGGGCCGGGGTTTGTGATTTGGCCACAGGATTTATTAACCACACAGGGCGGTTTTCCAGCTTTAAGGCAAAGGCTGATGAAGGATTGACAAAATGGTGTGATGGTTCGTGAGAACATTTCTGCCCTTAAAGTGACCCACACAAACCTCAGGGAGATATAATCGATCTCCGACCAGATGCCACATTTTCATTTTAAATCCTGTCACATCTTATAAACCCATCATTCCCAATACCTTCTGACGAACACCAACTATACCATGTTTGATGCCTTCCTCCCCCATCATTGCTTCTTCCTCTCCTTTCTTCAAACTCCTTCACTTTCCTTTTGCTTCTATTGTTGTCGCCCACTTCCTGGTGGTTTCCTCCAAAATTCCTTAACTTGTTCCTTTTAACAAATTTCTTCTCTTCCTTCTTTCCTCTATCCTTTCTTCCATCAGCAGCCTGCCTTCTCCTCTTTAGTTTGTCATAACCATAAAAGGACACAACTGAGCCTTGTGGCAGTTTTCCTCTTAGTTCCTCCATCCTCCTTTGCCCCAACTGTTTTTCTTATTCTGCAGCACCGCTGTGTCTTATTTTTGCTTGTGCTTCAACAAAAGTAAAATGTAGTGCACAAAAACTGATTTTGTTTTCCGAAACAGTTGGTTGAGCAGAGATTCATCTGTCAAAAGCAGCCTCAATTCAGACCACAGTAATCCTCAACATTAGTTCTTTTGTCTTTTAGGTTTCTCCAATCATTGATTTTGCTGTTATTAGACTGCTTTTGGACAAATCGCAAGACTAACTGGTTTACATAAAAAAGATCTGAAATAATATGACCATGTAAGCTTGGTTGAACTGATGATCTGCATTGTTTCATTTAAAAAATATATAGTTCTTAAAGTCAATTGTGTCTCAACTGATCAAATCAAAAATATCTTTTTAGCATTTTAAGCTAGTGAGCCAGAAAACCAGCCGGGACCTTTAGTTTAGTGACTAGAGGAGTCTCCTTTCAGAGCTGATCTTTTAACCCTCACCACATTAAGTTTCTCCTGTCTTTTAAAGACAGAATTACTGGAAACAAAGCTGTCAGAAATGTCTGTTGTCTTTGACCTTTTCATACTCCCTGACTCGACATTATGTTATCGAGTTGCTGCAGGCAGAAACCACACAAAACGTCTGCAAAGACTCTGTCACAACTCAGGAATGTATGGTGCCGACATTTTTGCAGATATCTAACTCATCATTCCTATATCTTTGGTCACTTTTAGGGAGGAGGGCTGAATTCCCTTGGATATAAAGACAAATTCAAGAATAACTAAATGATACATTTCACATTTACAACACAGACAATGTGCATCAAAGTAGTCCGAATTTGTGGTAGGGCTTTCAAATTAAGTCATAAATATTGCCCTTCATAATGTTGCGCTGATAAACATCTGTAAAACTTGGCAGCTGTAATGTCTGACTTGGACGTACTGGTGCATTCCTTCAACTTTGGCTGGTTTATTTTTGATCTTCACACTCAACAACCAACGACTCAGTTTGTTGTCCATCAAAATACTGCAACCGCAACCACAAGCTGGGTCGAGTTTTTTTTTTTTTTTTTTGGTTTACAAAGTCCATTCTTATGATACTTTTAAAGCTTTTAAGAGACCACAAGAAAAGCGATTTTAATCCGTGCCTCATACATATTTCGACCAAAATAATGTTAAAAAGCTTGGCTGGATTAACTGATCTGAGCTTCACAGCTTTATCTGTTAGTTTTGGCAGGAGACAGAGTTTGAGGCAAAATGTATGCTGGGATTTCCGTAACGCCTGCTTTATTAGGGTTCAAAAATGAAGAAAATGAAACTAATATTTTCATTCACCATGGGGTGAAGAGTAATCTTTAATATAATTCATCAGAAAATAGGGTAGACTGCTGTGCCAGTCACTTCAATTAAATAAACTTTCTAGGGCACTTTTTAAATGGTCAAGTGTAACACAACGTGCTTTGCAGAGCTTAAAAACAAAAAGAGAATAAAACAACAACACTGTGAATACGTTAAAACGATCACTGACCAAGAGAAAAAGATAGTGTTAAAGATTTGCATTTTGCAGAAATAACTTGTTATAAGAGTAACACTTTCAAATATCTAATCTAAAGAAAGATTTGTATGTAAAGAAATTTGATTTTGAACAAAACTAAAAACTGGCCTGGTAAAAATCAGCCCCTAGTACAATTTTCTTCATAAAGAGTCTGGACTCCCAGCTACTGAGAAGTGATTCCTGGAGGTATGGACTGTGTTGGCATTTTAAATTTTACCCAATCGCTGACATTTGCCCGTGATTAACTAATGCACCAGTTCAATGCCAAGTAGCTTATCTAAATTGCCTGTGCTGTAAACAACCATCCTCCACCTCGCAGAGAGAAGTACTGGTCAAAACGAGGCGGCTGTTAATGTTAATTAAATATTTGGGTGGCCAACATGAACTAAACAACTTTGTTCATTTCCTCCACTGCCATTGTTAAAACTACAGGCAGATTAAAATTTCAGCCCGGAAAATCAACATCATGATTCACAACTTCTTCTGTTTCCTGATTGGCCCGGTATAAAGTCTACCGGAGAGAATCCCAGTCTATGGGAGGAAGCCCTGACCGTACTGGAAGCATTATTTTTTTTGCACAGTAAGGTAATGGCCAGACGAGAATCCAAAAGACCAAGTTTGAAAAACTAAATGCTGAAGGAAAATCTGCTTTCCACATTCACAGTCCTCACATCTGTGTCTGTTTCTGTATCAGGAATTCATTCAGAGAACTCGTCGTCTATCAACAAACAAAACCAAGCAAAAAAAAAAAAAAAAAAAAAAAAAAAACAGCAATTAACCATAACAAAAAAAGATTAACGAGCTACTTCTGACATCTGCAAAACCAACTCTACAACAAAACGCTGAAATGAGCTCTGATTCCAAATCAAGCTAATCCAACGGCAAACTGAGCTCACCTGCACAGTCTTCTTTATGCGCTGCGATGGTCCAGGGTAATCCTTGGAGTACAGGTCAGTCAGGAACAGAGAGTTGATGAGAGTGGATTTACCAAGACCAGATTCACCTGAGGAGAAAAAGTAAAGAATCAACAAGGATTCTGCTGTTATAATGATGGGACGACAGCCGACTGTTCAATTCTGTGACTAGATACAATGTGCATGCACTGCACACACACTTCCTAAAGACTTAGTGGTCTTTAGGAAATGGGTTGCAACACAGAAAATAAAACTAGATCCATTGTGTGTGAGGAAAAAAGGTCAAGGCATCATCTGCCAGAACAAAAAGCTCCCAGATAGAGGAAATAAAACATTTCCTCTCTACCTTGCCTCGAGGAGATTCCCCTCTTCAACATGACCATTTATCCACTCTCTGTCCATCTCTCTGAATGCCTCCTTTATAAATAAATCTAAATATTTCTGTTCTTCTCACTGTATAAACTTTCCAGTCCCACTGATGACAAATACACAGAAGATGCAGAACTGCAACAAACAATGTATTTGACAAAGTGCATTCAATCCAAGCGTACATATCACATATGCTTCCTCACACACACACACATGATGGCTGAGCATCTGGCTCATGTCTCATGAAGATGAAGAGTAAAACTACAGAGGAGGGAAGTCTGTTTGACAGGGCAGTCTCTGCAGAAGGGGTGAAACACAATCTGATGATATCAAAACATAATTGTCTTTCGTCAAAGTCAAACCCTTTTGAAGTTCCCAAAGATTTTTGAAAGGATTTTGCCCGACATGCCTCCCAAAGCCATCCCTTAGCATCATTAGCTTCACTCTGCTGTAGAATTTCTCTGCAGGAGTTCAACAACCAAATTGTGCACAAGCTTATCTTATTGCCTTTTTATCCACAATGTTTACATTTGCTTAAAAGTCATAAAGAGCTTTTGTGAGGGGCCTCAAGAGCCACATGTGGCTTACACTTGATAATTCTACAACTAAGATTTTTATTAAAAACACAGTTTGAGATGCCCCAGTGTCTCCTCCCAGTTCAGATTTTATGTTGTATATTTTTTCTTATGAATGTTCCACAACCCTAGGACTCCAATTTCTTCTCCAATCCTTACAAGAAAATAAAATAAAATTCGGTAAATTTCTGATAAACTGGAATCAAAAGTGTACTATCATGCAATGTTCTTTCTCAAAAAAACTTTTTAAATTCGTAAAAACATCTTATTTTCCTCACTCTATAGCGAGAGTGTTCACACTGTTAGAAATAAACAAAAATGTTTCCATGGCTCTTTCCCATTGTGTCTTTTACTGCTCCTGGAAACTTTGCACAACTCGGAATGAAAAGTTGTTGTTTTTTTAATTGAAAAATATCCACTTGGAACAAACTGCATTATGAATCCCCATCTGGGAAACGTTGCATTGACCTCCAGCTTCAAGACAGGATGCCAAAGGAGAGCATACTTTCTTCAGATATACTTGGATTCAAACATATGCACAAAGCTGCTTACAGTCCTGGCAAGCTGCATGCACCATGAAGGAACCAAGCTAGAAGTTTTCCTGTTTCTAAATGATAATCAGATGTTGCTCGAATAACTCCAGTTTGATCAGCACTTTTCTTAAACTTCAAAGTCTGTGTGATGAGCTATACTGGGAGCTTTGGCTGTTGAGATCTGCAGTAAGTAGTGAAATATACAGAGTCAGCCAGTTCTGTACAAATATTTGCCTTTCACCATTTCCTTAAAGGGCATACTTCTTTTTTGGATGCATTTCTTTTCCTCTCAGGCACGCCCTTGAATTGAACAGGGCTTCCTTTATATTGACTGTGGGACATCTGGATGTTTCATCAGACTATAAAAACTTGGTGGATTTGTGTTTTTCCCCCGCCGTCTTCAACTCTCAGCTGGTTCCCTGAGTGTGTTTGCACAGCTATGGATGATATTCTGTCACCGTGTGAGTGATGAACATGCTGCTTCTCCCACAGTCTCTCCCAAGAGGAGATTACCAACTCATCAACTACAGACTATTTGGAGTTCGAGGTCCAGCATGCACATGTCCACAGAGACCATTTTGGCAGGATGGTGCCACTTCTGATGCTATGTCAACTAAAACAAACAACACAAAGTGAAGCATCTCAGTCTGTTCTGGCCCTGTCACTATTTGAGAGCATTGCGATGGACAAACCACAGTAGTGCATGAGAAATAATTTTTACAAAGAATAATCTGATAAGTTAGTTTGTAATCAGCCCACATTGCTATTATACCTCTAAATAAGATCCAGAGCAACTAATTCCCTTCAGGAGTCAATAAATTGGAAAACAGTTGGTTTGTGTGTAACTTAGCTTTGTGTAACTACAGATGTTCTGTGAGATTTCATCAATGAATGAGTTTCATCCAGAAGACCAAGGAGCACAGCAGAAAGTTGTGAGAAGATATAAAATAATATCACAAGCTTTAAACATTCCACCGATGTTTAATCCATCATCCAAAAAACAGAAGAGTATAGCAACTATAAACATATCAGTAGAAACAAGGAGACCATTAATTAGAAAAACAGCCAAGAAGTCAACTGGAACTCTGGAAGGGCTGCAAAGATCCAATCTGTTCACCAGGCAACTATTCATTTAAAAGGTAGTCTTTTGAAGAAAAGTCTACCTTTTCATTAAAAGTAGTAAAAATCTGCGAAACCATAAAGTTGCATTCACAGTTTGTCAGGTAGATTTATGTTTTAAGGACGACACACATCACTGCTGGTAGCCTCATGACAAGCAAAGTATGTTTGTTGAAGTAATTTATAACACCTCGCATCAGCAACTGCTGTCAACAAAGTGCCACCCATCAAGGTTTTATGACACTTTCCCACTTTGAAGCAGCAAAACTTCTGAAAAAATAGAAAGAAAAATAATTCTTTTGGCATTGATCCAGTGATCAGTATAGCAGCGACTGACTGAAACCTTAACTCACAAAGTTAATTTGAATTTCAAACTGGAGAGAAATCAAATTAGTCTCCGACTAAATCTTTAACTCTAAAACGTGCACAATGATGACATAATAATTAAAGCAGTTTCTTCAAGAAGCTGACAGCAGAGACTAAAGCATCGGTGGCTGTTGCTGAAAGTAGCTCATCGGTTCATATCGTTGGTTGAGAGACTCGCAGGGCGATGGAAGCACTGCGGGAGTATAAACTCCCTTGGGGCGAGCAGCGTCCCAATTAGCCCCCTCTTGTTCAGCTTTAATTAGATATTGGTTCCACATGACAAGTGGAAGTGCACTGCCAGCTGCAAACAGACTAATGACCTGAACGTCGGTGATAGATGGCTGACCCTTCCAGCTCACCCATGCTGTTCATATTCCTTCTCTCTGAGTAACTTCATTTTCTCCCATCTTCCATCTACATTCCCTGAAGTCCACTTCAGCTATTTTATTGCTGAAAATATGAGTTTTTCTTCTGAATTGTGAAAGAGAGTAGTGAATGTACAGCTATACTGCAGTTCACTTAGATTGGTATTGTTCAGGGAGATTGTGGTGCTTATAGGAAGACATTGGTCAGCATGTGATTCTCCATGTACAGTAAACTTAACTTGGGTGGAACTCCTTTAGTTTCCAAACCATGAGTTTTTTTTTCCCACACGGAAGTTATTTCCACTCTGATAAATTTCTCTGTTTTATAATTGAGGACAAAGCGAAGCAGTGTCCTTTCAGCCAGCTGACTAGTAGTGCACAGCAACATGTGGGAGGGGAGGATGGGCGTGTTGCGCTACTCTACACTTCAAACAAAAAATTCTCCAGCCAGTTTCCAGGGTATTTCACTGAAATTAATATAAAAAATTGTAAGACAGGAAGGTTATTGCAGTTATGAAACCATAACAACTGTAATCAATGTATGCATTTGTTTATTCAAGGATTGTCCTGATGATATTTAACAAGGTAAGCACAGGCTACATATTTTTCTAAAATCCTGTAGATACTTGTAGATGTTGTAATTCATTGGTTATGGCGTGGAGGCTTCACTGGATCAACTTGGTCTTAAGATATCTTTATTCTTGTTTTGAAACATTGTTGAGTCAATGAGTCAGTATTTTTATGCTAGGTATTTCATCTGAAGTTTAAGCTCCCGTGAGATTACTGTCATATCTACAGGCTTACTCAACATTTCTTTTATAAGACTTTGGCTTTTATTTTTAGGCTAATGAATCCTTAGATTTAAGTATGAGAAATAAATGATGGATATGATTAGGAACTTAAAAGTGTAAGACACGAGTACCAAGCAGCATGGATTACGTAGGCCTACCATATGTATGTGAAGAAAACCAGGCATATAATCCCTGATAAAGGTTTGAGCCAGATGGACTGAGCACAACAGAAAAACAATCCAAGAAACGGTCACAGCGGGATTCCCATGAGATTCCTGACATTCCTCATTTCTCTCCTCTTTTTGTCCTTGCCACTATCGGTCAGGCCGGAGACAGCAGCTGGCCCCCTCACATCCTGACACAAACACACACACCTCTAACAGGCATGTGTGAAGTCAAAACCACAAACTGTGAAATGGGGCAACTTGGGAATATAGATGCATAAAGAAAAAAAAAAAAAAAACATCAGTCACAGTCAACAGGAGGAAATTTGTATTTGGTGAACAGCAGACTGCTGGAGAAGATAACTGTCCATGGTAGCGGTTAAAGAGAGTAGCTGAAAAAGAGGGAAAATGTTATTGTTAAGGGAAAAGATAAAGATCTCAGAGTCTGACAGATCCTATAAACGAGCCAGAACCTAAACGACCCTTTCTTTCTGGATCTTGGTGATCAGAAAGGCTGGCAGGGACACCAACCACTTTTCTCTTGACTTTTTTACTCCTTTTAAAATTAGAGGGCGATCTGGTGCGATCCACTGAGCCTGGGACTAAATCTGACAGAATCGGCACATGCTGGGTCAGAGCATACATGTGCGTCTCAAAATAGAGGCAGAGAGAGAACGGGAGCAGAGCAGTGAAGAAGAAGGAAGAAGACAAAAAGAGATTCGCCCGGAGTAATTTAACAGAGCATGCACGGACATGCAGAAATGCACAACCTCATTTTAACAAACACACATACACAGTTGTGCACGTTGACATATTAGTCTGGGAAGTGTGTTGAACCTAGAGGCAAATGGGACACTTGGAGAGGAAGGTTTGTAAACAGGTTGATGTAGTGCTCTACAAACGGTTGACAGCAAACTAAACCAATCTAGGAAGAATACTACGGTGAAAAATTCTGAAATTAACTTTGTTTTGTGTCACTTACATGGAGGAAATACACTAGGGCTAGGAAAACTTGCAAAAAACCACAATAAAATGTAGACGATACCACAGGAGTATTACTGAGAAACCTGAATGATAAGTTGAGGATTTTTTTGTAACTATAAACAAGCCCATAACATATTATGTCGGGGATGTGGGTACAACCAAACTAACACTTGTGTAATGTAACAAAGCACTCTGCCATGTATACCTCATTTATTTGGTCCTAGTTAGCAAATCTACCTTTTTTGTTTGGAGAGATTCTCATCAGTCTGATAGGACAGACGACCCTAGTCTGGATTTGTATAAATCCAGCTTAATATTGAACTTGTTTAAAAGTAGTTCACTCTGATTTAACAGAAACCGTTATTTTACATAGTTCTTTACTTCTACCCTGATGTCTTTGCACAGTGGACCTACACCATATTAAATTGTAACAACAAAAGTAGGCTAAAGTTTCTAAGACTTTAGGTGAGAAACACGATAGTTACATGTTCGGATTTCATCTCTTTTTGTTCGCACAACCGTTTATCATTCGCCGACTCGACACCTGACACTTTGACTTGTCACAGCAGGAGAAGTTCAGATTTCACTAATAGTTACTTCTTTCCATTACGCCATCTCGGGTGATAAGCAGGGGCCCACAAGAATCTCACGTTATGATAATCTTGAGTAAAATACCCCAGTTCTACTAGTTTATAAATCATGGACTACTTATTCTTAAACATGGGGTTATATTTCCTCTTTAGCTCTTTCCTTTGGTTTGTTGTTTTGTTGTATTTCCTTTCCATTCATGTAAAGCACTTTGAATTGTCTTGTTGCTGAAAATGTGCTATATACATAAAACTGCCTTACCTTACCTTTCAGGATATCACAGTACAACAATTATTGCTGCCGTTGCAAAGCATTAACCTGCTGATTACTAGGATTATAATAATGCAATAACTGTCATTTTGATTGAGGATGTACTTCTTTCCAACAACATTTAAGGTGATATTACAACTTTCGTGTTTCGACATGTTAAAGACATAATCTCAATATCTTCACATAGTTCTCCACAAAATCTATGTTCTGATGAGAAATCTCTTCATTTCTCTTGACTCCATTTATTTTACTCAGAGCAGAAGTTTACAGAAGCATTCCCTCTGAGAAGGCGGTAAATATACTGGAGTGAAATTAAGGGGTAAAAATGATTTAAAAAATAATACCATGAACATCAGTGCTGCATAGTTGTCAATAAGGCCAAAGCAGATAATCTTGACTGATGTCAAGGCCTTAACCCTACTGAGTCTATGAAGCATTGGCATCTTTAAGAGTCTGTTTGGTCACAAACCCACAGAACAAAGGGAATCCTGTATAAAATGTACGCACTGTATTTCTTGCTGTACATAAACTTGTCATAATTATAAAAAGAAGAAAAAAACTTCTGTGAAGTCAGCATGGTGCAGCATTTATCTTTTACATCTCAGTACTTAAGAACTTGAGACAAAATTAATTCTTACTGTGACTGTGACTGCAGAAGTTAGTGTAGACCAGACTGTATGTTTCAGTTTGGATGCTTCAGTCGGGCTAAGCTGACAGTTTAGACCAGGAAATACAGCCAACCACAGATCACCAAATGTCAGAGATTCTGTTTTTTCAGAATTACTTCTGTTAAAAATAGGAAATAGTTTCAGGAAGTAGCAGAATAATACCACTGCTTCTAACATGCTAACAATAACCGAAAAATGTATCTCCGCCTCACAAACAGCCATAAAATTCAATGTTAAAAAACATGACAGTTGTGTTTTTTAAATCTACAAAATTTGGATAATTTTTTTTCTGAAAACTGATTGAAGTAAATTTTGTTGCATCACATACTACATAGGAAGTGTTAAAGCTGTCTTTTAGCTAATTATAACGACAAGAGAGAGGAATCCGTGTAGTTCAAAATATGTGACTAGGGTTGCATGATTAGAAAAACATGTGATGGTGAAATTAAAAGTAAATAGTGTTCCGATAGTATCTGTGAGAAAATTATCTGAAAATTCTAATTTGTGTTTTCAAAATGTTACGCAATGCAAGGTTGCCATTGACTAACGTAATATTTACAAAATATTAAAGAAATTGCTGCGCATACATAACTAATCCTTGGAGATGGGTATAAGGATGACTAAGTAGCCACATGATGAACAGTTGTAGAAATGTTGTGATATATGTGTATGTGTGTGTTTTCAGCGCATCTGTTTAAGCCAGCAGATTAACTGCACCAAAGCCTCACTTCATTCACTTCTTTCTGCAAGGTCAGTAGGCAAGACGGTCAATCCTAAGCCTGTCAGACTGTCTTATCTGGATGTGCATAGCATACACACACACACACAAACCATGTGCACACACAAAGCTCCCAAGATTATAGGACAACAACAAGCAGACAGGCAGCACAGACAAGAGGCAAACAGTTTTCAAATCAAACAAGGATCAGTCTGACAAATAAACTGTTCCTGACCCAGAAGGGAAACTGCTGTTGATCTTTGAAATGCATTCAAGGCTCAATCACCTCTTTAATGGTAGCAAAGTTTGTCACTTTGATCCTATATGCTATTGACTGTCTTACTGACAGTCAATAGTCAATAGAATTTAAATATTCTTGAAGTAAATTGAGTAAGTTCATCTCCATTGTAAACTGGTTGTATTTAATCACAGCAGAAATGAGTCAAACTTTTACTGGCTGTCCTGGCAGTGTATTTTGAGAAGCTGAAATTTGATCTTTTATTTTTATTTGAACAGTAATGAAATTGATCCAATCATTCCAACTTGTATTTTACTCAAAAATATATTAATCATAATAAAAATGTTATTATATCTTTAGGCCAGCTTGATAACGAATGAATAAAAAATCTTTTCCAAAAATCAAGTTTTAGAATTTGTAATGCAATATGTCAATCTGCATCCCAACTCTTCTTGCAATGGTGAGTCTCCCACACAGCATCTTTGGTGCTCTCATTATGGGTTGCTTTAACAAGGCAGAAGCATGACAGAGCTATTAAGTACTGGTCTCATTACCCATCAGGAGCAGCGTGAAACCGGCATCACATCCCCTCTCTTCCAAGCTCTCATCTGACTATCTGCTCTGTTCAGATCTCCATGCTGGCGCTGGATCTCACGAATCTTTCCAAGAGTTTCTGTTCAAACCACCAGCTGGACAAAGGGGGGGCAGGAAGCAGCTTTTTCCCCCAAAGAGTGAAGGGAAAAGGGGGCAGGACGGAGGGGAGGAAAAAATATAAAGAAAAAGAAAAATCCACCAGACAAGAAGTTTCCAATGGCATTCCTTGTTAGGAAGGGATCGAGTGACAGAAAATAGAACGATTTCTGGCAAGAGACAACAGACGTAAATGTACATTTCTTGTCAATACTTTTCCGTTGAAGATGTCAGACCTGTGCACAACCTGGTTGTTACATAACTGTTGTGGGAAACCTGAGCTGTGGCTAAAGAGATGCTACCGAACCAAGCATCAGCTGACTAATGCATGCTAATGGAGTTGTTTGAATCCCTTTCAATAAGCGAATATCACCAGGCAAGCAGGGCGTGGTATACGATTATTTTTTATGCCATTGCATGTCACTTAAAGGTGAAAATAAAAGGGGAAGTTCATGTTAATTTATCCCTCTTTTTTTTTTTACTTCACACTATGTGCAGCTCCTCGACTGCCATCACAGGTCAGTACGGAAATGTCTATTAAAATATAGATTATATCCAACTTAATGGTATTTACTTGATTTATTATAATCTATAATCTGTATGCTAGGAATGTAGCCATATTTATTAAAATACCAGTGAAAGCAGAAAGTAAGTCCTTTACAACATAAACGTTTCAGTTAGTTTTAGCAGGTTTGACAACCATCAGATTACCGATTAACATCTGTGCTGTACAATAAATATTACAGATTTACTGCACATTTTAAGAGTTTTGATATTTGCTCAGTCTTTACTCTAATTTAACCTCTTAGCTGATCAGAAGTACCCACAAGAAGCTTTCTATGTCTGCAGCAGGAGTTTGAGTGAGTGACCTCCAAGGACCAGAAGAGTCCCCTCATATTCCACCATGTGTAAGATCTACCACAGAATAATAATAATAGACCTCTAAAGCCAGCCAAATTTTGACACTTCACCAAGAAACCAAGAGCAGCACCAACTTTCACAGCCTGCCTCGTCCTGTTGCTCCTCAAATCAAAACATGATCAGCTCTCCTGTCTCAGCACTGGAATTTCCTTTCTCATCTCTCCATTGTAAGCTTCTCTGACTATATTGGTGGACAAAGCAGTCAGCCGACAAAGTATTTTTGATGTACTATTCTTAAAGCTCCCTCTGGTTTTAATTTGAGTTTTTAACCTTTTGACATTAGTCCCTCATAGGATTTACAAACTGCAGCTGTAGTTTCAGAGGTAATTTGTATTATTCTCAAATTTTATTTGATGTCTAGAAGCCAGAGCAGTGGGTTATGGTATAGCTTTGAAGTAAAATATTTGCTAGATGCTCTACACACGTCAAAAACACTAAGATCGCTATACGTGGAATAGGAAAGACTTACAATCTCCATACAACTCAATAAAATCGGCAGACAAATTCTTACAATGCTATGACAGAATTGTCAGATTCCAGCCAAAACTGCATGTTACACTTGGGGAGATTATTTTGGGCCATTGATGGGACTCTGCAACATCTCGACCATAAATACTCCACCGCTATAGAGACTGTTGATGAAGGCTGTCAAACAGTTTTGGATTGTAAGGAGGAGCTGAATGATTGCCAGACATTCTTGGACCTCTCAAGACCTCTCACTGGAACGATCCCCAGGAGACTGTGGACTATTCTGGAAACAACCCATGGAAATTGGACATTTTGGACAATTATCAGCACACTGAGAAAAAAAAGTTTTTTGGACAAAAAGAGTTAAAGAAATTCTGGTTAGTTTCCCTTTTTACACAATAACGATACTCTTAGACAAACTGTTTATTCTTTCAGTGCTGGTCAGGTTTTCTTTCTGCTTTTTAACACTTTACATGTACGTTAACTCGATAACTATAAGCAATCTCATATATATTCATATATCAAAACTCTTGTTCAGCTAGTGTTGAGAAAAAAATTGCCATACAAGTAAAAGACGAAGTGGAAATTTGAACCGGTTATGTTTTTTTTCCTTATAAGCTCATTGATTTCCCAATAGCTTTGAAACCCTTAAATATCACAAAAATAAATTAACACTCTCTTGCTTGGATCTCGAGAAACTTTAGGGAATAAAGATCACATTAAAAGTAAAGTTAGTAATGTGTTTGGAAATTTGAGCCTCCAAGTCCACTGCCTGAAGCTTTCCAAAGAAAACCAAAAAACTACTCAAATTTGAGGTCTGGTTTGATTTTAAATTGTTAAAGGAATTTCAATAGCAATAAATAACCACAAAAGACAAAAAGCTTATTAAACATAGCAATGTGTTTTTCTTGGATGTCTAAACGTTTTGGGAAGAATAGCTATTCTTCCAAAAGTTTCCACCCAGAGACAGACTTCGTGGGACTTAACATTTATTTATGTTATATGTGAATGTCTCTGATTCTCACCTAAGTCATCACTGTGTTGCTCGTCCAAAGCTAATGGACACTAAACAGGAAGCCGAACTTCCTATCTGGACGCCTCATTGTGTTTCTATCTTGACTTTCACTGAAAAGAACAGGGTCGCCACAAGCTGCAGATTTAGTAGATCAAATCTAACCCAAGAAGAGCAGGTAATCATTGTGGACCTGATTGGTTTTCCTGTGCATGGATCAAATGAATAAATTCTGGAGTGAGAGCAGGTTAGTGTGCAGAGTCACTTAGTAGCAAATATGAAAATTACACAGACTATGAATGTCCATATTGAGAAAGCGTAACTAAAAACATATTTACTGATGGAGGGCCAGGTAACTCTTTTTTTTGCTCTGCTTCTAATTCTTGCAGACATCCCTTACTGAAACCTCTTTGGTATTAATTTGCTAAAAATAGTATTGGGGACAAAAAATACTTTTAATGTTTTGCCTTTGCTCAGTCTAAATTACTTAATGACTTAAATCTATTTGTTGCAGCAGGAGGATGTGGTTTCAGATCCAAAGTTCTCCTTTTATGGCAATCTACACACAATAGTTTAAAATACTGAAGCTTTTTAAAGTGACAATCTGTCACTTTAAAAAGCTTGCATGCTCATGTGACAGACACACACAAAAAAGAAAAAAGTTTCTGATGAAAAAGAGCAAGTGTTAACTTTTACTTGAAGGAAATCAGAAGTCGTTTTTTTCACTGTTTGAGCTGCATTAGCCTAAAAAGATTTAATTTTAAATAAACTGAAATCGAAAATAAAACCGTGTTCTATACCAATCAATTTTACACCACATATTAGACACTGCTCTGGAGAACTCATTGTGTAAAAATCGATGTGTTAATTACTCAGTGCTCCAACTCACACGAAGTTCTGTTCAATAAGTCAAAAACACCACAGCTGTATCAACTTCATGTCTACATGTGCAGTCCAACACACAGTTCTTCCATGTCAGAGTTCACTTCCCTACTACCGTGATGTACTTAGCTACGTTTTTGCACCCAACGCCACTTACGCTGGAGGTTAAATTCTGCCGCACGCATTCCAAATGAAATGGCCTAAAACACAAAAATGTGTCAAAAAATGTCCAGAGGCCAACGAAGAAAACAAGAAAAGCTCTCCACATTCTCCCCAACTCAGCAGCATTCTAGAGGCTATTAGAGCCAGGCCAAAAAGGCTATCAGCTCTCTGCAGAAACTATTCTTTAAATTGTCAGCTTGTCATCCTGAACATCTGAGTGCACCGGATGACACACGCTTCCATCCCCATCACGCTGTGCCAATGACTAACGACTAACGCTCTTAAAGAAACTGTCAACTGTGCAGGTGTGCATGCAGTACTCTGCCTTCAACACAGACACAAACATTTTTATGGAATGCTGGCGGTTAAGACGTAGGTGTTTCCAACTTACCAACAACCATTAATGTAAACTCGAACCCTCTCTTGACGGACTTCCGATACACCTGGTTGGGGAGATTGGCAAAGCCCACATACCCCTCCAAGTTCCGCTGCTGAAAGAAAGACAAGATTTCTGTTTAAGTGTTTGATAAGCAGACAATGACAACAGACAATCAAACTAGCTCAAACATAGTCATGATCAGGGGAAAGTAACACCAGAGGGATGTATGTAAACATGAAAAACTTTTTCAGTCCTTTTCTCTTCGCACTTATATCAAAGAAAATGCAGCAAAAAAACAAGATTGCTCCTTTTCAAAACCTGCAATTAGCATTTTTCCTTTGCTACATCGACAGAACCCCTTTCAACTTAAATGTAGCTGGTATAAATACAAGTTGGGAAAAACAGTTGCTTTGGATGGGTGGGGGCTGAGAGGAGAAATAACAGGCTTTAGTTGGAAAATGATGCAAACAACTTTCTAGTTACGCGAACTAAAACAGAAATATTAGACGGCTGAACATCTACTTTCTTACAGCAGGCATATTTAGCCAAATGAAGACATTAAAAACAGTAAAAGTCCTACGTGTTCAATCGTGTCCATCGTGTACGACCGGGTGTGAGGAAGGAAGCTGGTTGCCACAAAGGTATCTCTTCATCTCTCTCCCTGTTCTCTTTCTCCACCATCTGTCTCTCTATCTGTCGGTTTGTTATCGTAATAAAAACCCTCCAATCACCAAACAGCGTTTTGCATGCTACATGGGGCAAACACAATTGATTGTTGGCCTCTCCAGCTCTGTCATGCATGGCACAGATGGAAACGTGCAGAAGTGACAGAGCTACTCATAGATTAGGTGTTAATCTTAACGATGGTCAACAATGTCAAAAACTTCTTTTGTCACATCCCCAACTACTAAACCTCCATGTTCTGTCCCTCAGAAATACAGTGTGAAATATTTTGTTTATCAATTAAACATTATTTCCATCACGTTATTTGGAAAAAATACCAATATAAATCAGCAATCATAGTAATGTATCTTGTGACCCAAACCGATATGTGGAAAGTTTAACAAGCTTTATTTTCCACAGAAATAGAGTAGTAATCTTTTGAAGAGATTTAAAAACTATATCTAAATGTTGTCTACGAAATAGAATAAATATAAAGAGAAGTGAGGATGAAAGGAGTTGTCCAGCAAATCTCAGAAGGTAAATACAGAAAGACGTGTGGGATTAAGTGAAATGTACACTCAAGCGCTAATCCACATGGTTTTGATAACCACATGACTGTATTGTATACAACCAGGTACCAAATTTAAAACAATAAGAGTGATCAAACAAGAGTATCTGCAGGTTTAATTTAAACATTTTAACTTTAATACCTACATAAACTTGGCAATATAAGTAAACTCACTAGCTCTCAAAGTTATTTTTACTTGCCTAGTAGCCAAGTCAAGACACAACTTAACCCAACTTCAGTTGGATTAAGTTACTTACTTAGGAATATATTTTAGACTAACATAACCAAACTTGGGTTAAGCTGTGGGAAAAAAAAAAAAAACTTAACCCAACTGTGTGGAAAAAAAAAGACTGAAAGTATCTTGCCAACAGAAGCTGCAACAACAACAAAAAATAAAAAATAGGCACAATCTATTCACCTCATCAATACTGTGATGCTTGCAGCAGAAAAGCAGGAGTAACTACTCCAAACAAGCCTGAAGCACTTTCCAACATTTCTATGTTTGATCCACCCACATTCACATGCTCCGAGTATGTTACATAAACCACCACCTCTGACGATCCGTTCATTTCCCTGCTGCTACATTACGGGTACCCACATAGGTTTTATTTTAGTACTTCAGGAGAAAGTGGTGGTTCCGATTGTCAATGTTTAGCTCCAAAAACCGCCTGACTCTGAATGTAATAAAGAGGTAGATGGATGTAGTGTGGATCAGTTGGAACATGTTCGTGTGAATTTATAGGTTAACGTTCCTGCGGAAATAAGCAGGCACACAGGCGTACACTTCAGATCTCCACAGCTGAAAGGAAGCGAGGAAACAGTTAGAGCGGCAGGCACGGGACTTAAAAAAAGGAAGTAATGGGGGATGAGAGAGAAAAAGACTAGTCAGCCCATACCATTCATGCAGCCCCATCCCCCAGTCCACCCAGTGGTGATAGTAGCTGCCTGGCTCACTGACATCATCTTGCCAAGCCCCTCACCCTCCACAGGCATTCAGCAGCAGCTGATCCCTGGGCCTTCTCACCGCCTCCATCAGCTGTTTCCAGTTTTTAGTTTTACATATTCCAAATAAATAATTCATCAAGTATTGCTTTGTTTAAGCAGAGCAAAGGGAGAAGTGAATGCCTTTGAAAAGAATAACCGTGTTGGTGCCGTTTTGGTATTTTTAGCTCTTATCTCCCAGCTATTTCTATTTTTCTGTACATGACCACTGCCTTGTTATGCCAAAGAAAGCCACTGCCAGTCACCTTTGGCTTCATTGCAGACAGATGCAGAATGACAACATGGTGTAGCATACATTGTGGTGAGTAATCCTTCATTGCTAAATGTAAGTGACAGTGTAAAAAAGCCCTCCTAAAGAGGAAATGACATACATAGAGGCATGAGTGGCTTCTAAATCAGAGCTTGTGTTTAAAATTTTATGATGAACTGACACCATAAATACACTAAAGATAGAAGCCAACAACATTCAGACAGCTGGGCGATGAAAATGATTGAAAACATATACAAAACATATTTCCAGGTACAAGAAGAAACCACAAAAGTAGGCCGCATAGTTACCCAGTAGATTTGACTTGAATCTGGGAAGAGAACCTTATATTTAGGATGAATGCTCTCCATGTGCATGTATGTTCTTCTCCCCAGATTGAGTTTATTGAGGTTTTGATCCAACAAAGCAGTGATTGATTCCACTGAAAATTGTTTTTTGCAATCAAATAAGTACTCAGAGATGTTTACAGTAATTAAAAAAAAAAAAAATCTACTGACCTGATGTATGATAACATGATGAATTAAATCCCATAATAAGCTTTTCAATTTCAGGATTTAACTCGAACATCATCTTTGAAATATAAGGTGAGTCTTGCGTTGAAAAAACAATTCTTGAATACAAGGAAAAAGTCACGAGTCAACTATATGACTTTTATTCTAACCTGCATGTTACTATAAAGCAATCAGTCGACTGTTTTATAGTAAGGTCATTTTTTTCTTTATTGAAAATTGTTACTTTGTTCTGTTTGATTTTTAAGCTAAGGTTTTTACTGGTTTTGTGTAACTTTGGCAGCTTAGGCAATTCAAGATCTTAAAATGCTGTTAACAGAGACGAACAATCCAGCTTTTCCTGGCCAATTTTGGGTTTTCTTTGAGCTCTCGCGTGGCAGTTCTTTAGTTTATTCTCCGGAAAACAATAACCAAACATAGTTTAATTTGCTGCTAGTTTTTTTTAAATATATAAATTTAGTAGCTTTGAATCCAACAAAAGAAGGAAAAGTTAGAAATGAATACTTAGTTTAAGAATGAAGGCCCCGCTTGACCAAAAAAACAATCTCAAGTCAGTGACTCAATGCAGTCAGCTGTGTTTCCTCAGATAGAAAACCTTTTAATAAATTTGAATAATACATTTAACTTAAGTGCATCGATTCATGACTATGATCCACCAGGACTGTATATAATTAACTTAGAATACGTATGATTGGCTTGAACTAACTTGGCTGTCTGTGCTTTGAAATAACATTAGTTGTGAATGTGGTGCTACAAAAATCCATCGACCTTACTCAATACCCCGCCTTGACGACTCAAATCAACAGTTGATTAATCTGTTGCTGTCCTTATTAACAAACATTCATGATCCTGGTATAATTTGAATACTTTTATTGCTCCTTCAGATTGCAGTATTTGTTTTTTCCATGCTTTTTTTTGTGCAAACTTAATGGCACATGTTGCTTTAGATAAAATACATGACTGTTAAATTCCTCTTCCTCGTGGTAAGAGTATAAGGTCTACTAATTTCGTTTAGAAGCACCTAGTTCTAAGAACTGAGGCATCCATTGCATACTTTCACTGCTGGCATTATCTGAGCAGCAGTATAGCTTTTTCCACCGCAGCCAGCTCTAATTGAAACCAGACCACGTCCCTATGTGTCCCATATGAAGACCTCAAACCAGTCTAATTTCCTCAAGAATTTAACACAATGATGTCGTCCAACGAATAAACTTGTAGAGAAAGGCGTCCATCTTCCCCTGACTAAATGACGACTGTTATATTTTAACATCGATTAACAAATAGTGGGGCTAAGAAAATGGGAAGGCAAGAATCCAACAAGCTACATTATAGTGCTCAAGCATACAAAGAAACGAAGATACACACCGTAATATATTTTCAGTCAAATACTCAAAAGCAGATTCTTGGAAGAGGTGGACATGGACTTACAGCGATGCTCGGAACAGCAGCCTCTGGTCGCTCGATCATTTTGCTGTCACCACCCAGCCTGATACGGACACTCGCCGAGGCATACACCGAGGAACGTCGGAGGGAGTCACGCGAGCTTAGCACAAAATGCTGCTTTCTCTGCTAAAACACCAAAGCTAAGTGAGATAACGGAGACAACGTGGAAAAGTGAATGAATGAATGAATGAATTGGGTCAAATTACATATGGCCGCTTACTGGTGGTACACGGAGGTAGACCTCAGTGAGGAGGAAAATGCTCCAACGGCTGTTTTTCTTCACGAGGGGAACCAGCGGTACTTCCACCAAGCTACTTCCGGTGGAGAATTTCAAAATATATTTCATAATTTATTTTAAATAAATATGAATAGCGACTAATAATAACTACTATTATTATCAACAGACAATAACATTTCCCTCTATTCTACAGAAAGTGAATGAAAACTTGTTATTCTTTAGAGTTGTATTTTTGAATGAATATTGCTTTAAATATACTATGCTTTTATTGGGGCCTGTCATAGCATTAAATAGGCACCTATTGTTTTCTGTCAATAAAATGTCTCTTCATTTATTTATTTATTTTTCTTCAGTCACCGTTAATGCGGCTGGAACCGCAGGCACGATCTCGAGAAGGGAGATGGAGCCCCTTCTCGAGTTACTATGGCGACATAAATCGCGAAAAATCGACGCCCCAAAACCCCCCCAAAATTCCTAATAAACTCTATTTTTGAGGATTTTCTGTGTCGTCAGGAATTCACGAAGAAGTGCCCTGCAAATTTTACTTTGAAGATACGCCCCTGATTTCTTCAGAAGTGAAGACAGCAAGTCGATGCAAATTACGGTGTGTCCACAACTTGGCTCTAAGCCTAAGCGCACCAAATTTTTTGATTATTCGTAAAATTAGAGTGAGAAACGGAGTGCCATTTTGACCCCAAAACATTTTTTTTAACTCGTCCTCAAGCCCACCAATATCGCCTATACTGGTATCAAAGTCGGTCATGATGATAAGCATGTGTAGTGGTTTGAGAAACTGTAAAAAAAAAAAAAAAAAAAAAAAGTAAATTAAAAATAAAATACACCCCCTAATTTTGAATCAGAAATAGTCTTGTCTTTTGTCTTTGTTTTTCTTTTTCTTTTTTCTTTTTATTCTTATGTATGTAGACGTTTTTGTTGTGTGCATGTATCTTCTTGCCTGTGGGGGCGCTCTCGTGCCGCTGTGGGTCTAACGGGGAGAACGAGTTTCCTGCTCTGGGCATGCGCGGCTCAGAATAAACGAGCTTTTGCCAGAGTAACATTGTTTCAACTCGCTTCCTCTGTGATACACAGGTAGGATAAACGGCAATTTTTATAAACCCATTTAAAATGTTCTGCAAATATATGAAGATTATGAACTTAGATGTTATAGAATGGACATAGACATTTGCACAGTTTTATATTAGCCTTGATCTGTGTCGGCATATGGCTCGCTTTTTGTTGTTGGAGCCTTGGGATTTTGAACTTATTTAAATCGCTTGATTACTCAATATTGTGTTTGTATTTGGGTAGCATTGCAGTGTTTTTTTTTCTCATAAAAGTGTATTTATTTGTGGTAGGCTCAATCTCCTTTATAACCTCTGTAACGATTATAACTGACAAATGTTAATGATTAAAAAACGGTTTTAACTAACAAATGTTTTTGACTAATTAAACAGTCATAACTGACAAACGGTGGTGTTTACTGTGTGTAGTAGATGAAATGTTTTGTTCACTTTGGTTATGTTAATTACCATAGCAACGGAACACAGAGCAGGGAAGAGCAACTGTTTAGGACTACAAACACGCATCATCACTGCAGTTCTAACTCTGGCGGAACATTCAGTTAAAATAGAAGGCTGAGCTGCCATTTACAATTACTTGCTGTTTTGGCCAAAATATAACTGATTTAACCCAATCACTGTTACTCACAGGTTTAGGGTAGCCCTTTAAAATAAAGCTTACTGAAAATTTCTAAATGAAAGCCTGAATATTCATCTCAGGCTTTTGTTATCTTTTTCTCTCAGGTTACTGCGGAGAGAGCTACAGATATAATTCGCGGTACTGTCGGAGACAAGAAATGGCACTCTTATATGCTTCAAAAGGTTTTCGGATCGCTCTTAGGGATCCTCCACTGGAAGGAGTTGTTCGGACTGCTTTGTTCAGAAAAACTGCTTCAAACAGTTAGAAATCTGCCTCTCCCTGTGTCTCACTCGCATGACAGTTGAACTGTTCTTTAGAACTACATGGCGGAACACTCAGTGCCCATAGAAGAGGGATGTAAGAACTACAAACATGGCGGAACTGTCAGTTACTACTGATTAGGACTGAGCTAGCAGCCAGTAGTAACAGACAGTTATGCCCACCATTGAAACATACTGTAACATCAATTAATGTAACATTTATATTACTTTATTTATCTGCGTACTACTGTAGAAAGTCTGTTTCCTACAGTATGCACTACAATAGTCATCTGGATTATTTTGTGATATGCTGTTTTGCTTGATCATATTGTTTGATTTAATTATAACAAGACCATTTGTAAATGGCTAGATGTTGCATTCCAACATTTATTTTTTGTTTTCATTATTTAGCGCACTTTCTTCTGTGTGATGATATACTGACAGTTGTTTTAATCAAGAAATGGGCTTTTTCTAAATAAGTTAATGATCCGTGAACACTGCAAAAATGATTTGAAACATGAAAAGTGAATAAGTAATATGGTATTGACTGTGCTTAGTTGCACATCAAGCAGACCAATTACTTTGATTAAGACTGCAAAGAAAAAGCTAGTCCATATTTTTATTATGAAAGTAAAGACAACCATTGTCTCCTTGTTTTTGTCTTGAGTTTGGGTAACTTGATTCTTCTGTTGGGATCCTTCATTCGTTCTCCTATTGGTCAAATGTAAATGGGATAGGCCCCTGGTTGTGGGTGTGGGGTTAGGGTTAGGCACCAAATCTACTACTTTAAAAGACTACAAAGAAGACCAGTACAACAAGAAAAGGATAAATTGTTATTCATGCAGATGCATATCAACATATCTGAATATAGAAGCATTTAAAGCGTTTAAAATCAAGCTCCGTCAATCATAATTAGAGACCTAATTGGTCCAGATGTTCCTGACAGAGCTCTTCACTCTCAGACTACAGCTTCACTGGCGGTTTTAAGAATTTCGAAAGTAGAAATGGGAGGCAGATCTTTTAGTTATCAGCCTTTTCTCATTTGGAACCGACCTCCAGTTATATACTATATACTATAAAGTCTGTCCACCTTTAAGACTAGACTTAAAAGTTTCATTTTTGCAGAGGGTTGTTTTGGAAAAAAAAATAAATCCAAGCACTCAGTGTTTGGTGAAAATCACTCAGTAAGATTTGTTTATATCTCGCACAAAAAATGAGTGGATACAAGACAATCACTCACGCACAGGTAGGAGTAAAACCTCTGTCAATAGGCAGACAGCATAACAGTTTTATAGAAACAGGAATAATCAGGGAGAGGGGAAAAGAATCACAAGGAAAACAATGTGAGTGTCTGGATCTTTGCTCTGCTGAAAGCTATTTCTCTGGGGACAAAAAACCTTCGGTCAGTTGGCTCAAACTTACCATGTATCTGAAAAGGATACATCATAGCATGACATGAACATCAGATTAATAAAGTTGTATCACCTGAAGTAGCACATCAAGCTGCCTTCTGTAACACCCTCCTGGATGGAGGGATTGGCTGAGCTACTGCTGCCTTGAAAACTGTCTCAAGACTGATCTCCTTGGCTGTGTTCCTTCTCTAGAAGAAGCCATTATCTTTCAGTATAAGCTTAGCAAAGTGGTGTCATGGTGTTAATATTTTTGGCAGACAGTGCAGATGCTAAATTCTGCTAGAAAATGCAGTCATCAATTGAATAAAACTTTAAGCAGAAGGAAGCATAAAGTGCATCAAAATGTCATGGTAGAGTAGACTTCGGACTTGATAAAACACGATGGACCAACACTAACAGATGACAATGCTTCCCAAATTATTACTGACTGTAGAAAATTCACATTGCACCCAAGCAGCTTGGATTTAATAATTAATTATGTATTCTTAAAAATTATGTTCCTTTCCACTTTCTCCAGACACTGGCTCCTTAATTTATGAATGAAATACATTAAACCCTGAACTGAAAAAGAGAAAAATACTAACGTTTAGATGGAATTGTAATTAATTGGGATAGACCAGTGTTTATTTATATTTGGTTACTCTAAAACTTTATATGTATGTATTTTTTTGGCCAAATTTTGCTTTGTGTTTAGTGTTTTTATTATAAAATCCAGTGGGTTTGAAAAAAAAAAGAAAAAGAAAGCTGAACTGTAACAAATTAAAATAACTGTATGCTGATGTCCTCAAAATGAACAAAACAAAAGCAATTTAGAAGAAACAGGAAAAAATGTACAAGGGCTTGAGCAACTTTGAAAAAAAAGGCAACATATTACAATTACACATATTGCCCTCCAATGCTACAAACCATATAATAATTAAAACTTTTGACATTTTACATGGAAAATGCTGTCTCTCGCTGTGTTTACATGACTGGGTAATGAGCTGTAAAATACTTTACCTTCAACCCTTTTTAAGAATATTAACAAATATAGACTACACATCAACCAAAGCACCGTTTGCCCCCTTGTTGACCTTTTACTATGGCAATTACAGTAACAGCACGGCAGAGAACAGGCATTCAACTGTTCTGATGCAAAATGATCGAGTTGCGCCATCTAGTGTTCACAATCACGCAATGGAGGCGGCAGCGCTAAAAACGTGAACATTAATCCCAGACTCTGCTACAACTTATAATATGAAAAAGAGACTTTGTTGAATTGGAAAAGTAACATAGGTTTATTTCATAAGAATCAATGTACGTTTAAGAATATAGGAAAGCTGATACTTCTGACAGGTTTACAAAAATCCAAAGTTCAAAAGCATGACTATAACAGACTTTAAATAATTCAATTACAGCAATTAAAGTTTTGCTGTATTTCTTAAACATTAAGAAATAGGATCTGTGCAACAGATCCTAGCTTATTTAATAAAAATTGACACTTTGTTTATTTGTAAGACATTTGTCTTTTACAATAGATATTTTATCTGGTCGGTTCAAACTACAATCAAAACTTACAGTGTTGATGGTTGAACTTAAAGTTGCATTTAACACAAATACTCTTGTTGTTCCATAGCAACCATTATAAAAACACACTTCCTTTATCAGGAAAAAAAAAATTGATTCTCCTTCATCTTATCTTGGTAGTCTACCATAAAATATTAGAATATTTGCTAAATATCATGGAAAGAGAGCTGCTGTTTTCAGTGAGAAACTGTAGCAACACAGCCTACATATTTATGTAAGCTGGAGTGTTGGCATATTATTGTCAAGTTTACAGGTTGGTATTTGCACCAGAAGCTTCTCTGGTCTCCAGGTAGATGATGAGATTCTTCACCCAGGTCTCAGAAGGTCTGACACACATCTGACGGCCGGCCACTGTGTTCAGCCTGGATGGGAAAGAGGAAGAGGAGAGTGTCAGCAGATTCAGGGGCAGGTTCAGTGTCGCTGGTGCAACTTCTGTAACTGTGGATACTCACAAGATGGCACGGTTGGAGCAGCGCTGACTGGTTCTGGTGTAGCTCACAACTTTATCTTGTGACACCGGCTTGTCATTGAACCTGAAGCAGCACTTCTGTGGGCCAACTCCACGCAGGCCTGCAAACAGAAAACACAGAGTGAATATCACAGATCTATGTATTTCCTTTTGTAATTTCCTGTTAAACTGTGAAAGGGCAACATCTGAAATGGTTTCTTCTTGAAATAGAAAAGACTGTGCTTTTTCCACTTTCTGACTTTGCCCATGTTTGTGTCTGCTTTCCATTATTTTGGTAAAAATTAAATATATGGGGTTTGAGAAGACAGAACACAGAAGAAATTGTGCCAATTTTGAACTTCTTTGATGTTAAAATCAAAACACAAATTGAGGAAAAAAAGTTATGGATATGCCCAAAAGTGTGTTCACGTGTAGCTTAAATGTCCTTCTAGCCATTTTGATGTGTCTTTTCTAAAATTTAAATATGTGCGATTTGCAAAAAATGAATCTTCCTTTCTAAAAATTGCTTAACTCTAAAGTCATTGATGCTCATTTATCAGCAAGTCAGTAGCTAAATACCAATATTTTGACACATTTTGACTCTTTACTGATCCTGACACTATCTCAGGCAAAGCAATGCTTTATTATTTAAGTCATTATATAAGTTAGTTCAGCATATTTTTAACTCACTGTATTTTTTTAATCATATAAACTTATCTTAAAATTTAAAAGTTGACTGATAGTCTTTAAATGTATTTAATAGTTTATATTTTATTTCAAAGTTTCATCTTACCTTCAGTGAGAGCGATGAAGGCCATCATCATCACAATCGCAGACAGAGCAAGGCGAGCCATCCTGAGGTGGGTTTGTTGGTGTTAAGGGTTGAAAATCTCAGCAAACGTTGGCTTGTTATCTCTGCTGTTTGATCACCACCTGCCTTCTTATTTATACATCAGAAAAGGGAACCGCCCCCCCAAATTCCATTTTTGGGGGGGAATTACCTACGTACATGGGAGATTTTTTTTAAGGTCTTCTTTGTGTCTGCTAGTACGTGATATCTTATCACTTCCCTAAAAATGTTTAATGAGGAAGAGAGTGGTTTCCCTTCCTGACCAAAACTGTGGTTTCTCCCACAACCGGGTCACATGATCCTCTATCTGAAGCCTCTGTATACAATGCAAAACCTCATTGCAGAGAATTTCTAAGATGAACCGGGTTTTTTTTTGGGGTTTTTTTTTTTTTTTTGGGTCCTCAATAACAATCTCAGTCATAGAGGCATAAGTAATTGTCCATTGTTCAGTCTGAATCTGAAGTTTTATTAAAAGAGTTTGAAGGGGATTCGGACAAACTAAAAAACCCATCTCAAAGAGCACTGTTGTGGGAGAAAGCTACGTTACCAAGCACTGTCAGGTGAAATCGCTCAGTCAGGTTTATTCATATAATGTGCACAATACAGAGAGCTTGTAGGGCAATTATAATGAAGCAAGTCTGGATGAAAAGCTCTGCCAGGCAGAGACAACACTTGCGGTTCATACCAAGGATAAGAAATTCAAAACAAGGGGCGAGAAAGTCTGGTTCTGATGCAGAACAACTTCCAATCTTGCACATGTAAGAGTTTTTTTTTGGTGAGAGTTCACAAGCATTTCATATAACCTGATCAGCAGATGTTAACTTGTAGTAATTTTCCACCACAACGCCAACACAAGGAGCACTGGGACCCTGATCTAATACTTCACATCAGACCGAAACATCCCTCAAACCTGTGGCAGTAAAAGAGACTTCACCAATGAGAATCCAACCCTAAAAAAATAGTCTGCCAATGAAAAAATATTAATTTGTTTAATACTGCCAATGATTATAAATATGTTCTTAAAACAATTAATAAATACTTCAGGAAATACAAAATTAATAACAATCACAACATGTCTTTTGACATGTCTTGCACTGTTTGAGTGTTTCCTTGTCTTAGAGAAAGCAAAAGTCATGAATAAGATGAAAGTTTTACATTATTTTCAGCCCCCTTTTTGGCATTTGCGTTTATTAGCAGGCTAAATTGACAAAGATAATGCAGTACTTTCATTCCACAGAAGAGAAAGCCACATAGTTTGAGTAAGTAGGAAAAGGAAAAAAACAACAACAAAAAACGCATCTGCATTGGTTTTGGTCATTGGTCAAAGGAGTTTTAGTATAACGGCATATTGGATAAAGACCAAAAATCCAATATCGTGCATCCCCAATAAAAATATGGATGTTGACTTTTTAAAATGTGTAAAAATAAAATTCTATGAAAGTAACAGTTTCAAATGTTAAAACACACACTTCAGAATGAGTCATCACCGATATCTATCACTGTGCAGAAAAGAACAAACCCATTTGACATTTCTTCTGATTATCACTTCATGTTTGTTCAGGTTCACTGATACAACTGTCATTGGGGAGTTTTTCCACTTGACAAAATATGCAAATTTAAATAGCAAGACATCTCTGCAGTTCATGAAAAGCAGAACCTCTACTTGCTGGTTTCGCTTCTTCATTGGGCTTGATTTAAGAAATAATAATAAAACAGTTTTTGTCTTCGAATACACATTTAGATAGAACTAATCGGGTGTGACTCAGATATTAATATTTGATGAAATTAAAAAAAAGCAGAATTAATCGATGTAAGACTTCATTGGCGCTCTTTCCATTTGTTCACACTATGATCCATGACCACTTCTGTAATTCACAGCCAACGTCATGGGCGGCCGCTAAAATGAACAAGTATTTCCACTCAAAAAATTAAGGCTCTTTTGTTATGTATCTTGGAAAAGTATAAGAACATTATAAGTTTGTTGAAGATTAAAAAGAGAAAATTAACAGATCTCTCAGCCATGCTACAGCAAAGTGAGGCATCATTATAAGCCTAAAATGTTATTGTACAGTTGTATCTTGTACATACAGCTGTACAAAATTACAGCTGAACTCCTCTAGTAACTTTATCCTACTTTGATTTGAAAAATGAAACTTTTTGATAAAAATCCCAGGTTCCTCAGAATGCTGTCAGGACTGGATCTACATGTCTGTTGATGTGAAAAGTTAATAACTGTGTAAGTTGCCAATGTTGAACATACATAGAATGTTTTCTAAATTTGAACTTATGTTACCTTCTTTCACATTAGACCTTTTTATATTCCTGCCCCAGTGTGGCTTTTAGGGAATTAACATGTGATTATGGACATCTAAGTCCAGGTCTTTGAATGTCATTAGTGACAGCAGTAATGGGAATTGTGATCTACATTTAGTGTGGTTGGACTCCATAACCAAAAAACAAGCGAAAGGACAATGTATCCTAAACTATTACTGCCAGGAGTTGGACTCATCTGATACAAACGGCATTATTTCTCTTGCAGTGTAATTTAATTATAGATTACCTGTTAAAACTCAAATTTTGACAACAAACCTGGTAGAGGAAAACCATTACAAAATGAAAACCCAAAACTGTCGAACATCTTGCCATTAAAACTGACCTGCAGAAGTCATAGAAAGCTATCAATCTATTTGGAAGCTCACAAATCGAGCCCTGATTTTTTTCTTTCTCATTTCTTGTGCACTGATTTCAGTGTGTGCAGATGACATATACTTTTATCAGAGTTAATGAAAGTGTACTTTCTTACTTAGTTGGAGCTTCTCCTTTCTTGGAGTTGTAGTTTACCCATTTTCCCCTCTGTGCAACACCCAGGTCCGTTTACCAGTTTCAGGACCCGACTGAAACCCCAGTGTCGTTACCTTGAGAAATAATTAGATTTGGTTAAATATAAACCAGACTTCACTGCCAAAAATGATCAAATGTTACATGTCATACAAATGGAACAGGTACAGAGGGACATTCACGGTCCAGCGCAGGGCTCCACCCAGCTAAAATATGGCAGACCGTTCTGTCAAGCCGTCACATTGACCCTTGGCCCTCCACACAGAACGACATGTCTCCAGTGACGGCCCACAACCCTCAGTGTTGCGAAACCCTGTACACGTCCCACAAAGCTAAGCTAATGTAATAGTAAGATTGAAGTAATTAAACATGATAAAAATATGGCTGAAACCAATGAGTAAAAACATACCAAATTTAATATGATTCTCAAATAAACAATCATGATTAAAGATATTGCTAATGTAAAGGAAAAGAGAAAATGGATAAGTAAAATGGAGGAAAGTGGAGGAAAAAGTTGTAAAAAGGAAAACCTATCATTCCAGCAAAATGAGCATGTAAGATAATATGTAAGATTAGTTAATATGTAGAACCTCTATATACTAATTCATTGTCGTCTTGGCTCTGGGCTGTCAAGACCATCCCAGATCATCCCATTATTCCCGTGCTGGAGATTTTAGTGTCGCAGTAAGAATACATGAAGTCACCTTTAATATTAATCACACAAAATGACATCTATTCCTCAGAGGGAAATCAAACTTGAATAAAATCAATCAGGTTGCGTTTTTATGTTTTGTCTCATGCAAGTGGGTAAACTCATCAGATGATGAGTTTGTTGCGGTTGGCAACAAACTTTTAGCAGCATTACCGCCACCTACTGGTATGGAGTGCGTAATGGTCTAATTCCATCCATCCATCCATCCATCCATCCATCCATCCATCCATCCATCCATCCATCCATCCATCCATCCATCCATCCATCCATCCATTTGTATATTTTTACTCCCTAAATTCTTCCTCAAAATATCAGACACATCTAAAACCCTTAGTACACAGGCACTCAAAGTCATGGAATAATTATTCCCAATCTATTTTTTTAATGTAATTTAATTTGATTTAATTTAAGTTTATTCTTTTTTTGTTTTACCAACTATGTTATTCAATCTGTTTTGCTTATTTTATGTGCTGATTAACTGCCAAAATGCTAGCAAACTATCATATTAGCAGGTGTTATGTCTCTTGGTTTATATGCTATATGTGGGTTGTAGAGAATACATTTTGCCCAAAAACTCAGTGACAAACTTCATAATCTGAGGTGTTGCTGTAAATGGTGTTCACGCATCATCACATTTTCAAGTTGAGTTTTACGTCCTCTTTTTTTAATTCTTCTTTTATTGTCTTCTTATTTCGTAGGGTAAAAACTGATTAAGGTAATCTAGTTTTAGTAAGATATTCTCAGAAAATGGATATAACATGTTACAGGTCAGGCACACAAATAAACTGTTGTAAGTATTAAGGGCTAAATGAAGTGATTTGCTTATCAGTAGTCGATCAGTACCTTTGGCCTCATATAGTAACCAGATTGATACCTTTGCACAGGCAACCTGTTGACAGACATGACATCTGCAGGGGTCATGCAGATGTCATGACCCCTGCAGAGTTGGAGGCGGCAGCGCTAAAGACGGGAACATTAATCCCAGACTCAGCTACAACTTATAATATGAAAAAGAGACTTTGTTGAATTGGAAAAGTAACATAGGTTTATTTCATAAGAATCAATGTACGTTTAAGCATATAGGAAAGCTGATACTTCTGACAGGTTTACAAAAATCCAAAGTTCAAAAGCATGACTATAACAGACTTTAAATAATTCAATTACAGCAATTAAAGTTTTGCTGTATTTCTTAAACATTAGCGAGTGCAACAGATCCTAGCTTATTTAATAAAGATGACACTTTGTTTATTTGGAAGACATTTGTCTTTTACAATAGATATTTTATCTGGTCAGTTCAAACTACAATCAAAACTTACAGTGTTGATGGTTGAACTTAAAGTTGCATTTAACACAAATACTCTTGTTGTTCCATAGCAACCATTATAAAAACACACTTCCTTTATCAGGAAAAAAAATAGATTCTTCTTCATCTTATCTTGGTAGTCTACCATAAAATATTAGAATATTTGGTAAATATCATGGAAAGAGAGCTGCTGTTTTCAGTGAGAAACTGTAGCATCACAGCCTACATATTTATGTAAGCTGGAGTGTTGGCATATTATTGTCAAGTTTACAGGTTGGTATTTGCACCAGAAGCTTCTCTGGTCTCCAGGTAGATGATGAGATTCTTCACCCAGGTCTCAGAAGGTCTGACACACATCTGACGGCCGGCCACTGTGTTCAGCCTGGATGGGAAAGAGGAAGAGGAGAATGTCAGCCGATTCAGGGGCAGGTTCAGTGTCGCTGGTGCAACTTCTGTAACTGTGGATACTCACAAGATGGCACGGTTGGAGCAGCGCTGACTGGTTCTGGTGTAGCTCAAAACTTTATCTTGTGACACCGGCTTGTCATTGAACCTGAAGCAGCACTTCTTTGGGCCAATTCCACGCAGGCCTGCAAACAGAAAATGCAGAGTGAATATCACAGATCTATGTATTTCCTTTTGTAATTTCCAGTTAAAAGATTGTGCTTTTTCTACTTTCTGACTTTACCCGTGTTTGTATTTGCTTTCTATTATTTTGGTAAAAATTAAATATCTAGGGTTTGAGAAGACAAAGCTTTCTTTCTATAAATGTTAAACAATGAAGTGATGGATGCTCACTTTTTATAGTAAGTCAGTAAAAACCCTTTTAAAGGAAAGTAAAAGGTCAAAAGAAACCCATTTTATTAACAGGATTTCTGAGCTATAGAGGTAAGTAATACCTCTACAGCTCAGATTGGCAATCTGATTGGCAATTGCAAATAATACCTTTTGCTTTTATAACTTGCAAGCAAAATGTTATTTTATGCAACTTTAATTGTCTGTAGCACATGGATTTATGGTCACAAAAGACATTAAAGTTACACTTTTAGTAGTTTTGAAATTAATTGTTTGCAGTTCCATTTCAAAATACTTGTTCAAACAATTATTTTTCTAAAAATGTTGATCCAGCTGTTTTAATGCTCGCTAAAGTCTGCTGCCTAAAGCAAAAAGGAAAATAGAAGCACATTTTTGCAGCTAATTGAGCAACTGTCTTGTTTTTTAATGTATTGACTTATAATAAACTATTGTGTAATATTACACGTATTTCAAAGAATAAAACATTTATCTTTAAGAAATGCGGTATTTGATTTGTATACAAAATTTAGCTGTAAGCTTTAAATTTATCTGATTTTAATGTGCTTTTCACAAACGTTTGAACATTTTGACCAATCACCCATGTTAGTTCAGCATATTTTAAACTCACTGTATTCTTTTTTTATCATATAAACTTAAATAAGAAATTAAAAGTTGATTGATAATCATTAAATGTATTCAATGGTTTCTATTTTATTTCAAAGTTTCATCTTACCTTCAGTGAGAGCGATGAAGGCCATCATCATCACAATTGCAGTCAGAGCAAGGCGAGCCATCCTGAGGTGGGTTTGTTGGTGGTAAGTGTTGAAAATCTCAGCTAAGGTCGGCTTGTTATCTCTGCTGTTTGATCACCACCTGCCTTCTTATTTATACATCAGAAAAGAAAACCACCCCCCAATTTCCATGTCATCAATCTTTTACTGGGGAATTACCTACGTATATGAAAGGGCCGGCCTTCTTAGTGCCTGTTTCACTTCTCTAAACTACTAAAGTTGAACAATGAGTAGTGTGGTTCCCCTCTCAGTGTTTTCCCCCACTATGTGGTCACATGATCCGTTTTATTCACCTACCTTCATCTGATAAGATATTGTAGCATTTCTGAGGTCACGCGTCAGATATATTTTGTCCCCAATAACAATCTGATTCATGGAAGCATAAGTTATTGTCAGTTTCTGGGGCGACCTTGGGTCAGGGGTTAGGAGTTCGTCTATAACTGGCAGGCTGAAGGTTCGAATCCCCAACTCTGTTTCTCTTTTGTCATTGGCAAGACAATTCAAGGGCCACTAACAGGTGAGTGGCCCCATGACCTCTTGCCTGCTAGTGGCTTTGCTTCTGTTTGACTGCCCCAGGACAGCCATAGCTACAATGTAGCCCATTAGCATGTGAGAGTGTGTGTGAATGGGTGAATGATTGAGTGAAGTGCGGCGTACTTTGGTGTCCTCTAGACGTATAATGTCCCAATCTGAAACTTAAAAGGAGTACGAAAACAAACATTAGAAGAGCCTGCAGGGGTTTAAATGAAAAATCCCCATATAAAGTGCTATGATGAGGCTTGATGGTGGCGAGAAGCAGGGTAAGGTGGAGAACATGAGTTTTCGTAAATGTCCAAGTTGTTCACAATGCCAGGAACTACGAGACACAGGCACAAACTCAAGTTGGCAAACTGTGACCTGACAAAGACAACAATGACAGCAACAACTAAGACAAGGATTCAGCCTGGAATGGAGGACAAAGGTAAGGCTAAATACACAGGAGAATAACCAGGGGGACAAGAGAGAGGTGGGTCCAATGAGGGACTTGATAAGGCAACACAGAGATTAAATAAACTAAGAATGCACAGAAAAACCACATTGTTACATAAAGAACTCCAACACCACGGGAAATGCAATACTTCTCCCTTGTGTAGCAATTAACTCATAAGGATAAACAGAGATGAGCCAAGAAAAAAATGGTTTAATAACAGTTTTCTCCTTAGAAGATTAATACATTAATAAAATTAATAAATAATGTTAGATTCGGGAAATCAGAAACTAATAACAATCAATACCCAAATCAAGCTTAAATGTGTTGTTTCATGAGTCGTTCTGGAACCAGTTCAGGGGAAGCCAGTTTTGATTTCATTTTAATGTTTAATGTTTTATGCTCATTTGGTTTTTAAATGCGTTAAGGCATTCCAGTCTAAGGTAAGCTTAGAGCACATGTACACAAGGCAGGTGTTATTTTTTTCATTTATTTTAGCTGTAGATAACAGATCTATATTTAGATCAGACATAGCATTGATCATGAGGCTATGTAGTGCGGAGGAGAGGATGGATTAAGACTTTGCTCTAACCAGAGAAAAGGATGCAGGGTTAAGGGGCTGAGAGGTCCACATTACAGAGATCAGCTGGTGACCAAAGGAAAGAAGATATTGTCATTTTCTCATTAAGTCACATGTGGAAGAGAGTAAGCAGCAGAAGAGTCTAAGGCTCTGTACCCAACTATGAAACCACAAGAAGGAAGTGGTTTAACAATAAAGGTAGAAAATTCAGAAAGAACCCATCATAATGGTCTTTACTGTCGTTACACTGGGAGGCACAATGAAATTAAGGGTGCTCCCACCAAACCACCATGCACCACACACGCACACACAAAAAAATAACACACACAAAAGACAACACATGAAGGCAACAAAGAGATAATAGATCTAAAACAGATATTTTTCTTACTTGCAGTGTATAAGATACATAAACAAGAATAATAATTTAAAGCTTAAGGTGTCTATAGACTTTGCATGCATTACAAAATCTGAGAAGATGTAGGAAGATGTAGATTGGGCTGCTTGTTGCTTTCATTGAATTATGGGCGTCTGTGTATGTTTGTGTTCTTGTCTTTGTTACATTGTCAGAACCATTTTCTTAATATGATTTGCTGTTTTTGAGTAAGAGGTGACATGAACGACCTGAAGCATCTCAGACAGGGTCACAGGTCAAACAGAAGACGGGCTGGGTGTAAGGGGTCATCTGTGATGACCTTGGTTTTCCTGTTGAAACATCCTCCATGGTGAGCAGAGGGCAGTGGTTCAGAGAGCAGATGTGTGCAGGGTATATATGAAGGCTCAAGACGCAGCTTTCCTTTTTTACTTCCTTCACGATTGATTGCTGTTAAAATCGAATGACAACTTCTGATCTTTTTGCCATTTGTGCTGATGTTTTGCTGATGGAAGATCTAGAAATAGTCTTTAAAAATAAGCTGAAGGTTCCACCTTTCACACAATTTAAAGCTTTACAGTCAAGCATTGGCGTTTATGTTTAAGGTCAGGCAGTTCAGATGAAAACTGCTTTGGGAGTTTTTGATTTACCAATAAGAAGAACATTCATCTGGTGAATCATTTCTTGTGATCTTTGCTCAATTTCAAGAATTTATTTATACTTATCAGGGAAAAAAATCCTGGATGGGTTTCTTGTTTTTGGAGATTTTGCTGTGGCAGGGTTCTGGTCAAGGTTTACGCTGTTTTCTGTATTTTACTCATGTTTGCAAGAGTGACTTCTTCTAAATAGTCCACATCTTTTAGACAGTAGTTTAGGTTTTTCCTGTTGCTGTTTATCCTGATTTATAAAAATATATATTTTTACCATTCTCGATTATGCCTCTACATATGTTTTTGTCATGTCATGCTCAATAATTTTCAAATTCTGGAATTAGTAAAGCATATCTCATCTTACCTGGCAAAAGAAAAATGCCTCTAAACATGCTCAGACAGCAACATCACACTTATAAAGCCAAAGAAATAACCAGGGTATTTTTTTTTCACATGTGTATATATCAAAGTTCACTGTAAAATGACTCATAATTGTGATTTTTGCATAATTTACTCATAGGAATCCCAATGATGAGTTTGAATCAGTCAAACATGAAGAAAATCTTTCTTCCGTTGCAGCTAAAAATCCCAAGATAATACGTTCAGTCATACTCGAAGTACAGTGTTTTTATATTTTCTCACCTGCCTATAACTCTGTTTTACAAATAACCTAAATAACAAGCAGAAGCAAAAATCTCAAGTCAATTCTGTCTGTCTTCCTTTTTACTGCATCAAAAGAGATAAAAAAGACAAAAATATTCTCCAAGTTTGGAGGGGCAGATCAGTCTGCCTGTTGCTGCAAAGGGATTTAAAATATTGTTTTAAACTTACAGGCTGTGCAAAGAAATATCTAAATAAATTAAAAAAACATTTTTATTGTCAGTTTTGCTGTTTTGATTTGGACCATTTTTCCATGCTCCATAATGCCTAAAGCAACTTAATGATGTCTTTTTAAATCAGCTTCAGACAAATAAATAAGTTGTAAACCATAGCATGTGTTGAGTTGAGTCATATTGGATGCTTTTGAGTACGTTATATGAAGGCACTTTTGTGTTTGCAAAGTGAACTTCATAACGTACTTCTCCTTTTTGGCCATTTATTAAGTCTTCTTTGGAAAACGGTGGCTGCCTCTGTGAACTTATGAGAGTAAATAAACAATTACACAAAGAACAGAAAGAAGCTTTAAATCCTCAAAGCGGAAAAACAATGTGTTTTTTTTTCTAAAGGTTGTATTTGTTCAAGCAGACTTTATTTGACAGTGGTTAGAGAGTTAAGTAGGTGTCAATTTTCTTGTATGTTAGATTTTTCCTACTTTTTTTGGACACTTGCACATTTTGAGGTTCCTAAGATTAGTGTGGTTTTTGATTTGTCCCATGTTTATGATGGTTTCAGGTTAAATTTCAAAGTCTCCGTTTTTTTTTTTATTGTTTAGGCTTGCAGCCAGCTTCTCTCCTCTCCTTTTTTGTATCCACTTCTCCTTCATGGGGCCTTCTGGCTCTCCTTTCATTTTAAACTTGAGACCACCATTTAACACCGAACAAGACACTATGTGGCTTCCAGTGCCATGTCTTTTCCCTGTCATACATTAAATTTCATAATATCAACTTGCAGAGAGTCACATGTCAAAATCTAAATCAGTTTTTTAGAAACCAAACAAAGTTTTCTGGCCCTCACTCTTAAAATTCCCATGGGAAAAATATTAAACACTCATTTTGTAAATAATAATTTTGCCTAATTAGCATTTTGCATTAATTTGTCAGCCATACTTTATACATGGATGTTAACTATTTAAAGGCTAATAAATAAAATCAGTGCTTCTTAAGTTGAAAGCAAAGAGACAAACAAATAATTCAGAATGAGTCATTGTTGTGTAGAAACGAACAAAGCCCTTTGACATTTGTCCAGTTTAACACTTTCATGTTTCTTCAAGTTGATGGGTGCGACTAAAGTTTCACTGTACGAGGGAGTTTTTCACACTTGACACAGTATGTAAATTTAAATGGCCAGACATCCCCCCTCTCACAAAAAGAGGAACCTCTGCTTGCTTCTCTCACTTCTCCACTAAGTGTCCTTTAGAAAACATTTTTTTTTTGTCATGGTTTACACATTTAGAAAAGGCAGATCTGGTGTGCATCAGACATTTCTATTTAATGACATTATAAAAAGCAGAAATAAAGAGATTCTATTTTTTTTTCCATCAGCGCTTGTTCCCTTTGCTCACACTAGAACCTCAGACAACTTCTTCATTTCATGTGTGGCTGGCACCAGCAACCATTTTTTCCACTCATACATCAGAGTTCAAAACGCTCAAAGAATGACACAAGACACAAAAAATAAAGGGAAAGTTTGTTTGCTTTTTTTTTTTATCTTAGAAAAGCAGAAAATAAGCAGTTTGATGAAGATTAGAAAGAGAAAACCAACGGAACCCTCCGTCATGTTACAGAGACCAAGTTAGACAATCTCAAAGATGAACAATCCCCAACAAAAGACAAGAATAAATAAAAAACAGGAAATTATAGAAAAGTCAAACCAGAAAAAGATAGCAAAGTGAGGCATCAATTCTACTGAGACTACTAGCCTGAAGCATTATTACAGTACATGCAGCTATGCAAGCCTGGAGCTGAACTTCTCCAGCAACTTTGTCCTACTTTGACTTAGAAAAAGGAAACATTTTAATAAAAATCCCAGTTTCCTCAGAATGCTGTCAGGACCACATCCACATGTTTGTGCACATGAAACGTTAATAAATCATTGTTGTAATGTTGAGCATACATCTAAATCTTTAACTCAAGCAGCCTTCGTTCACCAGCATACATTGGACATTTTGATATTCCTGCCCCAGCGCGGCTTTTGATGAATTACGCAGGGATTACGGATGGCTAATTCCAGTTGCTTGATTGTCGTGAGCAACAGTATCAACAGGACAGGGGTTATTTGTGATGTGATGTGAATCAGTGAGGTTGAATTGCAGAGTTTCACTCCTTTCTTTAGCGGCGTAATTTAATTGTAAATTAAATGTTTAAGCTAAAATTCTGATAACAGACCTGGTTTGGGAAAAATATAAAAAAAAAAAAAAAAAACGGTTGTACATACAGGCCTGCAGAAGTGATTAAAAGCTATCATTAAAATGATAAACTATAATTGTGAATTTGGTGACTCACAAATCCATCCCTGATCGACAACCATTATATGACAGGTAATGTTTTCTTTCCTAGTTCTTATGCTCTACTATTCATGGATAAAGGTGCCATAATTCTTTATATGTTCAATTCCATATCCACCCTAAGATTATTGTTCTTTAAAATATCTTTAAATCATGTATACATTTGAGCATAAAGAGGAGTTATTGTGAATTATTACATTGTTTTGGCTGGTTGTCTGTTACTTTCAATGTTGTGAAAGTTCAACCTCAAAAAATAAGGGATTCATCTTACAATGAATGCTTTTAATCTGTAATTTTAAATTATTATCTTGTTTTGTATCTTTAACTGGGAAATTACATTTCTGTAGACCTACAGCTATGACATCACAAAAGCCTGAATTGAAAAAATGAAATTGATGACTCCTTGCTCGACGTGAAATTAAATCCAAATGTGGACCTCCAGGCTATCTGTTTTGTTTCTGTTTTCTCTACTTTTGTTTCATCGTTCACGTTCTTACATTGCTTCACATTTTCAAGCAACTTTTTCCCACCGAAAATAAAAAATGCAGCTGAGCAGGTGGAAGGCGGATGCCCTCGCGTTAATGTCGTTTGAGTTTGTGTGACATGAACTGCGGGTGGAGATGTGGATTTGCAGAAAACTGTGTTTTGCTTCCAGCATAGAAGAAAACCGCTCAGACAAACAGAAACAGAACCATACTCATAGTATTTAATTTGCCAATAGTGGGAAATAAAACGTTTCTCATAAAATATCACTTCATTTTCCTCATTCTCCACCAACAAATTTTACATTTTTGATCTTCTTCCTTCCACATACAATTCAACACTTTGTCTTGCTGAACATCACGGTCCCACCACACTGTCTGTGTTGCAGAAAATCAGTTTTTAAACTGATTCAAAAACATGGAAACAATCATGGAAACAAATTGAAGAACAAAAGGTTAACAATATAGATTGTGTTCTGAAACTGATATTTTACATTGTGGTAATTTGGGTTTGTCACGATAAAAAGCAGAAATAGCAAAAAGCTGTGAATATAAATTTAAAGACTTGAATGGAGCCAGCCAGCATCTTATTTACCAGTAGAGTCACAATGTGGGAGTTTTTGATTCACAGAGTCTTCATAAAAATGAAAGTAGAAACTCTTCTTTGTTCAAAAATAATAAATCAGAGCTGGTCTTTGCAAAGCTTAATTTGTTTAATTCTAACTTAAAGTGGACAAATTCCACACAGTCGGTTAATAAACAGATTAATCCAAAGTTCAATGAAATGAGAGCACACACTTTTTGCTGCGGCAGCAAAAAGCTCCTAATTGACTTCAGATCCGTATGTAGCAGGATCTTGATGTTTTAAACCCTCGACCTGAAAAGAGGTGTACTTTTGCTTATAATGTCGGCGCGTCTAAGGAAAAGAAGAGAAAATAATTCTGGAATCGGAGCAAAATTTCTTTGAAAATCAATCACACAAGCGGTGAATTAAAAAATTAAAAACAAGAAATTTTGCATAAAAATAAGAGTAATTGTCATAGTAATTACAATATGTGAGTCATAAGGAGCGTGACCGGGCTGCCAGGTGATCTCTGGTCTCAAATTGTAAAACAGAAATGAACACAGACACAAAACCTGGTATTTTTCTGACTCATAGTGTCATTCACCGTCTCACTGCTACGGTCAGTAGCTCGTGTTTCTGCAGCTTGTTTACGGTTTAATAGTTTCTAATAATTTACTGTGTGCGAACTCCCCTGACGTGACTTTGAAACAGATGGTTAAAAATGTCTGTAAACATTATTCACCATGTAAAACACTGGAAGTCAGTCCAGATTTACTTCCACGAAGCCGTGTCGTCAGAATCTGTCCTGAACGATCAGATACAACTCTCTTCTGCTGAATAATGAATCTGTCATTAAAATGTATTTTCTAAGTTAAAAGCTCTCTGCTGTATGTCAAAAACAAACAAACAAACAAACAAAAACAAAAACACTGGTTAATCCCTTGAGATGAACCGTTTTATGCCTGAATGACTCACAACTCAGACTCAAACTGTCCTCTCAAAATGGTCCAACCTTTCCGTGTAACGAAACCACCAAAAGGCATGTTTTGTCTGTCAGACTTGGGAAATGTTCCTCCCAGAACGCATTTTCCTGCAGCGCTCTAATTTAACGCACCTTCTGTGCGTTTTCACTGTGGTGAACCTGAGTGAATGACTTCTCCTACAGCAGAAGAGTTGATCAGTGTCTTGTTGAGCTGCTGAAGGAGGGAGAGACGGGTTAGGTTACGACACCCAATGGCTCTGTCACAGCGACTATACTTTATCATTTTAATAGAGAAACCTGAGAACTTGTGAAACAATCAGATGATGCATCTTCTGGTGCAAAAGAAAAAGGGGAGGAGATTTATGCTGATAGTAAACACAAAATATGAGGTGTTAACCAGCTTACCCCCAAATTACCACTAACACCAGCTGATGAATATTCAACACCTAGAAAACATCATATCAAAAGCACTTTGCGGCCATATGGTGCTCACAGTTTCACACAGTTATGCCTGGTTTGCAGAATTTGGTACGAAATACCAATATTTATATCTATTATGTAAGTTTAACTCTAATTAACAGTCTCTAAGTAACTTGGAATTTGGTTGACAACAAATCAAGAAAAAGAGGCCAACTAATCTGACTGAATTGTGTTTTTCCTTTTAATCAGTTCAAAATGCTGGACATACTTCCTCCTTTGAAATATTTGCTCAAAGTTAAAACGATTACAAACAGGAAAGAAAATATGAGTCTGCTCAAAATACAGACTTTTGAGTTTGTATTTACGTAATGGGTTTCATTGCAGCTTTCTAAATGTCAGTATTGAATATCCATTGTATTTCATAAAAAGCTTTGAATTTATGTGACGTGATGGCAATTTGATTGTTCCAACAAGGTGGGTTCATAACAAATGATCAAAACATACAACGCTGCAAAAAGTGTTTGCTCTCTCAGGTTTCCTCTAGTTTTGCTTTATTTGGCACACTGAGTCATCAGGCAAAAGTTGAAATCAGACAAAGACAACCTGATTTAATCACAGCTGCAGTGGGTAACTTCTGTAAAAATATATACTTTTTAGATATTTGTTAAAACTGTCGCTACGGCCGGACAGGAGAATCTGACAGCAATAATCTGTTGGGAAAAAAAAAAAAATCAAAAATCAAACTCCTCTTCTTTCTCCCAATGATGCTACCGCCATTTCCAGAAACGGACCGCGCCAGGTCACAACCAACCAATCAGAGCAAGAAGGAGGATCTTAATGCTATCAATCATGCCTGTGTATGCACTGCTTACAACTTTTCCCCTCACAGTGCAGTGTTTTTTTTTTTTTTTTTTCTGCCCTCCCAGTAATTCAACCCCAGGATGTCTCACTAAAAAGTCAAAGTCTGGACTTTAATCTGATTGAGAATCTGACAGATGACCCTAATGTTGCTGAATCAAACTGATTCTGTAAAGCAGAGTGGACCCAAACTCCTCCACATTGATTGAAGGGACTTTTTTCACTTCCCTCCAAAGCTTGAAGACGATTATTGCCAGCCAGGGAGTCACAACCAGTTATTAGCATTTGGAGATAATATTGCTTTCTTAGATGCAGGGTGTTTGGAATAGCATTATTCCTTATGAATAAAATCATCATTTGAAAATTGTTTTGTGTGTTTACTACTTTGTTGGTCAATGAACTGACAAACTTAAGAGACAAATAGTTAACAGATTCTGTCTGGGAGAAGGCGATTCATTTTCAAAGTGTTGTAGCGCCACAGGTTTAAAACTACACACCCTGACATTATCTATTTGGGACAGTCACATGATGAAGACGATGACAATGATTATTATTCCTACAATCTGTTCTCCTTTACGCAAAGTGTAGCTGCGTGCTTTTGTTGTTTAAATCCTCCTGCTCCTGTGCACACCTTTCTGTGTCTTGCACATGCACAAAAAATAAATCCGAGTGCGTGTTTCAGGGTAAATGCTCACTGAGGCATCCAATCTCAAGTCAGCGTGAATCGGGCTGCTGTAACAGTGCGGTAAACCGTTTTACCTTCATGCATCACTGGAGCTTTATCTACAAAATGCTCATACTGATAATATCTGAAAAAACATGCTAAATGCATTACATTGCATCCAACCTCTTCCTTCCCTTAGAAACATTTAATTTCATATTAAACAGGCATTATAAGTTTTATAAAAAGTGGAGCATCTATAATAGAAACTCTTGTTTTTTATTCTTCTCATTTTAGTAAGATTTGTTTGTAAGAAAAAAAGACACTTGTTGAGGTTTTGGGAATGACGTGAGGGGGGGTCAGCGCGGTGAACGACTGACAGCGAAACCGACCGGTAACGTTTAGGGAAGGAGCACAACACAAGGTCACAGATGGTCGTCGTAAAGGCCGGTCAGCAGCTTCACTTCAGTTTCACGTTCTGTCGCACTCTCAACAATGAGCATCCAAGCTGTTCCTGAAGGTAGAGGCATAAAAATAAAAACAGCTATACTGGAAACTACGTCCTAAAACAGATCCGATAAAATGAGTGTGTGCATTGGCTACATGAAACACTTCACTCGAAACAAAACCCTCCGGGCTTTAGTTCAGCGGGGAGGGTCGGAGGAAAAACCAACAGTCTCAAAGTCGCAGTGTTCAGTGTGAATCTGTGGGTAATTTACCCAGGAAGATAAAAAAAAAATTTCTGACTTCCTAATATGAATTCCCCCCAGCTTGTTTCTCTCCTTTGAATTTTCTCTCTCGTCCTTCTTTGTAAATGTCCTGAGCGTTCTTCCGCAGATTTACTCATCCACTCGCCGCCCCTTCAACCTTCCCTCATGCTGCTCTGCTCTGCGTATGTAAACTCGGAACTTCCCGAGTTTCTTCCTGATTGTTCCTCCATGGCAGTAAAGTGTAAAGAATATAAATATCAGGCGGTGGATCTAAGGCTCCTCTTCCCCGGTGGAAACAGCCAGTCGCATGGCCACGGAAAGGTGGTCGGTGAGGCCGGCCAGCTGAGTGATGAAGCTGAACTCTTCGATGTCCTGCAAAACGAGGACAAATGTGTTCAAACTGAGACAAAAAAAAGAAGTAAATGCATACACAGATGAAAGAGCATGCACAGTGGAAGCAGTAGAAACTGAAAGGTAAGGTGATTGGCAGGTGTAATTTCATCTGTATTTTTGAAACAGAAACTCTAAAATTGTTGGAATTGTTTATTTCTGCTCATTATGGCCAATAAAAAAAAAAACCCATCAAATTCTCAGAGACCAAAAAGTAGCGGCCTTTAGGAGATCTGCATTGTTGGGTCTGGTGTCTCTCATCGTCCTCTGGACGATGTTCTGCAGATTCTCTGTGGGGTTCAGGGTCAGACGAGTTTACCTTCAATTAAAGACATCGCTCTGTGAACGTCCAGGATCTCTATCTGTGACCTTTTGTGACCTTTTGTGGCTGAGACTGTTTCTGGAGGGAGTCAGTGGCTGCCTGCTGAGCAGACTTTTGACATTGTCGGTTTCACTGACATCTAAATGTGGCTGTGAGGAAGATGGCCGCTGCAAACAGCTTCTGGATTATGTCATTGTGAAACCAGAGGCGAGACGTGACAAGTGGGCGCTCAACTGGCCTCTCTTATTGGTGATAATTTTATATAAACATACTTACAAAATAGGGAAATAAATCTGCCCTCGGGAATTTTTTATATGCTTCAGACCTTTCTTCTCTTGCTTTGACAGAAGTGTTGGGGATTTTCTTTCAGTAAAATAAGATCAGCAGCTGTAAAGCTGGGACTATTGTATCAGATCCTTTTTTTACTCAGTTTGTTTTATTGAGTTTGAACTTTTCTTCCATTAGATGTTTCTCTGACAGCAGTGTTGCAGCATGCAACACGTTGCTCTGTCCTGCACTGTGATGGGATTTATATGAACTTTCTTTTTCAAAGCATCAATTTTCTGGATGTTGTTTATTGCAGGTCAGAGATTCACTGAATGGTTTACCTACAGACTGAATCTGCTATATTTTAATTTAAAACACTATTTCAGGCCCTCGCATCTTTAGGTCTTTGTTTATTAGAAAAGCTAAGGTGCTAAAGATCTTCAAAGAACTGCTGCGAATAGACCTGCAAATTAACCACATTTTCAAAGAGCTCTTCCTTCGTCCTTCCTTCAGCGTCTGATTGTAAATATTTTGCACAATTTACTTTTAATGAAGCTTCTTAGCTTTGATTGGAAAAACAGATCTCAATGAAATCAATGTTAAATCAATTTCTACCATGTATTTTAATCGTAAAGTAGAATTTTGCTTCTTGGTGCAGGTTTGTACTCCATCTGGACTTCCCCTTGTTGCTGTTTGTGCTGTTCGGGGATCGAGATGGATCTTCCTTTACAGGACCTAGTCTATTAGGGCATCTGCTTCTTTGAATTTTTTAGTATATTACCATAATCAAGAGCATGAGTGGTTTTTAGTGAAGTGGTTTCTGTGGTTCTTATCTTGAAAAAAGGAGGCCAAGTCCCTGATGGGAGCCTAGACAAGCCTGATCGAAAAAGTCCTCAGATCTGTGACCCAATTACATTTCAGATTCTGACTATTGTCATAAGGTACTGACTGTAGACAAAACAAAAAGACACAAGATCAGTACTGCCATTGTTGTGTTAAGACCACAGGGCCGTCCCCAGGCTGTTATCACAACTTCACACGTCCTCATGTTCCTAATATTCCTTTCACTGGAAGTCCAGGGACGAGGTGAAACACATGTAAACAACCTCCGTCAAGTCAATCAGACTCAACAACCTCGTGCGGTACTTTCCAACTACAATTACTTCCTCTAATGTCACTCACTGCAGCTGCTAATGATAGCAGAAACGCCACAGATAAAATTAGATTATCAGTTAACACAGTAAGGCCAGAGATTTGACAGGCATGCTCATAAAAATTAAAGCCAACACTGAAAAGTCTTGATGTGTAAGATTCCTGACACCAATTCTTGCCAGCTGCAGATCTCTGGATGCATAACACTCATTGCTCCGGATAAATGGGAAAGGCCTTGCCTGTGTCTTAATTGTTTCTTTTTCTCATCAGGTTCTGGGAGGTTTTCTTAAACCTGGTTTAGTGACTTCTTGTGTCATAAATGCTTGATTTACTACAACGACAGAAGGCCTTAGCAGCCGACGAGGTCACATGACAGGCAACGTCTGAGCCAGATCTAAATAACGGGAAACATTCCAGCAACAATCACTGACTCTATTGTCACTTAGAGGGATACTTCAACTTCTAATGAGAACAGCAACTCTATAGCTAAAAAGTTAAAGCAACAAAGCTAATAATTTAAAAGAGTTACACTAAAAATAACCATTGACCTTTATCATATGCTTGTAAATACATTTCAGATCAAGAACTGATCTGAAATGTATTTAAAGTACTAGAAATAGCAAACAGAAATATTGAAAATGGCTATCCGATTAGCTTTTATGAAAGAGATATGAATTTCAGTACTCTGCCACAAGGTGGCGACGCCTGGCTGCAGTTTATAAGAAAAGGTGCTGAAAGCAGGAGGATGAGAGTGAGTCGTCTTCATGTAAGTGATGAGTTTTGGTTTTCTAATGTCTGACAAAGACTCTGTTGTTTATACCTAAGTGGTTCCGGTTTGTGTTGCTTTGTTTTGTTGTTTGGATCCCTGGGTCTAGTCAAAGTCTTCCTGTGGGTTTGTTAAGCCTGTCGTCCATACTGAACCACAAGCAGAAGCCTGAGAGCAAGTTTACTGTTCTTTTGAACAAATTCTAATAAAAAGTGGTGTAAATGTTCTGTATAAGTTTCTTAAACTGAAATAAAAGTATCTGAAATAAAGTTCTACTCTACATATTACACCTGAGGATGTAGCTGTTGTGAATCAGGGGTGATTGAAGCGGAAAAAAGGCTCAATATTCTGATTTTGCCATTTTGTTCAAATTTGTTTTAGTATAAAATTTGCTTTAATCAGCACGTTTTTGAAAATAAGTCTCATTGTTCTAGTAGGTGAAACTTTGCAACTTTTTCAGCTTGTAGAGTCAAATTAGACTTTGCAACAAGTTGGGTGTTGGCTATTTCTTCGGATGCAGTTTTAGATTGCCAATGTTGTACTTTTAGATTAATGTGTTTATGTAAATCCCGTTATTTTAATATTTGGCATGACATAAAATCATAGCGGCTTTAAAATGGTGCAAAGGAGACTTGTGCCGATAATGTCAGTCCTGTTAGGACCTTTAGTTTGACATGTTCTGTACATTTTATCTGAAACAAAAGTCACATGTAAAAAACGCTTTCCATGCACTCTCAGCATTCAGTCTTGACTTTATATCTGCCACCAATTTTAGAAAATCCTATTAACCAAATGCATAGGTTAATATTCTGAGCACAGTCTCTCAGAATATTAACCAAACAATAAGATTGAAAGGAAGGCTGCTGGAGCACTGAGAGCAGCACAGAAGGAGCTGCAGGCATTTTCAGATATAACTAATTACGAACTACAAGTGACAACAATCCTGCATTCACCACATATCTGCACTGAGGGACTAAAGGTTCAGATCATGTTCTTCAACACCCAGGAATGCATTTCATCATCTACCAGTTTCCAGTCCTGCTGAATGCCTTCATCGCTGTAGAGGATGTAGTCAATCCGGCGTCCATTGCCCTTCAGTGGGATTTTCCGGCCCTTCTGACTGCTGGCAGGACACTGGTTCTTACTGGGAGGGAACACCAGGTATTCCTTCCTCCCCTCTTCGTTCTCCATCACTCTGCAAGAACAACCAGATTCACGCAGTTGGAGAAGTGGGCTCACTGCAGGACTTAAAAGTATGCCAGATTAAGAGTTTGTGTGAGTGGGAAATAAACATAGCGTGGCTTAACACAAGTGACACCAATGGCTGCCAAAATGTGTAACATAAAGTGGAAAAAAAGAAGGTGAGGCTTACTTTTGTAAACTTTCGGGTGAACTGACGTCGTCGTCATAAAGGCCACTGGGATCCAGCAGAGTGCCTGCAGAAGAAACCAATAAAATCAAAAATATAAGCGGCAGTCTAACTGAATCATGTTCAATCTTTTCAATGTGCAGAAACATTTAAAATGTAATTTTGTTTTGCAGTTTTCTCCTCACAGAGTTCATGCACAGTGATTGGTTGATTCATGTACCTGGCAGGTTTCGGTTTGAGGAAATATTTGACCTTTTCCAATATCTTTCTTTTGACTAAAATTAATGTTGTGGACCCAACTTGAGACACAACCAGAATTTGAGAACTAGTATGTTGAGGGAACTAATGGCTCATCACGATGGCTCATCACCAAATATAAACATGAAAATACAACATGAAACATATAAAATACCATTAAAAATAATGGTTTAATGGCTACAATGCCAATAAAGAATTTTTCATGGATTTCATTCATCTGCCTATACTGTTGTACATTGAGCAGCAAATCCGGGTCAGCGTTAGAGACGTTGTGGACCAAGCAGGCGTTGGTCCACTCCAGTTGCATAACTCTAAACCACTTCTGCATCCTCTTCATCGATCTGAGGCTTGCTTTGCAACGTGTCCCTCTCTGTGAAGTTCACTACTTTATCTCCAGAATAGCTTTCATGAAAGGCAACAGCTCTTCAAGAGAGGATGTTGTTCAGCGGGCCTTCGCAATCCTCAGACTCCAGTATTCTCTCACAGAGCAGAGAGATGTGACGGCGAGAGGAGAGATGAGCACTCAGAGACATTTTTCACAGTGAGGCTGAATAACATGATGGAAGCGGCTCTATATGAAGAGAGAGTCCAGTCAATTTACAAGAGCTCTTAAGAGAAGTGGATGTTTGATGTGCAGACAGCAGTTTTCACAACTCTAAGAGGAGATTTTTTACGATTACTGGAATATAGAGGAATGAGATTTCATGCGGGAACTTTGTGCTTCACAGAGTGGAAGTTATTTACTCCTCATTTGGGAAAGTGCTGCTACTCAGTCTTGGGAAATGGAGGCTTTTTTGTGCCACCGCGGTGAAAATGTGTGTACATCTCAAGTGCTTTCAAGAAAAGAAGCAGCCAGAAGCTGATGATAAAAAGCACAAGATATTCATCAGCGAAGTCGCCACTGTTAAAAGCAGAAGTTCTGAAGAAGCATCGTATTCTTCAAAACGATGAAGAATACGTTTCATTATAGTTCGTGTCAGCTCACTGAGTGTATAATTTTTTGACAATTTCCAACCAGGCTTTTGCCAAATTATTTACATCTATTTAACAGCAGCAGGACAATGATTCCAAACACAAGAATCCAAATGTCCCATTCGTCCAATTCGAAGTCCAGTACTTTAAACTACTTTGGTTTAGCTTAGGAAAGCTCAGAGAAACAAAACCCTGGAACCCTCAACAAATGACGATGTTGAGTCCAGAGTCCGATTCGGCCGTACGGAAAACTGCTGAGCATCACCGGGTCTGAAGGTGGTTCTGAAACATGGATCTGTTTCGTTTTTTTTTTTTTGACTGCAGAAGAGTTTCTCTCCTCTCGGTGGTCAACGTTTCTCGGTTTCTCTGAGCTAATGAATCCTGATGTCATTCAGACTCAACGTCGCACCGGAACAGAGGAAACATTTCACACAGTTTCCACCCACACTTCCTCATTTCCAACAGAGGCCGCAGTTTCTGTTCTCGTCGGATTGCTTTCCTTCCCAAAGTTCATCATGGGTCACAAAAAAGACGGAACTCTAAAGCAGGAAAATACAAACAAATACTGGATATTATTATGAAAAGTAGAGATATGTTTTTTTTAAATAAAGTACTGACTCATAGTGACTGTATTCTGAAACTCATAGGCTATATGTTGAGGACATCCTAAAATGAGGGACATCCAAGGACTCGACAAGACTGACGATGAGAAAGCTCGGAAAATTCAGTAAAGGTCGGAAGGAGAACTTTTGGGAGTCATTTCTAGTGCAAAACTCAAAAATCATTTGATGAAATAGTGTCACATAAACACACAATTAATATGTGCTATAATGTTTAATAGAAGCTGTGATCACAAGGAGAACACTGGGATGTTAAAGGACCATAAACTGAAAACTGCTGGAGCACAAATCTGATTGTCCTCAAGAACATCACCAGGGATTAAGAGACTGATGACTGAGAAAAGCTTAGATAAGACAAATATTGAACTTTTTGTCCACAATCATATAGCTTAGGAGGATTTAGGGTTTGGATGTCAAGAGTCTAGACCAAAGAACAATTAAAATCAGGAGCAAGAGAGGAGAAAGAGCCCAAAGACAAATCAAAACAGGGGGTAGAATGGATAAAGCATCCTAACACGAAGTGTCTGGACTGGAGACGTCTTTCCTGAAAAACGAAACCTCACATCTCAGTGGGACTCAACCGCATGAACGAAGAATGAATGGATGAAAAACAGCCCACAGTAAAAGCTGAATCTGTGGCAGAAAAGCGCGCACTTTTCTGCATAGACTTGTGGTGTGTACATATTATACATGACGTCTGTTGTACATTGATTTTGCACTGGGAAAAGAACAATTCAAACACGTCCTTAATAAGCAGCATTGATCGAAAAATCTGACTGATGACGACTGCAGATAAACTTTTAGGTTAAAAAAAAAGAGGTCAAATTAGAAATGAGTACATAATAAAACACACCTTAAAACGGTTGACATGTTCAACTCATAGTTGTTTTGGAACTTCAGGTCCTCCAAATGTATTAGTTGGTATTTATCTTGTCATTAAATATTATTTCCTGAAGATAATGAGAAAAAGAAAAAAAAACCTCCCTTGACTCATATTTGCTCATTTATTTGGCATTTATTTGCTTAATATGAACTAGTCAGTGCTTCATTTGTTGTTTAATTACCAAAAACAGACAACATTTTAATCCTCGCAGCTTCAGTCAAGTTCCTCTGATTGTTCTCGAAAGCCGCCTCATGCTTTCTGATGATGACAGGCTCTCGCAGCAGATGTCAGGTTTCACTCCTCTGTTGCTTCTTGCTGCAACACAAATGTTTTTATATGTGCCAAGTCTTCTCTGGATTACCTTTGTGAAACGCGGTAATCTTCACCTTCACTGATTCCCCCTTTCTCTGCTCCCGCCGAGCTGCTACAGAGGAAACCGCAGCCGAGCCGCTCCTCTTCCCAGCTTGCTCCAAAAGAGAGAAATAAGCTCTTCTCCAAACAAGCTCTTTCACTCTGTCCTGCCCACACTGTCCCCGAAATACCGCTGGCCTAAATAGTGCTTCACATCCAGACCAAAAGCCTCCCGTCTTTGCGTCACTAATGCCCATGCATCAAGCCCTGCTGTGCTGGTGGTATTTTAATTCACGTCCTGATTTAAGCCCGAGGATGCAGCTCGTGGTCTGCTCTGCTCTCAGGCCCGTTTTTGCTGCAGCAACACCTGCCACTGTGGATGTGTCACGAGCTTCGGGCGACACTGAAATCCCTGTCGGCGTGAGGCGAACTTGAGCGGATGTGTTCTTACCCAGAGCCCACGGTTTGTCCTCCCCCGGCCCCAGGCGACATGGGTCCTTGTACTGAGAAAAAAGTGTGTGCTGCTGCTCCAGTTTGTCTTCTGCAAAAGTACAGACACACAAACCGACCGTGGATGTTAAAATTATAGTCTCGGATCGGAATACACTGAAAATCTCATGTGAAAGCATTGATTTAAATGTGATGTATTTTGTGGATCTTTTTTAAAGGCTTTAAAAACAGTTACACCATCAATCAACTCTAGATGGCAGCGAAGGGGAATTTTTATTTAATTTATTTTTTTACTTTATTTTACTTAGCACAGAAAAGAAATCATCTTGGGTCTCTATGTTACAGATATATGATCTAATTTCAAAGAGCTTGTGATAAAACAAGATGAATGTGAGAAATCCAAGTATTTTTACAACTACTTCTTTTTGAGTTTTCATCGTTATTTGCCTATTATTTGCTTCTAAACATAAAGACGACTCAACAGATACACTCCTGGTAGAAATCCTCAGACTGAGGAGGAGGAGGCCGTAATTATTCAAATTTCACACAGTTGGATTGTAACCAGTTGGATTTAAAGAAGAATGCATGAATAAGAAATGGGAACAAAAGATCCAAATAAATTAGAAATGCAATAAAGACTGCAAACAGGTTGGCTATGAGCCACCAACACTGAATGGACAGAGGTAGCAACTGGTTCAGTTTAGTGTTGTACTACTTGTACATTTAGCAGTAATTTCATTGCACCAACATTTTTATTTTTACTTGAGTATGGTACTATTATTATGAAGTAATACTCTTCATAATTGAGTAAAATGTCTGGCTACTCTACCCACTGTGTCAGCGACTTCATTAAATGAAATATAAACAACCACAAATGCATCAGATGAACCTCTACTAAATAAATGGGATTCAGTAATAAAAGTGTTAATCATTCATGTTTTAGCCACTCAAACTACTTGAGTTGGCTTTTACTTTGAAGGGTTGACGACGTCAACACCTGCACAGCCGAACGTCGGCAAGGTCACGCTGGCAGAGGGGATACCTGCATACCTGAAGAGCAGTTGTCAAAGTTGAGGTCTCCCAAGATGACGTCGAAGGCCACCAGGTCCTCCAGCACCTTCTCTCCTTCAGGGGCCTGGGGCGAGGATTGGCGAAACTCGGCCCCCCACTGGAGGAGGAGGTCCAGCTGTTCGCAGCGGACCGACGAGTCACCTGGATGCAAAACAGAAAAAAAAACACCGGAGCATGTTTGTCCACTCTGAGCTAAAAGCAGGCTCATCCAGAGGCTACTGTATCAGCTTCATTTGTTTTTTTTTAAAGTTTTAAAAACATTTTTTTTTACATTATTACATAACAGGAGAGTTAGAGAGACTGTTTGTTAACACTGAGGTCTGCTGCATCTATCCACCGCTGCCGGTGGATGCGAGGAGGGAGGAGGCGAGCGGCAGAGGGGGAGGCAAAGGCTGAGAGCATCCGAGAGAACAGATGAACAGTGGAAGGTGTGAGAAACAAAGACGTGTCAAGATACTGGAGGGTGAGTAGGTGGCTTTGGCTTTGATTACTCTGGGCCGCAGCTCAGCTCCATGTGAAATGTTTGTGTTTCATCAAAATTTACAAAAAAACCAACAACAAAAAAAAAAAAAATAAATAGAAATGGAAGAAACTGAGGAATGTGGAGGCGTGTTTGTTGTAAATTTGTTCGCGAATGTGTTTGAACGGGAAGATTTGAGGGAAGAAAACATTCAGGTGAGACTTGTGCACTCGTGAGTGAAAATGTATCCATGTTCTCTTTATGCTTAGTAAGTTTTTTGAAAAGCTTTTGGTCAGTTGTTGAATTGTGGAAAAGCAGGCAAGAAGGACGAGAAAATCTGCCTCTGATGTTGGACCAGAGTTTGCATTGTTGATAATTTACAGCCGTGGCTGAGAAAAATCCTTCGGAGGGCCACAGACGGACCGTCACTAAGCAGTAATTAAATAACCATGTTTGTTTAAAGTACCTCTTTAAAAGGTTTTTTAAAGTAGTCCAGATATTGTGCTGCGTATTCACAGTCACTTTCAGTCCAGAACCCATCTTCAGGGAACCGTTCTGCAGGTTGAGTTTGCAAACTAAAACAACTTCTAGACTCTGCGGGTGACTCTTGCTGTTTGGTTGACACAAATATTTGCTAAAAGATGATAACATCCCCTGGCTGTTCTTTCATTTAAGAATGATGTTTCTGATGGGAAATGAGACATTTGATTTACATGTCAGGAGAAGTCAAAAGATCACTTTAAACAATTTAATCCAAGTTCTTTAGTTGTATGTGTGACAGATGAGGATTTTAGTTCTGACAATGTGACTCTGAAACAACGACGCTGCTGCATTTCATGTGTCACGATTCAGATTTCTCTTCTGCATCACAAACGCAGCTTTTAGTGATGCCTACCCTAACCCTAAACTGTTCTAGTTATTTATTTCAAATCCAGACACATCCTTTTTTTTCTTTTTAATTTTTTGTTCAACCTGTTTGCTGCTTTTTATTTAACACACTGCACAATAGTGAGTTTTAGATAAAATACAAAACAAATGCCTTTTATCACAGCCAAACCAGTTGAGACAATTCATGGAAACAGAAGTCATGTCTCTGAAATGATGGTGTCTCAACTCTGTTGATTAAATCAGACTGTTTCCATTTGCTGCATCCTAAATAAATAAAAAAACCTAATAACCTGAGTTTGACTCCTGCATTGATTTTCTCCTACGAATCTCCAGATGGTTACATCAGCACCTCACAGGAGAAACAGGAGGATTGGTTGAGGGTAATATGAACCTACTACACAAGTTACATAATCATAAAGGAAATTACAATGTAGCTGAAAAAAGTACTTTTATAAAGTATGAAAAGTGTTTACATTTTTGCCCTGATTGGTGGAAGATCTAACAGCGGAGAAAATGTAAGAATCAAAACACAACAAAAGCAGGTAAAGAAACATCAAGTCAAAGCAAAGCATGGGCTTTCCATAAATATGACTGTTGCATAAATAAATACAGACATAAAAATGCATTACAAAAGTGTTTACAGTTCTTTACATGATTTCTTTTCTTGTTTCCTCGTCACAATCTGAAACTTATTGTAGAAGAATTTTATTTGAAAGCTCAAAACAACATATCAGATTGTGAGGTGGAAGGAAAATAATTTATTAATTTTTAAAACATCTGATTTTCTTGTTTGTGCTCTTTTTGCCTTTTCTTGTTGCGGGTTAATTCTTCACCATCTTTCCATCTACAGGGGGAAATATTCAAATTCTCCGTTAGACCAGTGACTGTCAATTGGATCTGGGTCAGGTCTTTGACTGGGCCGGTGTAGGTGTGTTTTTGCAGCCAGAGCCTGGGCCAAATAAAACAAGAGCAGGAGGAAACTGACCCTCACAATGTCTCTTGTGAGGGTCAGAAAAAAAGGCGGATTCAGATTTGTAGTTGAAGGATGTTAAATATTTTCCCCCTGGATGAACATTTCCAGACTTTTTTTCCCTTTATTCTGTAGATCAAATTTTGTTACGTTTAAGTTACATGAGTTCTGTGTTTATGGAAGAAATCCCAACATTTTTACCCAGGCAGCCGTGCTGAATATCAGACGGCTTTATGAGGTTTATATTCAAATGTGTTGATAGAATCTAACGACGTCTGTGGAAATATCCAACTGGATGTAATGTCAGGAAGAAAGAGTGTAGCAATCTCACCAAAATCTTCTAAAGGTAATAAAGTTCAATCATTTATTATTGCAAGCTTTTGTTTAGAAATTACGATAATTTGGCACGACAGATAAATCTTAAACTGTATTTTTAGCAGGTTATAATCAAGATTATCATTTCTCTCATAGACATAAAGTGTACATAAACTTTGGAGGAAATAATATAAAGTATAAAAAGGGATGGTGTGTGGATGTACAGATTACAATAGAAATTCAAATAGAGGCACTGTGAGGATGGTAAATAAATGAAAGAAAGAAAATGCCATGGTATTGTTGACAATAAGAGGTGGGAAACAGAAATCTGGAGTGGTTTTAGACGCATCCACATGTGTGCCACAGTTTGCACATATCTGAGCAGCTCACAGGTGTGCAGAAGAAAACACACCAGCTGATGCTCACCTGAACCCCCAACCCCCCAAACCTCCACTCAGGCGCTGAATTATTAACTTCAGTTCATGCTCGGTTACAGATTCAGTAAGCCTGCACCTTTTGCTTCACTTCTTTCTTCTTTCTCCCCGACTCACGTCGCAGCCCCCTTCACCTCAAGAGGGGGGTTTACCTGAGGTGCATCTTTAGAACCAGCCCTGATTCTGCTATATTTAGGCCTGCAACAAGCGTAGGAGAAAAAAAGCCCAGAATAGCAGAAGAGGAAGGGGGTGGGGGGAAGAAGGGGTTTGTCTTTGGTAAAAAATGAGCGTGGCATTGACCGGGAGGCTTTAAATAGGTCTGTGACGCCTTCAGCAGCGTGAGGCAGTCGCCATGGGAACAGCAGACGGAGGGTTTTTGACGCACTCGTTTAGCTCAATTTCCGAACGTGAAGGCAGGCACTGTTAACAGGCATTCACAGCGAAGGAGCAGCTTACATGCAAACAGACGTACGGCGGAGCAACTGAGCAGCAGCTACTGTACCTTCTATGGCGTGGAGGTGCGTGCAGGTGAGGTATCCCACCACCCTCTGCTCCTGATGGGAGGTGCCCACGTGAACCTGCAGGGACGAGACGCCACACAATGTCAGGGAAACCGTTCTGGCAGGACCAGCATCGTTTTCTGCTTCAGTTTGTCTGTTGAATTAAGCCACGTTTAATTTTCTGACACATTAGCCAACAAGATGGTCACAATCTTGTTGGCTACTTGGTAGCCAACAAGAGTTCAGACTTGATAGTCTGAAATACTTGGTCATAATGTTATGCCTGAATGGTTGGTGCTGCTACTCTCTCTTATTAAATGTCCCTGATCGAGTTGCACCTCGACCACAAATTCGCTGTTGCAATCAGCAAGTTTCCATCTGGATATTTGACCTTTGCCCTCAGGAGAAATTCCAGGTTAATGACACTGGTGGATTTCCTGGCACAGGCGAGGCTTTTAGGTAAAGGTCCAAACAGTTTCAACCAGGTTGAAAGTGGCACTAAGACGCTAATGAATGTCAGCACGGGAAGTTGGCTCGTGGATCCCGAATGGCACACCAGCAGAGCATTATGGGAGTTGTGTTAGTAAAAAAGACGTGTGGCAGCTCTTTGATGGAGCTAAATGTTCAAAATCAAAACCGCTTTTCTCCTGATCCTGCTGCTGCCTCTTTGCATTTTTGGCTTGTAGGGAGACGCTCTCAGTCAGCTAATTGTGCTCTAATTTGTCTAAATACTGGCTGCTGCAGCTGTGACATTAGCATGTTGCAGCGCAGTCGATTGATGTGTCACAAAAAGCAGAGCTGCAGTGAACTCTGATGGAAATCTGCTTTCTCTGAATCCTGATGTTCCTGCTCCAGAATACAGATCCGGTTCATCACAGTCACATGACAGCAATACAATTTGAGGACTCAAATGGTAATGCTGTCTTCTTTATTTATTTGGTTTAAACACAAAGCTAAATATTCTGTTTTATTATTATTAGTATTACTTTCTGTAGATTTTTGTAGGGAAGCAGACTAAACCTTGTATTCACGTGCGATCAGTTATCTGACTGTGTCTTTCTGCTTATGGTAGATATGCAATAATGCAAAGCTATAAAAATGGCTAAAAGGTCAAATAAAAAAATAGAAACCTTTTCCAAGCATGTTCTGAAAAATCTGCAAATGTCAGCTGAAGTTATTTGTGTGCAAAAACAAATACTGCTGATCACCGTCTGATCTGCTCCTCCCCCAGAAATCATGGCACTTCTGACATTTTGTGCAGCATTAGTGCTGCTGGGGCACGAGACTTTTTTTTTTCTATAAGCAGTAAACAATACAAGCTGAAAAGTAAAACTGCGTTTTCTTCTGAGAGGATTTCAGGAGGATAAGCAAAACAGGACGACTCGGGTGGGGCAAAATAAAATCCAGAGCTGTTAAAGAGTCATTTGCAACAATCTGCAGCTTGACTGAAGACAAACAAACAAAACGAGGCTACCGAGGAGATCATGACTTTTAACACGTCCACGTCGCTCTCCGTGCATTTTTCACAGTTTCTTCCCGACCTCGATTTCTCCACTCCGCAAGCAGCAGACACGGAGAGCGACGTCACGGCAACAAGGCATCACTCCAGATTTAATCAGACACCTCCACCAAGCAGCGCTGAGAGTCCTGAAGGAGATGCGAAGGCGACGACTTCGCAGCTCTGAAGTGTCGGTGGGTGGAGGCAGACCCACGGTGACGAGGAGGAATAAGGGCCGCGGAGGAGAACAGGGGGAAGCTGCGATCGTGGGGTTTGAAGTGCAAAGGCGTCCGCGTGAAGCGGGGTCTGTTTCAAGCGAGATCAAAACAAATCGCTGCTCGGTCTCACAGATCAGACGCAGAGCTAAAGACGGGGCGGCATCCGGCCAGGTGAGCCGAACGCAGGACGACGGCAGAGCATGAAGCCAGGCCACGGGGGACTTCTCGAAGAGCTGGACGACCGGCATTGAGTTCAGCGAGAACTTGTGAAAAATCTACAACAGTTGGGATTCGACTAAATCAGAAAGTGCTATTTTGAATCCACAGATGTTGCGAGTAGCTTTTGTTTATTCCTTTGTTTATTCAGTGGAATACCAGCTAACCCACAACAGTGTGAAATAAATAGAAAACCATAAAAGCCTGGTTGTTTTTCAGACATTTTGTGACACATATACAGTAGAGACCAAAAGTTTGGACACAACCTTCTCCTTCAATGGGTTTCCTTTATTTTCATGACCTGTGAAGTGAAAACCATCTCAGGTGACGACCTCTTGAAGCTCATCAAGAGAATGCAGAGTGTGTGCAAAGCAGTGATCACAGCAAAAGGTTGCTACTTTGAAGAAACTACAATATAAGGCGTATTGTCAGTTGTTTTACACTTTTTTATTTAGTACATATTTCCACATGTGTTACTTCATAGTATGATGCCTTCAGTATGAATCTACAATGTCAATAGTCATGAAAATAAAGGAAACCCTTTTCCAATTTGGAACAATGAGGAAACCTTAAAAATAACACCAGCAGTGTGTTATTGGAACATCGTCACCTCTTCAGGGAGGTTTGCCTTCTCGGGCCTGCAGTTTGGTGCTCCTGATTTGAAGTGAGAGCGAACACCAAGGCCGGTCCAAAAGTTCGCCTTTCGGGAAGAAGATGGTCACCACAGGGAGACAGGCGCCCTCTATTGGTCACAAACAAAATACTGTCTTTCATTCAGACCATGTTATCTTTAAAATGATGGCGCAACACACAAAGATTGATGCACCGAGAACCAGCCGAGGCAGAGCTTGAAGCACTGAGTCCATTTCAGTTTTGATCTGTAGTTTCTCAGCTTTTCCAGACATTTTGTGCTTTCTTTTGACGTCTAGCAACAGCAAGATTCTGCAACCTTTCATAACTCACAGCTCTCAGCTTTCATGAATTGGGATCAGAGTTGCAGCCAATGCAAATATTGTCTTATATAAAACGTCTTGAAAATACTGTACAAATAAAAGGAATTTTATTATATGTTTTAGATTGCTGTACGATCATAAATATATTCCCCCCCCCCGCTCCATCAAAAGTGAAATTATGATTACCTGGGAAAGTATTTGAATAAACTATCTAAAAAAAAACATTTTAGATAGTTTTTGTTTTTCACAGATTCACTGAAAGTGAGATTTATGTCATCAGTGACCACTGCTGCCCGTCGTCACGCTAACCAACCGGCTCTTTAAAGGTCATCTCTTAATTGAAGCCTTCAGTGCAGTGACAAATAAAACAAACAAACAAACAAAAAAACAACAAACAAAGAAAAGGATCAATTGAAAAGGAAAGTTTTGACAGGTCTACGTTTGACAGCTTTAGCAGAGATTTTCGACAGCCAAGAACTTGTTGGAGCATTTTTCCTGCAACATTTAGTCATTTGTGTGGAGCTGTGAGCCTGTGACAAAACAACAGGTACCACGTTTGAGAACGGTTCCTAAGCTAATGTTTATCCAGATTTGTTTTATTCCAGCCACAAGTGAATGCATTTAGTGCTTTTAGCACCATATTCCATCATTTTATTTATTCACGTGACTGTTGTACATACAGTAAATAGATAAAATGTCATTACAAATTGTTCAGGTTTGACATTTTTGCTATGTGTTTCAGGGATTTTATTTGAACCGACGATATCTTCTAGCAGCGACGGTCTGCAGGACCGGGCATGACGGTTGGTATCATAAACATCATTGCAGTCGCAAAATTAAGCAAAAATAGAGGGCGAATAATTAACAGTTTTTTTTTTTTTAGATCTACTCACAGATTTGTCTAATGATAAATCAGCCTGATGATCTGAAATGATAAAGCCTGGTTAGGGGGGGAAGCAAAACCACAAACAATATCTAAGCTCTTTTTCACAGAACTTGAAACAAACAAGAACAACAAAAAAAAAAACATTCATAAACTGCAACATCAGATTGAAACATTTTGGTTTAGACCAAACAAAACAGAGCATTTTCTCCATGCTGTGACAACACAGCTACTCTCTGATCAACCGTCTCTCAGACTTAAAAACACGCTTCTTTTCTAATGTCTCGTCGACAAAACTAAAGGCGTTCGCAATGCGTCTTGCATAACGAGTCAAGGCGTCAGGGTTTCCTGTTCCCTGAATTAGCCGCAGCGGTGAGGCAGCCTGCAGAAGAGTGGACATTTATTCAGACAAACTGAAGACGACTGCCAACAACAGGCGATGTGATTTGGCTTGATGTCTGCGAAGAGGCTTTCAGAGAAACCCCCTCAAAGCATTAGCTTAATTAATCTTACTGTAATACCAAACACAAGCCAACTTTTTCAGGTTGAAAACACGAAGTAAACCTCACAGCCCCAGATTCCCCGCCCAACATTTACGTCTCTAATTCAATTACTCTTCATATAACGAGTGTTTAGGGAAGGTGGGTGGCATAATGCAGCATAGGCCTACTCCATGTTGCCAACAGTGTTCACTCATCCGTCCGTGTCGTTGAATTCAGACATTCACGTCCCTCGTTTCCATTTCCACAAAATCCAGCAGCTTCATGAAATTTGATGAATTTCAGCAAGTCCAGCCATCAAACATGTCTGAACATGCTTGTTTCTTCCACTGTTTGAAGTTTCACTGTTAATCCGATGAAGATCAGTCTGTGGCTTTAGCGGGTGCATGCTCAAGAGGGATTATCTACACAATTATTTTGTTATTTTGATGCAACAGATGACGCACGAAGGAGAACGGGGCCAAGCCCTGCAATTTTAAAGCAACGACAGAAGGCCCTGCAGGAATTGGCCTTTCACCCGCAAAGAGTAAAAAATTTTGTGCTTTGGATACAATGAAGAAGAAACGTAGGCCTCTGAGAAAGATGAACCCAACTCCTGGGAGCAGATCAGGTTTTGTTTCAGGTTTCAGAAATAATGAGAAAGGTGAAAGAGATCCCTTCCTTTCTCTCTCCATCCATTTTCAATCTGCAACAGAAAATCGCCACTTAAAAAAGTTCATGTTCACACGTCCTTTTGTTTACACTCAAAACTGGATGCGGCTAAAAGATTTATCGCCTAAACCTGGGAGCGAGGTTGGTATCTTGGTGCTTTTCGACATCATTTAAAAACTGGGTTTGTGTGTCATGAATAAAAACTGAACTGCGTTTTAAATTTAGCTGGCAGCATAAATGAGTGCCATGGCAAGATTTCATTGTAAATTCACTGCTGTTTCCCTCTGAGTAACATTTTTTTAAGTTTTGCTTTCACATTTTTAAGACTGAAATGCTTATTTATTATTATTTTTTTTTTAGAACTTGACAAAGGAAATGCTTCCATCTTTCCTCTTGTTTAGGTTTGCATTAAGACAGGAGGAAAGGGGGGGGAAAAAACAACAACTATTATCTGGTTCAAATTCGTGTAATTCGCTCCAAATGAAATTTTAATCAAAATTTAATAAAATAAGAGATTCTGCATCTCTCCAACCACATCTCCATTCCGACCTGTTCAGTTGCTCTTTTTCTCCATCCACATGCCACACTGTGTATTAATATTTCAGGGGCTTATTCATGCCTCAATAGGTGAGTGTGCGCCCTGAAACTGACGAGAGGCCTGCGGGGACGTTTCAGTGCGTGCATGCGCACATTCATGCTTATGAGGAATGTTGGACTGTAAATATGTGCACATAAGGTTGTGTTGACACGATGCCAAGGCTTTTTAAAGCTCAGAGCCTCATCAGGAAACAGTTTATGCAAAAAAAAAAAAAAACAACCATTCAGTTCCTTTCTTCTCCTCTTCTGCTCAGTATGAGCCAAAAGAACAAAAAGTATAATTAACTGGGTTTCTCATAAAATGATGATAATAATGATAAAAGGAAAATGACTCAAGGATGTGGGAAACTGGAACTTTCCAAGACTTCCTCTAATTACGGCGCACTGAGGCAGAATCGAGCGGTGAAGAGTCGGACTGCGAGAGGAGATTTCACACTCGACGCCAACCGAACCGGGCAACTCCGATTGCAAAAGCTCTGAGCCGGACGGAAATAATTGCTTTAACTTTTATCGTCACGTTGGCGATGAAGAGAGATTTCACCTCATGGTACTTTCATGGATTTGATCACTTCACTTGAAAAGCGAACAGCCAATTTGTTGCCAGGCACAACAGGAAGCAGAGCAAAGCTGGGGGGAACAAAAGAGCCTGATTTTAAACTCTGGTTTTTATCTACATTGTTAAAAAGACGCCTGCATTAAATATGGTGAATAGTTAACGGCAAACCTTTCATGTACATTTAACCCTGACCTAAACAAATGGTTGAATGGCTTTTTTGCATTTTGTCACTTAAAATAAACAGCGTAGGGTAAGTACTCAATATCAGATAAAGTACAGAGTAGATTAACAATTAAAACAATGATTAATGAGTTAGCAGTCAACAAATTCAGAAATTGCAATATCAGAATTGTGATCACATTGCCAAAAGTTCAGGATCAGCAAATCCTCCCTGTGCATTCCTGGGTTTCAAACAAAAAACGTTTGGGAATAAACCTCAATAATAATAATAATAATAATAATAATAATAATAATAATAATAATAATAATAGACAGAAAGTGCAAATTTCCGATCCTGATCTATGTGCACTGCAAAGAAAATGACTGACGGCTCTAGTGGAGCTGGTCGGTGATACTCCTGACAAAAACAGCAAGAACGTGTCTCAGACTTGGCTTCTCTGTGTCTTGTGAAAGTGAAAGTCAAAACTTTTCGTGCCCAAAAAGAAGTTGCTCCAAATCGGGAAACCCATAGAAAACAAATTGAATAAGACGAGACAGAAACAAAAGCGCCGTGTCATGTTGTTCCACTCAAACCTTGATTTAATGACGACAGACAAAAGAAACATCTAAAACTACAGCTTCTGACTCCCTGGTTTAAAAAATAAGCGTTACATTAAAACATGAACCCTCTCCTCTTAAATGTTGAAATGTGGCAGAGTTTTTTTTTCCACAATACAATATGCAAATCAGAGAAACAAAAAAAAAGCACTTTCAAGTCTGAAAGCAGTGATTTCACCACAAAAACCTGCTGCAAGGTGCTGCTCTGGTTCATTTCATCAAGAGTGTTGCTCAAATGATGCAGATCAGAATGACTGAAGTTAAAAAAGGCACACAAAAAACTTTCATGTGTTTCATGCACCTTTCATGGGTTTCATTTTTGTCTTGCCTTCAAGGTCTACAGCTTTAGTTCTGGATGAATATATGATGAAAACCTGAAAAAAATTAAAACCTGTCCTACTGGAAGAAGGACTGTGTAGATATCAAACTCAGTCATTATCAGGGTTTCAGACCGAAAGGATTCAAAATCTCTCGTGCAGAAAACTCTTTTTCTGACCAACTTTGGTTACAGACTGAAATCTTCCAGGTCATTGAATCTCTGGGGTAAGTTTTCTTTCTATGTTTTTTTCCCCATTCTTCATCCATTTTCAGGTCTAATTAGCAGTAACGGATTTGAACTGTGTGTTTACTCACAATCGTGTGCGACTCCTCAACCATGCACTTAATAGCTTCAAATAATTATAAACGTTGAGAGTAAAAAAGCTTTAATTACGGGGTCCAGCTTTGGTGCTCTCTTTCTCTCCATGCCGTGTTTCTCTTTGGGGAAGCATTTTTAAATTAATATTCTCTCTCTCCCCGTCTTTCTCTCTCCGTCTCACTTGTGTGTCACAATTCAGCTTTATGTTGCCGACCGGATGCCGCTCTCAAGGTAAACACATCCACGGGGAAATCATCGGAACGCGTGCGGCCCCAACCCGCCGGCATCAAACTCCGAGCCGTAAATTGTTCCTAATTGGAGCGAACTCATCAGGCAGAAACGGCCAGCGATGATCTGGGTTGAGCTTTGACTTACTTCATCTACTCATTTCCCAGATAAATTTCACCAGGTTGAAACGCGGAGCCACGACTATAGCTCAGAGGTCATTTTTAACATTTCAACCTGCCCAGACCTTGGCTGTGGGAAGGTTGAAACAGAGTTCTCCAACTCCAGGCCCCCAAAGCTGGAGTTTTCTGCAACACAGCCGAGTCACATAAAGGGCTTGTTGCCAGTTGAATGGCTGCTGATGACGAGGAAACTCAGTCATTTGATCCGAGCGTGTTTGTGCAGGAATGCGTCTGAATGTTGCTGAACATTAGCTTTTGAAGAGTAGGAGACCGTCAGGTCAAGAGTCTGGTTGCATCTTCTCTAAATATTTCCTGCTCTCTGATTCTCTCTCTGTTTTTCTCCTCACAGCTGCACCCTTTTTCCAATCAGCCACCTGTCCTTTATATGATGAGAACGTAGCAGGAAGAATATCCACGATGCATGCAGTGCGTGACTTCCCAGGTTTAAATCTGGTGATGATTATTCTAATTTTATAAGTATAGTATTCACTTAACTAAAGGGTATATATAAACAATCAATCATTTTTACAATATCATTCAAACAGGCTATGTTCAATTAATTTTCTACATAATCAGAACTGAAATAAAAGAGAGAAATGAATTGTAAATCACATGTACAAATGACACCGATGCGCCACAGCAAACACGGCAAAGCATCATGAAACAACACAAACAGAGGAACAACACTAACGCGTTTCAGATGAGAGAATGATCAAGTCATCTGGCGAGTACAAAGACAAACACGGTGTGAACATCAGGTGCCTCAAATGAACTGGATCTAATGAGATGCGTCCCAGCTGGCGGTGAAGTGAGCTGGGGGGGGTCGGGATCTGCGCAGGACCGAGGGCTTCACCTTGGAAAGTCGCCAAGACGTCTAAAGGATGAGGAATAAAGAGCAGACACATGAAAGCCCGCAGCCGGCCGAGAAACATAAAACCGGAGCTGATGGACACAGCAGAGATAACGATCAGAACACTGGGAAGTTCTTGCACCGACGTTGACCTAGACGGTTGCATCTAAACGGACTTTCAACGCAGTCTGAAAAAAAAAAAAAAAACACAGAGGACTTTCGCTTCTTCAAGAATTCAATTTCAGGAGCTGTCAAGCAGTGAAGTATGAACACAAAGAAAAGAAACAGTGCAAGGAAATTATGTTTTGCTTTCAAATAATGTTATCAATTTCAAATTAGTGTCAGCTAAGACAGCATTGCTTTTGGTAGACTGAAGCAAAATAAGGCCAGAAATATTTAAAACAAACTGTAATGCTTAGACTAGACTGGAAGTTTGATGATTTTGTTTTTTAAGTTAAAGGTTTTCAACGTGAGCCGGCTCACACAAAAATCTTCAAGTTGACGTCAAGTAGCCGCATAAAAACAAAAAAATCAACTTGGTACTTTGGACCTGATTTATGCACCAGTGTAAATCATGAAATCCTACAGTTTTCCCGACAAAGACAGATTTGCACAGGGGAAAATCTGAAAGCCACGTCTGGAACAAAGTTGTGGATCTGGTTGCAGATTAAAGATGAAGTTGGAGGTTTAACATCTCAGTCCTCGTGAGGCCAGTTTTGATTTCAGGCTATCGTCGCATCCGTTGTGTTGTTTGTGTTCACAGCAACAATATTTACATCCCTCTCACTTGAACGATCGAAAGAATCAGCGAAGCCCACCTTTTGAGCATCGTCCCAACCTCCTGCATTCGACTCTGGAAATGCAGCAGGAAACTCGGTTTGACACTCATTAACTGTGTGGCTGCTCCTCGGCTCTCTACTGTGGGAGCCATGCGTCTTCTTTTGCTTTGCTTTCATTTACTGCTACCTTGCTTTTCTGCTTGGACATGCAGAGACACAATTTACTTATGTTCTTCCGCACGTTGAGTTAAAAAGCGGCGTGGGTTTGGTTATGACCGCAAAAATTGATGCCTCTCTTTGCTCGGCAAGAATAGAGACGCTTTCTCTTCACCAGCAAAATTACTCTCCTTTACTGTTTAATGTTTGAAAAACTTGAGTAAGATTTTACTGTAATAAAAATTAAAGAACGAATCCTTTAGGTAACCATTTTACTCTGACGGGTTAATGTGCAAAACGTCATGTTTGTTTTATCCTGATAAGATTCCCAGCTTAGAAGAGGAAAAATACTTTGAGCGATTGCCATTAATTTGCTTGAAGTTGCCCTTGTTCCTAAATACCATCAGAGTTGGAAACATATAGAGGAAACCATCACTTCCCACCAACAATCCGTTCATTTGACAAAGTATTTACAGTTTTCGAGAGATGTGCTGTAGCCAGAAATGCAGCTAAATTAGCGAGAACCATTTTGTTAAACAGAGCTTTTTCTTCCCCAGCAGCTTGCTCCGAGACCAACCACCTGCCAGCTGGCGCCCAGCCGACTTGTCGACGTGACCTGAAGTGACCTTACATGCACGGAGGTGGTGAAACAAGAAAGCAAAGGCAGCTTGCGAGCTGCCGCCGCAGTCAGCGGGCGGCGGGGAAACGGGATGAGGATGTCAGCGTGCAAGCTGTGATGAAGCGCGGCTTCGTAAGATCCGGGGCATGTAAGGCGTGCTCATGCAGGTATTCACCACCCACATCTGGTCACATAATGCCAACCCAGTCCCAGCGGGGACTGGAACCGATCCAGCTTCACGTTCTGTCAGAGTCGCAGCATGTGACTGATTAATGAAGCCGCACGCTGTCAAAACGTGGCACTTGCACTCAATAAATGGCATACATGCGGCACACAGCCTTAGCTTCTGCAGGGATCCAGCGCCGTGAAAAGCTTTTAACTGTGCACCGCTGCTTTTATCCAACTGCCATGAGTTTGGTTATTGTACAAAGTAACATCGACAGCTGGTAAATGGAAACAGAAAACAACAAATATGTCCAGTTTAGAAATCCCATTGTTATGCAGGGAGCCTGCAGTGCATTAGCAGGTACGACATAAACCCATTGTGGCTGATGGGCTGGAATTTATGCATTGAAACTGCTAAACACATAGCAATATATACACATGTTCAACATAGAAATGAGCTAAATGGCGCCATAACTCATTACATAGCATACGGTCCTCTGCACATTGTTTGCATGTCTGATAAAGGTGCATTAAAAGTATTATAGTAAATTATTATCTTTTTCAGCAAAATCTCATAATCTCAGACCAAAAGTATCTAAAAAGCCAAATATCCAGCATGAACTAAAACCTCAGAGTGGAAAAAGTAATAATATTCATACAAAGCTGCGGGTGCAGCAACAATCCAAACGGTTCCTGAAGCAAATGTAACCAAAGGGTTTCTGTTGAGGGTCCAACTGGAAAATGAAGACTGAAGGAACTCATTGTGTGTTAATTTAACCGATTAATTTATCAGTCTGAACAGCAAAGCCCTTAGCTTTTCGATTTCATTCAAGAGCACTAAGATACGTTTGTGTTGTTTCACGGGGATCGGTCTGTCTCTTTCAGTAAAATCAGATTGAACCTTTGAAGCAGAACATAGAAGATTTCTTTTAGCCACCCTTCAAATGAATGTGCCATGGAAAAGTTGCAAATGCTTGACATTTTCGCATTAAGTCCTGTATTAAAGTGCTAAATGTGGCAGAGAAAAATCCCAAACGTGCAATGCACGAATTTAATGGCAAAACGTGAGACCCCAAGACCTTGTGAAAATAATGACGTGTTTATTTTGTGCTTTCACACCATAGATATTCATGCATTAGTAGATTCATGCACTTGATACAATGACAGATGTGCTCTGTGTGTGAATGGATGTGGGCGTAGAAAGTGTATTTTTACACGTCTGCCAAACGCTTCAAAAGAGTGACGGCTTTGAAGCACCAAAATGTTGTCCTGCCATCTCTGCAAACATGCATTCAAATTGTGCATGGGACGAATCTAATAACGTTATTATAAAAGGTGTTTTAAACCTCGAAGATAAGACGGAAAGAAAGAGAGCGTGGGTTTGAAATGTGCCATTGCACAAGAGTCCTTTGCAGCAAAAGGGACAATACAGTCAGCTAGAAGGTCATTCCAGCCTCTTCACTTCTCTCTTATGCACGCTTTCATAAATATCACAGATTTAATTACCAGATTAACAAAGTCACGGAAATGAAAAATATTGTTAAAACAGCAACATAGAGGGATCAGGGGAACAGATTTCCACAGCAGCAGAACCAGAAAATTAGAGACATGTCACTGTGACATTCATATTCAAATTTAGCTCAGTTTTCCCTCCCCCCCCCACAAAAGAGGAAATGTTCACAGCTAAATCCGCATGCGGAGTAAAAAGACTAACTGCGACTTGAAACAACTCCAAGAAAAGGTAACGAGAGACTCACAGCTGTGTCAAAGTGTCTTTAAAAGGAGCACACTCTAAATGTAGACGTGTTGTTACTGTTCTGGCTTAACCTCAACTTCTGTCTCTGCTGCAAGTAAAAACCGATTCTGAAATTAATTAGAAAAATCAGGGAAACATAATGAAAAGAATGGCTGTGGAAGGCCAGCTTTGTGCTAAAAGGTCCTTTCGGCCCAATGCAGCTGATGACATGATGAGACTGAACGACACTTTGCTGTTTTTGCACCAGAGCTTTTCCATTTAAGGACAATAATGTCGTCTCTATGCTATTCTATTCTACTCAAGAACCGTGCCAACATTCAGAGGAAAACTATTTTGCCTTATGTAATCTAAAATTCTTCCAAATCTTCAGGGAACTTTTGTGCTCTCATGCAGAACAAAAATAAACTTCTTTTGGAATAAGTAATGTCCACGGCCCTCAGTTTGTGTCTTTCTTCCTCGCCGGGTTTGGAGGGAGACCTTCTGCCTGAACTGGTGGTTTTTGGCTTGATTCCTCTCCTCCCTCCCAAGATCCCCATTTGGTTTGGCTTGAGCCTGATGGTTTGTTAGCTTTGTTTTGGCTTTTACTTATTTTATTTGGTTCTCCACGAGCTTTTGATGAACCCAGATTTGGTTTTTCAAATTAGATATTACTTTTCAGGTTATATTTCTGTGGTATAATTTATGTCACTCCACCAAACAAGCTTGGATGTAACGGTAAGTAAAATAGCGATTAAAAAAAAAATCTTAATAGACAGGAACAATCAAGTTGACTTTTCTTAATCCTAAGAGATTGAAAACAGAGTTGTTACATACAAAATCACATATTTACATGCGTGGTATGGTACTGTAAGGCAGCCAATTAGATTTCACCTTTTACTGTTTGAAATTGGGCTTCTGTCTCTTTAAGAAGCTCCTGCTCTTGACAGCACTCTGCCTTCAGAAAGTAATCTCTATTAAGCATTTAACAACATTTATACCAGCGAGCTACTTCTTGGAAAGAGTGATTTTGGTATTTGGAAACTTTTTCTATAACCTGATAAAACCACAATAAACACTTGGTGGAAAAAAAAAAAAAAACACCAACAAAAAAAACCAAACAAATTATTTTAATTGAATTTCTTTTACAAACGTAAAAAAAAATTTAAAAGAAACAAAAAAAAAAGAAGAAAGAAAACAATAAATTAAAAGTTAACTTAAGGCAGAGTCAAAAGAGGAAATGGGGAAACCACTGACCTTAGCAAACAGCGCCCCCTTGGCTGCCAGTGCGTCCTCTCCTCTCCCGTTGGGGTAACACTCATACCGAGCATCCAGGATGGGGTAGCGACTGGCTAGCAGCAGGCCACTGTTCAAAAACTTAAACCTGGAACAGCAGCCTTTCCATCCGTAGCGACCGACGTCGCTCAGCACGTAGGGGAAGTAGCGATGAAGCTGACGTCGAAGTCTCGCTGTTGCTCCGTGGTCAAAAACTTCCTGCAGAGCTAGAAAATCCAAGTTGGCAGGGAAAAAGGCAGAGATCTCATGGTCGAACGTTTCGTCTCCGTGCCGACGCTTCCTTCCAGGTCTCTTGAAGATGGATGTGCGCGGTACGTGAGAGAGGGTGTTGTTGGAGGATATCCCTACTGCTGTGTCGCCTCCGTGGTAGCGCGTGAGGGATTCGCGGGAGGCAGTCATGCTGCCCGTGTCGACTCCTGCCAGATCTCGATGGTTTCCAGTCTCGGCCTCCTCCTCCTGGGGGTCCGGTTCTGGGGCACTGATGCTGATCTGAACCCCTGAGGTGTGAAGCGGACACTCTGTGGAGGGATCTTTCTGTGTTACCTCCCCGTGCATGGGGCAGTCATGATGGCCAGAGTCATTCTGACCTTCTGTTGAATGCACTGGGCAGTCAGTGGCGTCGCTCGAGGGGTGGACGGGACAGTCTGAGCTGTTGGTTGTTCCAGCCAGATGGAGGGGGCAATCTGCCGTGTTGTCTGATCCATCATGGTGAACGGGGCAATTGGTAAAACTCTGGTCTTCCGAAGGTGGGTGAACAGGGCAGTCGGTGGTATCCGTGGGGTGAACAGGGCACTCTGTGACTGGCTCTATTTCAGTTTCAGCTGGGCCATTGGTGGTGTGGACTGGTTCTGGACGCTGGTCTAGAGAGGACGTGCGGCGGAAACCAGTGGCAAGACTGCTGAAGGACGCCGCACTGAATAACAGAATGAGAAGCGAGACAATTTAAAGGCCTGGTCCCGACACCCAGCTCATAAAACTAACCCACAACTCAATTTCTTTTCCTGATAAACTGTCTAAAGGCAATTTAAGGTTCTATCTTTATGTTTCTGTGCGAATTCTTATGTTTTTGTACAACTGGTTTAGTTTGGGATTATTTTGGCTAAAACCGTTTCACTCCTCACCTCCTTCGGTCGAACGGTTCTTAGACAGTTGAATTTTCCTTTTGGCTGCAGCCTTATGGCTTGGTGCAACTCTGCTACAATTGGGAATTAAAGCACCGCTGGAGAGGCTGATGGCCGCTCTCGCTACTTGCTCAAGACATTCAGGCTGCAGCCGCTCTGCAGAGGGTTGTCGCCATGTAAGTCTCCAAAAACACAGGAAGAGAGCTTCTAGATTTATCAGTAGTAGGTGTTTTGAACATAAAGTCACTGGAGGAGTCTAAAAAATCTGTATACATTGACGACAGTGCTTCTTTCGCCTTGAGCCCCTCGCCCACTTCATCTCCACACTCAGCTGTGTCTGACTGTAAAGATGTCTTTGCCAGAGGAAAGGTTTAGTTTCACTTTAAATGTTTTTCAAAATAATAAAATTAAATCAATCCATCCATGGAACTCTTCCAATGTATAACAATAATCTCTGCAATGCACCAAACCTTTGCAGAAGTAGAGTCCACTCACCTGATGGATGTGTTGGTTGGCGAGTCGATGTATATTTTAATCTGGGGTCGACTCGCGCCGTTGCGGATTCTCTTGCCCAGCTCGCGTGCTCTTCTCTGGGTGTTTGATAAGTTATTGAACCGGGCCAGGGAGTCTGGGAGGAGACAAACATTGGCGCTGCAGAAACAGAAGCTTCTGCCTTGTGGCCTCCATTCTCCTGTTCCAGCGCCGCCTGCTTGACCTTGCTCTGCCTGGTTCTTGTCTGGTCTGGATACAAAGAAGATGCCCCCAAAATTCAAAAGTGTGAAAAACATTTGGGAAATCAGCTGCGTTGTGGATTGTTGGATCCCTTCAAAAATAGGCGAAATGTTAACATTTTGCCAACAAAACTTTGTCATATTTGGTGTTTTCTAAGGGGCTGTTTAAAGATCACAAAATGAACAGTGCCTTTGTGTTGCCACAGTTTGCTACTCAAATGTTGCCAAACAAAACAAACCAGAAAAGACTTTTCCACAAAGCAATCATATTGTCTCTGAGACAACATTTCTCCTTAATAGTGCAAAAAATTAGCTGAATCAATGCTCACCTTTGATATGTGTACAGGTATGGCTGGCGGACAGCCTGCAGGGGGGCCCAAATGACAAAGCCCAGCAGAGCAAACGGCAGGGATGCGAGCAGGAGCAGCAGATAAAGCGGTGCAGCAATCAGGACACAAAGGGTGAGGAAGGAGCAGGGGTCTTGGGACCGCTGGCGCTTCTCCAGGGAAGTGGCCACGCAGGAGGCCAGGAGCCGGTCCAGGAGCCAGTAGCAGGGGAACACCAGACTCCATGACAGCCCATCCAGGAAGTGCAAACAGGCACTGGAGTAAGGGGTGGTGTGGAGGACCATCTCTTCCCTTCTATCTCTGTTCGTTCACTCTTCTTTTGTCCTCTCTTTCACTTTCTCCTCACTTCTCCACACCCACATACACTCAGCAACCGAGCAACAAATCTGTCTCAGTAATTACATGAACAAAAACGAGTAAAAAAAAAAAAAAAAAAAAAGCAAAGCAATCACAATCCAGCTTACGCCCTCCCCCCTCTTTGGAGAAAGGAACACTACATGGTTTGAATGATTTCCATCTGCAGGTGGAGGCTTTCCTCAGACTCACTACCCCTCCCTCAGTTACTGCATCCTCCACAGGAGGGCTCAAGAAGGACAGGCTGAAGGTAGCTTGTTGCCATGATGAACACCGTTTGCTTGATGTCAGGTCTATGATTGCGAGGACTCCAACAACCTCTGAAGGGGGCATCCGTTAAACATCACGATTTCCTGTGGCCCTGGAGAAAGTGAGGGAATCAATAAGGAGGGGAGGGAGAACGGAGGAAAAACAAGTCAGTGACTGACTTGCTCTCATGTCTGTATCCTAGGAGGAGTGCACATTCATTCAAAAATAGCTATCTCAGTGTACAAGTCCTTCTAAAGAGTCTCGCACTGGATGAAGCCGTAGTGATAGATTTCACATTTCAGTCCCACCAGCATGAAATGTACTGCACTCTACATTGGCAATCAAACAAAGCTCACCTGTTAATTGTTCAAAACAAAGTTGAAACTCAGATAATGTATTGCGATTTTGCAGTTTTCTTCTAATGCAAATAAAAGGCATTAGAAGAAATGCCTCCATTACGTTACATCTGCAAAAGAAAAAAAAAGTGGCCTCCTGTTGGGAGGGATAATTTCCTAATGTCAGCACATAAAAGTTGCAGGGTAGTGAAATCATTTAAGATGATTCAAAAGCATGCAGAGTAAAACAAATGTATTCATGTGGATGTCTTGACAACTTTGAGTGTAACTATATTTTCAGGTTGAAGGCAATGTTAGCTTTTCTGCCTTTTCAACAAGGAAATCCATCACCAACAATTCCTGTGACATAAACTTCAAATGAAGCAGTTCTTAAAATTCTTCTTTACTATTCAGGTTTAACTGGTATTTAGCCAACCCTGACTTCCCACCTCACTGAGCTACAACTGTGACGTGAGTCAGAGATTAATTTGCCTTTTCAAAATAAGAAAGAGCAGAGATCGTCCCAAACCAGATGTCAAAGCTGCTCCACATCTCACATCACAATCATAAGCGCATCATCAGTGTGTGTAAAAATTAGCATTTTAGTCATATAAAGGTCAAATGCAGGTCTCAGTTTCCTGCATTTTGCATCTCTGTGTTTGTGTATGCAGGGCCTTAAAGCACTAAAGTTGCATTTCTCCAGTTCTGTGGCATCTTGGTGTTTTGCGCTCTGAATATAGCATATGAATCGGAAGCAAGGGTGTGGATTTTACATTGATTAGCTGAAATTGTTAGTTCATATGAGTAGCACATTGATTTCACCATCCCTCTTTTTTCATATGAAAGAATTAGCATTGTTACCCAGGTCGCTTAGATGATGGCGTCATCTTCTGTTTTACTTTTCAGCTTTTATGTTGAGGTAATTAAAGCCTCTGCATAATCATGTGTGAGACTAGGATTGTGAGATAGCTGCTGCAAAATCTGAGCTGCGGTTGGGTTCGTTCTGCAGCGGATGCAAACAGCGGTACTCTTGCAGTCAAATATTTTGATATTTGTAGGAAACTGTGGCAACTTGCAACACATTGCTGCAGTATTTTCTGGTCGCAGCTTGCAAGGCAGTATTTTCCCACCATATGCTGTCTTCCAGTGGCATTCCAGCAAAAGCTGATATCAACAGCGTGACGAGAGTGTCACCAACTAAAGTGGCCATGTGTACCCAGTGAAAAAGACTGTCAATTATTTGGCTTACAGTCATCTATTGTTATTATTATTATTATTATTATTTTTATTATTATTATTATTATTATTATTATTATTATTATTTTTATTATTGATTCTTCTGCTTTTAACACAAGAATGGGAACAAATTTTACTAATGCAAATCAGCCGTAAGCAAATTAATTCTAGTATTTCTAGTCAACAGACGTTAGTTCATGAACAAAGACTGCACTGGATTTTTGGCCAAGCTGACATAACCCACAAAGACCAAAGGAGCGGCAGCACCTTATCTGCAAACACCGCCTCATCTACAGCCAGACTATTTTAGTTCAGCGATTTATTTAATCTTTGTTGTTTCAAGCAAGCCGTCATCAGCTCGCTGAGTGACTCAATTTTCCTCCAAACCGCACAAATTATCGTTTGTGGTATGCATATTTTATATTAAATGTACATCGCATATCAAGGCAAAAAGCTCAAAAATAAATCAGAAAAATTGTATTTTTTAAAAATATATATTTCTGCCCTGTCTCTTTAGAAAAGTAACTACGCATTTTTCAATAAAAAAAATAAAAAATAAGATAAAGCAAGAGAAAGGAAAAGAAAATCACATAAAAGGCTAAGCTTTAGAAGGAAGTTACTCTGTGTGAGCCTCTCGTCCTCGCAGACTGTTGTTTTCTTCCAAAATGAGGCTTGTTTGTTCAATAAAGTGACTTCCTATGAATAGCACATCTCTCTCACATGAACAACGAGCGCTGGCTGCTGCATCCCGGTAACCTTCTCCACACTCCAGCCCTGCTGTGCACAACAACGGTTCTTCCTACGACGGGTGATCTGTCTGCAATGTTGTATGACTGACTTGCATCCTGCTACTTTCGGCTGAGCAGAAGACGCAGTGAGGTCTGCAGACTCATCACCACACCAGGCTGACTTATTGTGGTGCTTCTATAGATGGTTGTTTTGCTTGTTTGGATTGTCTGAATTGTCTGAAGATCATCTGACTGCACTTGATCATGCAGCCTGTGCTGCATTGTTTGTTTAATTTCTTCTATATGCCAAATTTACAAATGTGTACCATCTGTTCTAAAGTGATAACTTTATGAAAATGTATTCAGCTCCATAAAAATTCAGCTGAAAAACAATTAAAGTCACAGTCCCCATTGCTCCTCCATATCATCCACATTATGATTTAAGTTTTAACAGTTTTGCTTTTAGTTTGATTCAAGGTAAACTGTGATTTTTCTGTCCAGTTTCCACAACCGTTGTTTTTTCTCTGCACATATTTGAGAAGGCCTACAGTAGACTTAATAGTATCTTCAGGGAATCATTTCTGTCCAATTATCTACAGCCAGATTGCATTTGATTCTATTCTTATGCATTATTTTATTACTCAACATTTAATTTTACCAAGTGGAGTTTTGTTTAGTCTGTTCAGCACTGAAACATATCACAGACGCAGGAAAAATGTGTATAAAAAGGAGTGCATTTGTGAAAGGAAGGCATTTAAAACTTGGTAGTGTCCCACAAATAAAGTGACTGTAACCTTATTAATGTAGCTTTACGGATATAAAGTGTATTTCCTAAACTAGACTCCTTTTACTTTAACTTAAGAAGACTGTATGAATAAATGTTTCATCTAATTTTATTTAAAGAAGAATTTCATCATGCTGATACAGTTAATCATTTTATAATGCAGGTGTAGCATTTTCAGAGTACATACAGTCATGTCCTTTGTTGCTAAACAGGTACAAATACATGTATTTCAAAAATGAGGAGAATTTCAAGAGTGGCGAGATTGTAACACAAGTTTCTGGAATAAGCTGAAACGGCTCCATAACTGGGTTCACTCGTGCTGAGTAGCTGCATTACCAACATCACTGGATGGCATTTCAAGGTACAAAACTCAAAGTGAGTTGAAGGTTAAAGCAGGTCAGCTACTTCGCTGCACTGGGGGGTTTTGTCCATTGCTTCCTTCTGTACTCACAGCAGAATTAAACACTGCGACCCACAGCATTAAAGACTTCCACTCTTCAACACGGCTGTCTTTCCTTTAATCGTCTGACGGATTTTCTCTTTGGTAACAGCAGACAGCATCAACAACCAATCCCCGAAAAATACCCGTCAATCAGAACAGATGAATATCAACAGGTGCAGACTGTCAGTCTTGGCCTTATCAGGCTAACTGCAGCTGTGCATAGTTTATACTGGGCACTAATATGAAGAAACAGAAAAAAAGTCATGATGAAGTGTGCCATGAAAAACTCATACTGCAAAAACGTCCTTTGCAACCTTTGCAGAAAGTAAACCTAAAAGTTCACCGCTTGACAGATGTGTGATGTAAGGAGTCGGTTCATATTCTCCTTTTGATTTATGAAAAAAATAGTGATATAAGGGAATAAAAATGATTTCTACAAGGAGAGAAAATAAGCTCAAGCCACAAAGTAACACAAAATGCTGTTTAAGATGAAAAACCTGTAAAATGATCTGTAGAAACATAAGCACAACAAAAATATATCTGCAAAACAACTACAGTTGCTCTATTATTTCCTTTCTCAAGAAAGGAAATACACTGAGTGTCACAAAAAGGCGTCTGGTGGGAACAAAGAGCATCCATGCAGATAAAAAGGAGGCAGAGGTTCAACAAAACTGTGAGGATCTTGGGCTGTTTGAGTTGGTTTTGAGTCTGTTTTACGTACTTTAGTTCAGCCCTTTCTTAATGATTCACCCTCACAGTATTAAACCCTGCTCCCTTATTCACACTCCTCCCTGCTTCCTCCTGTTAAATTCCCTCATATCCGTGGTTTCTTTCCCGATGAGACTCTGCTTGCTTTTTGTTCCCGGTTCTTGCTTTTGTTCTGCTCTGGCTCCCTGCATCCCCCATGATTTTTGTTGTCTGTTTTTAGTTTTGCCATTAATAAACATTCAACATGATCCATGCTAACAGCTCCCATCTACAGTTTGGGTCTACCAACAAACACTTCATGGCAAAAATAAATAAAGTAATTAAAAAAAATAATAAATTAAAAACTAAACCAGGAAGCTACACAGAGATCTCTAAATACAAAAAATGTAACTACCATTTACATGATCAATACATAACATGAAGGGTGACTATAGTTCTCTGACAATATGCTCCTGGTCACAGAATGCCACAGAAAATATGGGTATGAATTTAAAAAATAGAAACAATTGTGACGGTAGTTGAATTTAAGGTTTACAATTACCAATTTTGCAGAATTAACAAATGTACACTTCTACTCGTACAACTACTATTGCTGAAACACCTAAATTATTGTATTCTACAGTAACCAGCAACTGTAAAGAGCAGCGTAACACAACGTGATACACCAATAACTGTAATAACAACTTGTTGACCAAATAAAATGAATTGAAAGAATAAAGAAACACATTCTGAGAAACGTCACATTTTTAACATGGTGTGTTGCACACATTTGGTTTCCATTATCATAATAGACCTTTAGCTCAGACATTATTCAGTTCTTTACTTCTGTGAAGTGGCTTTTAAGAGCAGTTGATATTTTGTTTGATTATTTAATTACTTTTTGGCACCGTGGAAAAACTATTTGCAGGTGATGTCCAAAGTGAATATAATAAGTGGTGCTTTAATCAGGACAGAGGGTGGGAGTTTTGCCTAATTTTTAAACAAAAGGAAGCACACACACAAAAAATCACACGTAATAAATACATTTTTATAATTCACGTGAGCAAAAAAGACTGACGGATCGCTACGGCACATTTTGGGAATCTGCCCTGTTGTGAAATGATAAATTACAGTCAAATTTTCAAATCTAAATATTTTATGCAGTAACCCGACTTCTGAGCTTCTATCAATCTTTATTTAAGTAAAGACAGCAGCAGAGAGCTCTTTACAGGGCAGTAATTGACAAATCTGATGTCAGTGATAAACGACAGTCTTGTGACCTCGAGAATTGTTGGGAAATTCATCTACACGTCGGCCTCAGACAGTTTCCCTTCCGGCCAGAATCAATACTGTCTGCCTGGATAGACGACAGGAAAACTGCACGTGAACTGTAGGGGTCTGCTTTGTTTAGCCAAAAACTGTTTGCGTTTGTTGGTGGTGTCGAGATAAAACGCAAAATACTGCAAAAGAAAATAAAAACTTATCTTAAAACATACAAAATGACTGGATTTGGATTAATGAAAAGTATTACCATCTTAATAGCGCAGTTATCGGATACCTCTTGGTTATTTCAGAGGATAGAGCAGCAGCACTGATGTCGCCTGCAAACAGCCCTAAAAACTGATATGAGTGAGAAAATAAAACAGTGTAGTGTGAACCGGAGTTTACTTTCTCTATCCGCCGTCTTCCTCAATTGTCTACCTGTTTTGTACATTTGCTTTAGTTTATTTTTCTTGCAGCGTGCTCCAGCAGCTTCTGCAGGACAACGCAGTGCCACCCAACATTAAGACGCGCACAAACCTGCAAAGGCCAGTGACGTCACTCTGCTGACAGCATGCTCCAGGGACTGCTGTTGTCATGGTGAGCTACTCACTTCTCTACTACTGTACAGACAATACAGACAGACACACACACACACACACACACACACACACACACACACACACACACACACCCACACACACACGCAGAGACACAGGCACACACATACAGGCAGGGGCTCCGTCGGGCCAAAGCATACCTGCAATAAACGGAGAGTGAAGTTTGATTTTCCACGACTTTGTCTGAAATAAACTTAGATAAACTCAGGGGGAATACAGTTCAGATTGTTTTACATATTTTTCTTTGCTCATTGGGGAAAAACTGGAAAAGCAATACAAGTCATTCCCAGAGAAGCAATGCGTTCAAATGGCAGTTTTACACAAACCAAAAGCGTTTTAGCATAAAAATGCTTATTCTATGTCAGTCATGTGAGAACAGTGTGATGCCTCGTTGTGTTCGGTGCTTTCCAAACTAATGCTTTTGTGCATGCAGAGCTTAATTCCTACAGATGATCTCACATTTTCTCTGAGAAGAGCGAAAATGTGCTGTAGCAAAGCAGCCCCACACCATGACACTCCCACCTCCTTGCTTCACAGCTTGTTGAGGTTCTTTGCCAAGGATTTCATATGCCAAATATATCATCTATTTCTTGAGTCCAGCTACTTTAATTTTTGACTCATTTGACCACAAAACAGCTTTTCAAAAGTTCTCTGTCTGCAGCCTCTCTGCCAGACTCCAGGTTGGACTTTGAGTTTTCCACAGAGCAAAAATCCCTTATTTCCCACGAGAGATAAACTTTGCCTCTCTCTGTCTAAGGCAAGCAGGAATTCTTACAACAGTAGCAGAAGCCCATGATGACATTTTTGAAAACTTCTTTCAGTATATTGCGACATTGGAACAGCTAATTTTTTTAACCTGATCCTGCCCCTTTTTTCTGTTCTTAAAAGTCTGACTTTTAAGACTGTGTTTATTTGACGTGGATTATCATTTGGAGTGAAGCATTGCTTTTCATTTTCGTCTCTGATTTAACTTCACAATTACGGCAGTCGTTGTTGTGGCGCTCAGCAGGGAACTGATGTCGATCAGTAAAAGAGCAGCCAACGTCCACAGAACGAGAGATTCTTAGAAATCTGGAGACATACTGATCAAGACAAACTATACATTGCGAAGAAAAACGCAGAAAGTAATATAAGTAAATTAGAGGTGCAGATAATTTTATACACTGTTGATTTTGGTTCTCTGGAGGCTGTGGGAGATTCATTACCTATGTCACGTGTCTCCCAGATGGTTATTTTCACATCAATTAAAACGTATGGCTTCACGTTTCCATCCACAACAGCAACACAAACAGACTTGGAATCAAACTCATGGGAGCTGCTGAGCAGAACAGGAACTTCCACAGGCATCATCAAGACTTCTCCGCCGGGGTGGGATGAACTGTCACATGACTCATCATTAATCAGAGAAAAGCTGGACGCTTATTACACTTAATGATCTGTGGCTTGTGACAGATTCATGTATATCATCACAGATTTACATATGAAAAAGTTTGAAAAAGTTGTTCCTGGTAAGAGCCACTCTGAAATATACGTAAAATCACCACCGACTATCATCAAAATGACCAGAAGTCAAGGCTTGGAAATATCAAATTGCGCTGCCTTAATATTAATCGACACAATGTGTTTCACTTTGTGAATTGAGTGACTTCAGTTGAAGAATGTTCCAGTATTATTCGACTTTATTAAATGTCTCCATTTGAGTCACTATGTGTTATTTTGAATAATGATCCGCAAAAAAATTCAAACTATTTTAACTTTCAGCTATCAGCAAATCAGTGATTGTGTTGTACAATAAATCAATCCTTAAGGATTTCCAATTCAAATGTATCCTTATATTCAATAACAATAATGGGAAATATTCCTCTAATAAGAGCCCATAAACGTCTTCGGCTTTGCACATTGCTTTAAAACAATGAACGATGGCTTAGGGAGCTGCTTCATTAATATTTCTCCACAAAACAATGCACATTTATTGAACTGAATAACTTTAAGCTCTACAAAAGAAAAATTTACCACATAATAAGATAATCTAGAGTTTCCGAGTTGTTTTTTCTTAAATTGTATCCAATAATTAACCCAAAAGCTGCTAGGTTAAAAAAGGGAAAGCTCCCTCTTTTGGTGGGAAAGATTATTTAAAAAAAATGTAAAAGAATTCTTGAAAAAATTGGAGACAAGTCCAATTCGGTTTTTGCAAATGAGGTGTTCTTATATTGGCATGATATTAAGGGAATATTCCAGCACTTAAAGCTTTGTGGTCATAAAATAAGGCGAAAGTATTTTCCCCCCAATTTAAACGTCTGCAGGCATCTTGAACCATCAAGCGATAACACCCTCCTCCCCCTCTGCGTTTCTCTGTGTCTGAATAATTGTGGTTATGTAACACGGTTAGGGAAGGCACACAATGCCATCACTATGAGGTGCGGAAACTCTATCAGGACCTGCTGCCACCTGCTCTGGAGCAACACTGCTGCATTTAAAACAACAAACAAACCAGACAAGGCTGAGTCACTGCAGGATGGAGAGCTGGACGCCTCTCTGAACACCTGCCAGCAAAGATGATCTAAATGTATGCTGAGGAAATTAGTTTTACAGATTCGAGCACAGATGCAAGGAAGCACCATTTGTCCTCTGGGCTTATAATATGGCGGGTGCTCACTGTGGCGGATAATGGAGCTGCTCACATAAAAGAGGAGCATGCGATCTGAAGAAAGAGGTTGAAATGCCCCTTTAACTGAATGACATTAAAGGTATTATCCCAACCATGACCTTTTGTTTTATGTCTTCCTCTCCTTCATCTCTCCGTCCGGCTCCCTCCCACAGTCGCCGCCCCTCCTTCCCGCCGCTGATCTGATAAATTGCGCTGCAGGGCAGCACAGCCTCGACCTCTGCCCTTTTATGTAAGGCGAAGGTTGCTATTAGAGCCATTAACCCGCTTTTGATTCAGGGCCCACATCAGCATGTCATCGGCCAGGTATGACAACCACAGTGACTTGTTAGCGCAGCAGCACCTTTGGGTTATGCAGGGATATTTTTAGGCAGGCCAGGACCATCGCTGTATTCATGAAGGCAAGACGCAGGTGTTGCGTCATGTGAAATGGAGATAAATAGCAGACAGGTTTGAAATGAAATGGTTAGAGAGAAAACAGGTGGCCTATGCTGCCTTCCTCTTATTAATAAACGTATCGGAATATTAAATACTCTGCAGTGGCTAAGTCCATTGGTTAGAAGATGGAAAACCTGCTGACATATTACATGTAACTTTTTGTGATGAGAGCGTTTTAGTGCATACATTTAAATATTGAAAATTCTAATGACTCCCGAAACCCAAACCCAAAACTGACATCTGCTACTTAAAACTGCCCTTTCCAATAGTTAAAACAGCAAATAAATCTTCACCTGCATTAACTGGAGACTGTCTTGGCACAACCACACACGCTTCAGTCTTTCTTATCACCGTACTTTTGGGCACAGTCAGTCAGTCAGTGGCGAGGGCAGTGAAAGCTGATCATGGATTAAAACATCAGCCAATAACGTGTCCAGTGGCGTTCTTTGAACATTACACTGGACACATTGTTGTAGAGCTTTTGTTGCGCTACAACAAAAGCTGCCAATCGGCATTTTATCTGACATAAAAAAGAAAAATGGCAATTTTTTTTAATTTAAGCCGAGAGAATTTACAACAGAAATAAACTTCTCCATGAATAATTTGCAAATATTTCAGCGACAGCTTTGTTTCTACAGAAGTCGGGAAACATGGGTAAAAAGCAAATGAGACTGTAGGGCTCTAATTAGCGTCACAGTTGGGCAAAACCAAAATTATTCACTTTCAAAGTATATTTGATTCAAAACTATTTTTCAATGTTTACTGTCCTTGTTCATCCCCTTAGTGCTTTGCCATTATCTACTGCTTGCAAGTCTTTTTAGAGTGTAATTCTGAAAACGAAGACAGACTTCCTACTTGCTGATGCTCAACAGGTTCAACTCTTGACCTTTTTGCATCCATCCATATTGGCTGACATCAGCCAGTATTCAGACTCAGACAAACAATGTGTGTGTTTTGTACACATGCTGTGCTTACATTTGCACGACAGTGTGATTACACTCAGAAAAGCTGTGGCTCTGTTGTTTGTTCAGCTTTATCTGGGTCGACAGTTTGTTATTGATCAATACTGGAAACTGATTGCTGTCTGTGTACCACAACTGGGAACCAATTTTCATGACAGAATTCATAATCACTTAGCAAATGAATACCAAAAAGACGTTCGGACTGAATAAAAGTATCTGGTTTTTGCAAGCTTTTAAAATGACTCCAAAAAGTATAAATCGGATGTCAACCCTTTATGTACCAAGCAAAGATGAAGGCATAAGCGTGAAGTTAGTCACTGCTGCTCCAAAAGTCGCAGAAAAATCCCCAAACATTTGATCATTTTCTGTCTGCTAAAATAAAGGACGGACTTTCTCTAACATATGAAAATTGATTGATAAATTGATATATTTGAATAGTCTCAATGACTATTATTCTGATGCGAGAACTGGATTTTGGTTTTTGAGCGTTTCTGGACTCGACCTTTCACCTCATATTTATCCCTCTGCATTTATCCCTCATATTTATCCCTCTGCACACACTTTTTGGTCTTTTTTGGTTAACCCAGAAACCTTTTGACCTCTGACTTAAAATGTGTAATAGTTGCGGCATAAATGCCGTTCTTGTGCCAGTCCATCATCACTTTCTGTGCTGGAAGAGACGTTTCTTTCTGCACCCGTCTCACTGTGTCCCGATTGTTCCCACAAACCTTTAGCTCCAAGCTAGAATTTGATTATAAAGAGGAAATTGTGAACAGAGTTGATGAAAATACCAGGTTTTAATGTTTTGGGTCAGTGTTGTTTGATGTAGACAATGTCAACGTTACTGCCACCTACTGGTGCTTGCGCACATATGACACATATCACATTGTTTCTAACAGAAATCCCAAAGCTGCGTGGCTTATTTTTTTGCAAACAAGCAAAAATGTTGTCCATTTGTCCATTTTAATATTGTAAAGGAGAAACAACAGCAAAAAATTTAATGCATCAAAAAAAGAGGCTCCTTTCATTTATCTGATCCTCTTTGAAGTTAGATAGAAAAAAAAAAGAAGAGCAAAGCACATTTGTGCTGCCAGTGTTGCTCTATGACAGTTATTGTTTTGTTTAAAGGGAGAAAACACACGGGCCTCTGGAGAGTTTTATCCATTTCATCCCCAGCCTCGCCTGCTTTTTTGTGCTACTAAACCCTGACCTCTGCCCCCTACAAACATGCTAGCTCGCCTATAAACTCCCCCCACCCCCCAGAAATGCAACACATGATGAGACAGAGGCACACACATGAGATTTCGCTCTCAGTTTGCTAAATCATCAATACTTAGCCAGAGGCGATGTGCCAGGCTATAGAAATAAATCAGTTAATTTACGTCTGAGGGAATCTCTGTCTGCTTCACAAAATGATAATTTATTTAGGTTTTAACAATTACTGCCAAGTTGAAACAATAAAACACTGAATAAGGAGATTCTGCTGAAAGACCTTCCTTTATTTTGACTCTATCATCAGTTCCAGGTTTCTGCAAGTTTCCTCCTGCAGCACAGCACGACTGTGTAAAATTCATCCCTCTTTTCTTTCTAATTTACATCCCAGGAGACACAATTTCAAGTAAGCTTTTAAAGGAGTCTCAAACATATTTTTTTTTAGTTTTTCCAGGCAATAACCAGCATAAGGAAATTTGCCTTTGTTTGAAACTTCTGCACAGTCTTGCAGGTCGGAAACCCAGCCTCGGCTGTTGAACGCCTCATTATTGCTGCCCTGCTTGCAGTCTGAGCAGAACCCTCCCCTGACAACCAGAACCTCATCCTGTCCTATCAATTATTTATCAAACTGGTGACAGCGGCCCCTTGCTTTGTGTAGAACACATCTCCTGCATCTCTGTCATGTCTTCCTCTGTTATGGGAGTCCTGGAAACTAAACTGTGGCTATAAGCTCAGAATGGCTTCTGTGAAGGATTTTTATGTTCACGAGTCACAACCTGGAGAAAAAACAGCTGAAAATGTGTTTTTTAGAAAGTCAAATTCTCTGATTAAGTGCTGCAGAACAAATGAAAAGAAGATGAGAAAGAGGTTGTGTCGTCTGTGAATGTGGAGAGAGAAAGCAGCCGCAAAGGACAGCTTCCTGGCTGTCACTGTTGCTGAGTATGATTAATGCTGTCATGGAAACGGCCCGAAGTCCAGGCTTTGGCAAACAGAGGTCGGCTTTGGATGGCAGAGATGAAAACGTCGTCAAAGTTCCACACCTTAATGAGCGTTTGCTTCATCACCAGCTTTTCATTGAACTATGCTGTAAATTGTTCAAATTGAGAAGACATGTATCTTAATAACACGACGGATGTAATAAAATAAATAAACGTTGCAGATATTTCTCATTCAAAAACCAAGGTCTCAGACTTTCATCCTGAACTCTCTAGTGTTTATCATCATGACTGAAAGACGTCAAAATAACCACATCATTGTACAAGTGTGTGCTTGGGATGGATGGTGTTACAGAACCACAGCAACCTGCAGTGTTCCCCCGGGTAAGGCATAAAATGACTTGGCTCTGTGTTGCTGTCCTCAGTAATCTAACTTCACTTTCAAATACGAGCACAGTTTTTTAATTATCCATAACATGCTATTATCTGCGTCAGTGCATAGTCCACAGACCCCTAGTGCTTCTGCAACTGTCTCCATTTTGTATTATATCACCGATTCTATAATCCGCTACTACTAGGGTTCATGACACACTCGCACCAGACAAATACCTTTCTCCTTCAAAACTTCAAAAAGTGACACCAGAACGAAACAGAGACGACTCCCACCTACCACTAAACTCAGCTCTTTGGAAACATTAAAGGTTACAAGGGGGAGGAAGAATGGTGGACTTTATGTGGCGTGATTCAGCAGCAGTCAGACACGGGGCTCGCTTTGCACCGAACCAAATTATCGATCGGAAACAAGGTCCAGCTACATGCGAACAGACATACTGGAGAACAATCAACTGATGTTCAAATCTGGCTACCGGCATCATGCATCAGGTAGCCAGATTTTTCAGGTGCAGCTGGGACACTAGGAATCCCAAACATCACAAAAACTAACGGGATTTAAACACGTTTTCACTGAATGAGGGCAGAGTTTGGTTTAAAGTTCATTAAATGTCAACACCAACTGTTTTCAAATCATTATATTGTGCAATTTGTCTATCTAAGCTACTTTATACCTCATCCTTCATTATTTAAAAAAAAAATCTACTAAATCTCTGAAATGTAACATTCAAATGTGCATTGAACTACATTTTTTTTTGTGCTGAGTTACACCAGTATGTATTACCAGTCCCATATCAGAGTGGTCACTGGTTTTTGACTAGCTCCTAGTCACAAACCACACATCTACCTCCTGAGAGGGCATAGGAGCGTCACATTAATAAACATAGAATATACGACACGTCCATATTTACTGAAACCTTTAAAAAGTCGATGTTTCCCACAAGAACACATCCAGATGATGGGAAGTAGTCCTCGAAGGGGACATTATCTGTGGCAGCTGAAGAAGATTTCCAAAATCGATGTTGGATAAGATCTTATCCATGAACATAAAGAGTAAAAGCGACAATCATCTGGAAGTTTTTCCTCTTTTTTGGTTGCTCCATGTCTCAGCTCTGAGCTTTTAAGCTGTTTAAATTTGATGTGTTTGCTTTATTTCCAGTTTGAAGCTCAATCTGGGATCCATAAAGTCATCATAAATTATGTATCAAGGAGTGCTTCGTAATCCTCACAGGAAATGAACAGAAAGTGTGGAGGTGGGGGGAATCTATGGTCATAAGAATTAACAAATTGATAGACTTGAGAAATCAATAGCTTTATTCGTTTTTATCCTTTCTTACATAATATTGCATGTTTTGAAAAACTAAATGAATGTTGGTTGTGCATTGAGCTACAACACTGAAATGTCTATGTGAACAACGTTTTCAATTGTTTTTAAAGTAAGGAGAAATACAATTAGAAAAAAATCAATGGACTACTTCTCTATAATGTAAATGTTAAGTGCGCATAATTATGTTTTTTTTATCCCAAACTCTCAACACTGAACCTAATATCATAACATTTAAATATTTATTTTTTCTGCTTTAGTGTGCCACAAGAGAAATTTTGTTTCCAATCTTCCTCCACATTTTTAATTCTGTCCAAATGAGTTCCTGATAGAATCATCATTTGAAAATAGTTTATTTTCTAAAGCGTTAAATACAAACCAAGACCCCGAAATGACCAACACCTCGTCAAACGAAATGAAAACAAAACCTTTTCCATCACTGACTACTGACCACCATACCCACATCACGAATATTACTTGGGATGATTATGATGATGAATTAATGTGAGCATAATCCTGATTGTGGTCTGCCAGAAAGAAAGCAATAGAGTCACCAGCCAGGCTTTTTACAGGCAAGTTTTCAAGGAAGCTTATATTGGTGCCTTTACATGCACGCTGTGGGAATTGTGCGCCATTGGTCGACTGACCCATATCTCGTCAAAAACCGGAAACGCTGTAAATTTGTTAAACTTTACAATAAGAGAATGATGAAAATAACTGCATACTGTCTGCTTAATAAGAGTGGATATTTGTGAAACTACTTACAGCTCTTAGTTTAGCTAAATATTAATCGGCATGTTTTATTATTCCTGTGGTTTTCCAATTATCTACTTATCCAATGTTGGACAAGCCCATACTAAGAAAAGAAGTGAAGATGTGAGGCACCAGAGATTGGAGATTTTGTGGCAGAGTCGGAAAACCAGCCCTCAATGCTTCACTGCTTCACGGCAGAAACATACTTCACATATTAAAGCCGTGTCAGCTGAACGCAATCGATCTGACTACTGACATCCACATGTCTTTCATTGCATTCAGACAATGACAGATTAGGATGTAGGATTTGTTGAAGAGTTTCTAACAGGATATTCTGCTTGAACAGTGAAATTGTCTGACTTTCTACTTTTCCACCTTCTAAAATATTCACAAACCTTTTTCTTTTTCTTTTTTTGCCTCTAGCTCCATCTCCACACATACAGTACATAAAAATAAATTTTTTGAATATTGTTTTGCCTCTTCTTTCAGAAATCTTCAGGGAAACTGATTGTAGATGTTTTTTTTTTTGTTTTTTTTTTACAGTAAAATGTTATTTCCACTTCTGGTGTGTGAGTTCAATGGTTTTTGCCGGAACATTTTGAAGTTCAGAAAATCTGAACTTACCTATTCTGACCTCCTATGCAATATGTTGGTAATGAGAAACATTTTCTAGGTCACCGGCTAATATTAAACCAGCTTTGACGCACATGTCGCTACAGGTTACTAATGATTACACTCTTTCTATAAACCTTTGCAAAAACGAATTGCTCGCACTCCACTTTCACAAGTTCTTCATTTTTCATCTAAGCAGTGGAGTACCAAAAGATCATTGTGGTTGAAAGTAAGTATATGCTAACCTCACTTCAATAGCTTAGATAAGACTGAAATTGTCTGGGTTTATGTAATGTTTAATCCTGTTGCCAGTGTCTACGATTGACCCCCGTGTGTCCTGCATTTATTCCGCTCTCATGAGATTGTTTTCATATGTGTGACGTTAAGCGGCAAATGGGACCAGTGCAGGAGCCGGTGCGGCTAAAATTTATTAAAAATAGTTGTCGCTTTAGATAGGCCTTTTTAAGTTAAGTCTCCTTCTCTCTCTCTGCTTCGCTCTCTCTCTCTGCCAAGTTTGCTTCTTTTCCTGAAATGTTTCCGTTGCTCAGTTCGAGCAACTCATTGTCATTTCTGCGTCGTTCTGGTGTCAGTGCCAAAGGCCCGCTTGAAAAGTAAGGCAATAAGAAAGCCGAAGCAGAACCAAAGTTTGCAGACTATTAAGATGCAGCCGTGTCAAAAGCAGAGGTCAAATCTAAGAATGGTAACTTTGATCAAAATGTTACTTTATTCATAGTAAGATGTGAAAATTCTGACTGAAAATGAAGGAAATATCTATCTTAAAATAATTATTCCAGTCAGTTGAGACTCTGTCTCTCTTCGACACCGACATGCAAGAGATGTGTGAAAATTTTACTTTTTTTTTTTTTTTACATCACAATGTATTCAAACACAATATTACATATTTAACACTGATTCTGGTTCTGTCACAATGATCACTCTCCAAGCTGACTGTTAGCCCTGATAAAGATGTGTGAAAATAATCCTAATAAATTCATATTTTATTACATTTGCATAATTGCACACAATTTGCTTGTACGTTTGTGTAAATTGAGTCAGTGGCAAAAAAAAAAAAAAAAAAAAAAAATACTGCATTGTTTACAAAATCGGACAAATACATAAAGATGAACAAATTGCTGATGGCAAACCTAAAGTAGGAACGAGCAAATGAGGAATAAGTTCATATTTTGCTTCCTCTGTCCTAGCGACTGTGTCTGTTGCCTGAAATACTAACCTGTCGGTCGCCAAATCAAGCAGGTTTATTTCCAGTCTGTCTCGATTTCCTCCAGCAACAGCAAGAATTCTTTTGTGTCGTATTTACCGACGTTACCAGATGTACTTGTTGCATCTGTGTTGGATCTAATCAGCCAAGCAGCAGGTCTGAATCTGCCATGTGGCTGGCCGAGAATAGAAAGAAAACGCGGAGGAAGTTGAAAATCAGCTTAACAGGCAGAGCAGACCCACGGCCCACCCGGCTCACATGTTATCTTTAACCTCATCACCTCACTAATTACCAAACAGGGGGTCCGCCCCACCCTCCTCGTTCTCGTTCAACCAGCACAGACTCCTTTTGTGAGGTCAGAACAAGGCCTGCAGCTCCTGGAGGTAATAAGAGACTGTGAGTCTCTCACAGACGCACTTATTTTAGTTTGCCCCTGTAGTTTTCAGCGTACATCTGCTTCTCCGCATAAACAGTGTAGTTCAAGTCGACCACATCTTACACAAACTGCTCCACCCAAAGCGTCACGGTCAGAGGACGTTAGAGGAAAACCTTTGACGGGCGGAGAGCACAATGACTGAAACTGACTTCATTCATGTTGCCAAAAAAGATTTTTTTTGTCAACATTGCTAAAAATGAATCAGCTTCTTTTTCAAATGACTGAAAAAAGCAAAACAAAACAAAATAAAACAAAGGAAAACAAAACGAAAAAAAAACCCTGCAAAAGTAAAAGTAGAAGTTGCCCCTGGAATCTTTTTGCATTTTCTTTTTTACACAAACCAAAAAAGGTAATGACATCACACTTATTTTTTACAAGTAAATAGTACTATGTGTTTTCCAACCACATTGTGCCATTTCAAAGCACCATCGAGTAATTGTGCTACTCTCTGTTGTTATAAACATGACTTACAAGAAATTGGCCGTCTGTCTCTTTAAGAAACCCTTTAACTTTCCGACACTCTGCCATCAGCATGTCATCACATTCCCCTTCTATTAACCCTTTCACAACGTTTTGACCAGCATTGTGCAGAGAAGCAGCTCGTACAATGAGCTCAGCAGAGGCGCAGTTCCACCAGCTGTTTGCTAATTGTTGCTGGCTAGTCTGAAGGAGCTGAGTGGGTAAGTTGTGGGGGAAAGCTGCTCTGTCAGGTGGAAGCCCAAGTGGAAAAGGTTCAAGAGACATGAATACTTTTGAAAATTCAGAATAAGCATTTAGACATTTGGGGACTTGAGAAGAAAATATTTAAAATAGGAGTAATCAATCACAGTGATCGTCTGACGAGACAATATTTCAAGAGATAAATAAAGATGCCAGGATCCAACTGCAAGTTAATTCACAAAATTCAATTTTTTCTTGATTTTGAAAGGTTGGGATTACCATGGTTCTTGGCACTCCAGCAGCCATTATGTTCTTAGCAGCCATAAGGTTGAGATGGGTGTCCACTGCTGACAGTGCTGGGTCTGTCCAGAGTGCATTCGATGTGCTAAATGGTTTTCAGACTCCGCCCACATAAAGAGCTGCAGCATGCAGAAGGTGTGGACCCATTCTGCTCTAAATGAGAGTCTGTAATTTCATCAGTTAACAGCGCTGATGACTGACAGAGCCTACACGCTCTCCCCGTTTCCAAATATAAACCCACCCCACCGCCTAAAAGATTAAACCGACCCAGCCCAAATCCTGCTCCCTGCAACTTGTCAGCAGTGGAAACATAATCTGTCTTTATATTCACACACTGACCTGCCAACAGCAGCGGGCAGCCAACCAAAGCTCCCAGTCGCATCAAACACAAACTCGCTATCGAACACGCAGCTGTCTGCTCTAAATTTGCTCCAGTGCGACGAGCATATTTCAGCAAATAGGCCGTAATCCAGAGTAAATATCATTCAGCCGATCTCATTGGGATGGATTTAAAACAGGAACTGCTCTGTTGCCCAAATCCTTCTCTAAACGGCCCGGTCCAACGTCCTGATCCAGCTGAGCCACTCACTTTGCAATACAGAATGAAGCAACGCGCACAAGACTCACAGCTGCAAGGTTCTAAAGAACCAGCTTCTGATGTGCACACATTCAAATAATTATGCATCCATATTCTATCATTTGTAACCTTATTTTTTGTTCACACAAATGCAGTTAAAGGAAAATTAAAGTCTACTTGACTGATTTAATTGTCAGATGAAAAACTTCCTGTTTCCACATTATTTGAAAGGAAAAGTAGAAGGTTTAGGTTCTGCTAATCAAATGGGTTTGATTATTTGATTACTGTCAGGGTGAGCGCCTCTATAAAAAAGCATGGGGATGAGCAGGTGCATGCAGAGGTGATTGACAGCGCTAAGGACCTCCTCCTGCATCTGATTGGTTGTCTCTAGTTCACACCGGGAGAAGACACAGGAGTTTGATTTTTTTTCACACATTATTTATCTCCTACCATAATGTCCTGACATAGAGACAGTTTCAACAGATGTGTAAAATTATAAATGTATATATTTATATTTTTATAAAAGTTACATACTACCGCTTTAAAGGCCAGAGGTCTGGGAGTCGTTAGCTCATATGACCAAGAATGAAAGCAACAAAATAAGTAAGCTGCAGATCATCACTGTGACAGATATGCACACATTTCCCTCTGAAGCATCCAGAAGAAAGGTGGCAAAAATGCTTTTTGGACGCAAAAAAACAACACTGTTTTGTCATTTCAAGTTGGCAGAAAATATGCTGAGCAAAGAAAAATAAACTGATGACTGAAACAAAATGCTTGGAATGATCAGTCGGTGGAAATGTTCAGCACCGTTTCACTACAAAGCTCCCTCTTTGGCAAACGGTCTGTCAAAGAAGCCCTTCCTCCCCGGCAGCAACACGTTCACGGTGGATTGGGTTCTGGTTCCTGCAGCGGAAAGGTCCTGCAGAGAAAAATCACCCCAGAAAACTACCCTGGTCCCTGAAAATGTCCTTGGAGTGGAGCGTTTTGTAATTTCTCAGGGCACTGCGTGATCTCATCTCATCTAGAGTATAATGTCGCCTGCTCATTTGACAATGCATTGCCAAAATGGTTATGGTGGTCAGTGGATGATCACATGACCAATAGCAGCAATGGAAACAGAACAGAGTTTTGTGATGAGTTTCACATCTTGTCCTATTTGTCTCCTTTTCGGTTCTTCGTTTAAATATTGACTTTATGGAATCTGCTTTGTGGGTTTCTGTGATTCTCTACAGATTGAAATGATGTCAAAGCTATAAATGTTACATTAAGAGATAAAGTTGAGAACTACTGCCTTGCATAAAGATGTAAGAAGAGTGATTTGGCCCACAGCTAGAAAAACCTACAAGAACATATACTATATTTTCCCCTATAATGTGGCATCATGGGTAAACGGGCAATGAAAACAAGAGCAAAACGGAAAAGACTTCAGGTTGAAACTGTGCTCCACTTTGTTCAACAACTGGGTTTGATCAGATGACAGCAACCAAGAGATTTATAGCAGAACACTGAGAAGAGAAGAGTCCATACGTGTGTGTGACGCAGGAGTCCATTTATATAATCTCTATGTGTCATAGAGCACAAGTGAGGTTAATACGTATTTGTGATGTGTCTGTGCTCAGTCGTCTTGCCCGCAGCAGACGGATGACCTTGGGTCGGTTGTCTGCTTTTCCCTGTTTAGAGGCTCTCAGACGTTCACTGAAGCTGTAAATGATGTGACGACATAAAAAACATAAAACACTGCGCCGACCAGGAGCCCTGAATAAAAAGAAATGCTTCTCAGGCTGCTCAGATCATGTCCTGCTCTCTATCTTGTTTTTTTTAGTTACATTTTCAGAGCTGTGCTGCAGCTGCCGCCCACTCTCATTCTGGACATCCGCTGACCTCTGTCATGTTTTGTTTTCTGAAAAGGAGGGCGGTAGAAATGTTTCAATTTGGAAATGCTTCTGTGTTGGCTGATTCTTTTATTCTGGAAATAGTACTTGGGTTGCGGTTTTTGCAATGCTGGGTGTTTTTTATTTTATTTTATTTTTCCAGGGAAAACTTTTAAAATATCCTTTTTTCCCCCCTTGTTCATTTTGTCTTTGCCAGGATTTAAAAGTTTTATTGGACACCACTTAATGGATTCACACATATTTGGAAAAGATCAAGAAATGCTGTGAAGAAGTTTCTTTTTTTGAACACTCAGCAACCAGGGTCATCATAATTTTAAAAGTAATGTACATAAATATATAAATAAATATATAAGTACACAAAAGTAGATATGCTTCTACTTTGCCCAGGGTGTGCCTAGCATGTTTTCTTGGTGGACCACATGTGCACAGATAGTAGAAGGGTGGGAAGCTAAATGCAGTTTTCTCTAAATGCCTAGCAGTCTTAAATTGCATTGAGCAGATGCCATAATTTGAAGTTAAGTAAAAGTGGTGAAATATTTTGAATCCTCCTATATGAATTGATATTCGGTCTGGATATTCCACCTTCACGCATTATTTTAGTTTTCAGCTCTTGTCTGTATCCTGGATGTTTCCCTCCCAGCAAGGTGGCCAATCAAACTTCAAGGATCCCAGATCTTAAAGTTTTATCATGTGTGGATGAGACTAAATTTATGTCGTTTAGTTCTTATTCCTGGCTGTTTCACTTTGTCCAGTTGTTGCACTTTGGATAAAAACTGCCTCAAATAAGTCCTTAAAAGTCCAGAATGAATTTTTTGAAGGCAACTCCAGGGTCACAATCGCTTCTTTTTCAAAACTATTACATTTATTTAATTTTACTCACATATTTATTTCTCGGACTTCAAATGTTCCACATGAACCTACAACAACAAATCTACGGATCTCAGTCAATTACAGTAACTCGCTGTCCATTTTGGATGTGTTTGTGTTTCCCTCATTTTGTCTTTAAAGATAAAAGTATTGACAAGAAAACCAAAAATAAATCAGATTTCAGGTTCAGGTTTTGATCCTGTTTTTCTTTCCTTTCTGGACGGAGCATCAGTGGAAGCGGTGGAGTTCAGCCCTCCCACTGGCGCTGCCATGCTGGCACCTTAAACTGCCTGCATGGATGGAGGGAACAGACAGACAGATGGGGGACAGAAGGAAGGCTGACACACAAGAGTGATGAGAGGGTGCAGAGACGGAGACACTGAGGACGAGCCCACATGAAGGGAAGAGGCAAACATGGAGCCCTTTCAGCCTGAGAAGAAATCACAGAGGAGGAGGGCGAAGACTGTAAATGGTCTTTAATCAGCTGTACATGGTTTAAACGGGGCTACAGTCATGTAGCTCAACCTCATTTACCATAAGTAGGCAGTGTGCTACTGGTTAAACACCACCTACATGTTTTAGCTCTGGGTTTTTTACTTCAGCAACCTTCAGCTTCGGCCTGTGAGACCCCGTAAGCCTTGAGCGAGATGTATTTTTAACATTCCTGCCTGAAAAAGAAAAGCCAGACAGAAACAGGCGCTCATCTGTAAGGTCTAGTCATAAAAATATTAGCCGTGCTAGAAAAATGGCACTTTGTCCATATTTGAAAGACCAAGATTTCTTTCCTTCGTAAAACAAGACTAAGATTAGAAAGAATAAAGTTGCTCAAATAACCTCATCCTGATGTCACACAACACTGTTTGTTGCTTAATGACCTTAATTAACTTTCTCTACCTACTATCAAGACTGGAAAATTACCTTACAGACGCCCAACACTTTCTCCTGTTTTTTTTTTTTTGTAATGTTTAGTCTTTAAGCCTTTTACCTTGAATATTTAAAGTGCCTTTCTGTCCTGAAATGAACATGAACCTGATCTAACACAGGGCTTCCCAAATCTTGAAATTCAGAGAGCCATTACTCTCACAAATAAAATCCTAATTGAAGACGCATTGCTCATGTTTTTGGGGTAACCGTCAAATACTGTATGCAGCGTCTGAACGGTTGATGTGTTGCTAAAGACTGAAAGCAGAACAGTGTCTCATAGTCAAAGTTAAAATATGATCTGCAGACAAGTTTAAACTGTGACAGCTGTTTTGTTTTTTATTCCAACCAGAAATGCTTCTCCACTCTACGAAGCTTTCCCATGAAACTCAGGTCAGGACCGAAGCTAAACTTCCACACCGTTTTCTATGATTAATTTAGAACTGAGCACGGGGGAAACAATGACCATAAATATTTACCCCTGCTTCCTGAAAAGGTTACTGAAGAGAAAACGCGTCTTTTTAAGATGAGGAGAACATTCGATGCTTACAAATCTCCACTCCTCTTTTGGGTTTGGAAAATTTCCTCAACTCTCACTGGTTGTGAAATGTAACTTTTAAGCTCTTTGGTAGCATCTCAGTGTTTCTAGTAGCTTCTAGTATTGTTTTGTTGTTTTCAAATGCCCAAACAAAGGAGATCTATAATGTTGCCACAGATTAATCTAAAGCTTTCAGATCTATTTTCCCGGCCTGCTGTTCTAAATGTGACAAAATAAATCATGTCCACCATCTCGTTACTTGGTCCTCAGAGACTTGACCAGGGCTGGATCTTTTCCCAGTGGACATTAGGTGAGAGGTGCATTATACTCTCAACTGGTCCATTACAGCCATGAAAGAGGCAACTAAGAGCGACCAGTTATCCTTGAAACAATAAGAGGAAAATGCTCAGTACAAAAGATAAACATGATAAATGAACCCAGAAAGCCTGGAGAAAAGACCTTCGATTGTGACAAATCTGAAGTTGAGGGTCAGAAAAGATACCCCCCCCTCCAGAGTCCCACAGGGTAAAATATAACCTCCAGCTGGGACTGTCTCTGTGCTGGTGCCAGTCGAGGCTTTCTAAAGAGAGTGCGCCATGGGATTCCAGATTCACACCACTTTTGAATCCCTGGTTTCAAATTAACAACAAAAGCCCGCAGACATCACACGTCCTTTAAGGTTTGCAGTTTCTGATTCAGATACCAGCAGGCCTCCATGCAGCTGTCCACAACAAGCCTCTCATCTCTGCTGCACAGCTCTCAGCGCTGCGCAGGACTGATGCGCTCACTGTTTTAGCTTTCATTTTTCATTAGAAAAAGAAAAAGAAAAACAAAAGAAAAAAGCTCTGTGCTTCCTGCACTCTTAATTGCCTCTGTGTGACTGTTTTGAGACAAGCTTCTTATCCGATTGTGAATCTGCTGCCAGCGGCGGCGACAGTAAAATATTCAGGCTTCGGTGAGAGCACCTATCGGAGAGAGCAGAGGGAGATGAGAGGGATGCACTTGAGTGTGAAGTCTTGGCTTAAATGCAGGAGGAAAAATGATGGTGAATAAGAAGAGGCGAAGGAGACGTGGGAGGTTCACGACATGGCCCTTCATCCAGTCGTTGATTAGAAATCCGAAATAGGAAGTAATCCTGAGGGAGGCGGGCAAAAAGAGGAACAGCAACTAGTTGCTGCGATTACCTGCTCAGCCATTTAGTCAGAACAACAAAGAAACTCAGATATGAAACATGAACCCAAAGCATTTCAAATCCAAGCTCCTGAATTTTATAGACAATCACTATTTCAAACACTTGGCCTCTATTTTAGACCTAAGTTAATAAATGCCAGGCATGCTGGTTACACTGGATTCCTACAGAAATTGGAGTCAAAATATTTCCATATATACTTATCTCAAGATTAAAGAGCAGTGATGGGAGGCTGGGATTCATGGAACAGCCAGAAAACCTCAAAAGAAGTCATGCTGCCTTATGCTGGACAAGAAATGTCTTTGAAATGTTTCAACTAGACAATGGCTTCAACACACCACTTATCAAGAGTTTTCTTGGTCCCAGACCACAGAGAGCAAAAGGTAGAAAACCAAAATCCTGGACCTGACTACAACAGGAATCCTTTAAGCATGTTGTGTTTTGAAATAAAACCAGGAAATACACAGGAACTGAGGTCCAAACAAAGAGCTGATAATCACATATTGAGTCTTTACTGCCATCTCAATATCAGTGCAATGTGCAGCGTCGAAATCACAGGCAGAACCTGGACGCCGTGTGATGAGAATCAACAGCTTTTAAACCAGAGACCATAATTATCGGCTGAGAAAAATGTGAACTAATCCCATAATATTGTCATCAAGTCTCATTCATGAGTGATAGACTGAAATGACTGAGATTTTCTTCTGATGCCGTTGCTGCATCCTGTTGCACAGAATACGTCGAGAGATGCATCAGCAACACAGCAAGGACCCAAGTCAGGTAACGGGCCGTCATTTGGCGCCTTCATCACATGCATGCCAAGGTCATGCTCGGGTGCATCGGGACAGGACAGAACAGACTTCAGCTGCAGAGAGCGTCATGTGAGCGGCTGGTGCTTCTTGATAATGGAAAAAATTGACAATGAAGAAGAAGGAGTTTCCCCCAAGCTGTCGCTCTTACTTGCCAAGCAGAGAGCGAATGATTTTCATTCAAACAATTAAATTCTTCACAAAATACACCAAGCATAAGACACTTTCTTTTTTTTTTTTTTTTGCAATTCTTCAAATAATTATCCATGATGTTATGTGACGGCTGCAGAGCGAATCACATTTACGTCACACAAAATTCGGCTTTATTGTTTAAGATTACCAGTTAGAAAATGGAGCTCCCTCTTAATGTTCTCAACTGTGCCTTGCATGACGACAGGAAACATTTCCTTGGGTGGTAAATGGGTTTAAAAGCTTAAAATTGACTGCTGTAACGCAGGGAAAGAATGACTTTGATTATCTCCAGATGGCACAAAAAGCTACAGAAAAAGCTTCCAGCTGGAACTAATGAAAGAACGCACAGGATTCCCGTTTTATCACATTTTGACTTGTCACCATTTGCTTTCGGATCTCGTCTTAAAACTGGTAGCTTTCGCGGCCGAACGCCTCGGGAAAAGCCCGTCTTGTTAAAACTTTACACTTTGAGTGTAAAGTTTTAACAAGTATAAAGTATAAAGTATAAACTTTATAAACAATATATAAAGTTTTATTCATACATATATATATATATATATATATATATATATATATATATATATATATATATATATATATATATATGAGCCTTAAGAAAATTGTATATAGTAGTAAAAATATTTTAAAATCATAACAATTTTTTTACTTAGTTTAGTTTAAATAAATATATAAAAATATCATTAAAATATTTAATTAAAAACAACAAAAAAATACATTAAAGAAAATATGTAATGGAAAAAACACTAAAAACTGAACTTAAATTAAACAATATATACAAAAGGTACAATAAAAAAATACATTAAATACATACAAAACTATCAAACTAACAAAAGACATGACATACGTTTCGATAATGTCAGTATCTGCATCCAACAGAGGAGATGATCATTTGAAATGCTGTTCCACTCATTGTCAGGTGTGCAGCTTCAACCCTTTGTCTCTAAACATGACAAACATTACTCCACATAATGCACGGTCAGGCAGACCCTGATGTTTCTGCTCAGAGGCTCAGAAACCAGATCCTGCCCTATCAGGTGTCCCAGACGAGCCCCCGGTCAGCCCCCCACCTGCCGATCAAATCGACCTGCAAAACCACCTGGCTGATTTGACAAAGACGCGCTCCACTGCACGGATGAAGAGCAAGAGGAGGAACACAAACTTTCAAGCTTCCCTCTTACATAAAGGCTTGCTAAATGAGTGGGGAGGGGGAGGATTGATTTGCATTATTAAAAAATGAAGTAGTTTTCTTGCACGATTCTGAACAGGCAGCACGACGTGCAGCCACAGCGGCCAATCAGAGTCGCTTATTACGCCTCCGGGCTCATTCTGGGATATCAATCACCAGAGCTCTCGGCTTCCACTGAGTTTAATGAAGCCACTTATTTGAAAAATTACACATTCAAGAGTGACACTTAAACCCCCCTCCCTACAAAAAAACACACGCTCAAACATTAACACACACTCATCAGGGAGACTTGTGACTAACACACAGCGCTAATTAAAAACATATCAAACAGAAGGTGAGTTAAGCAATCAAACTGGCAAATGAAGACACGTCATGCAGGGCAGACCGAGGAGGTTAGTGTGAAGATCCTGTTTGAAGACGTGTGCATATTGCAAAGACTTCTGCTGCTCCGACATGTTGGTCTGAAGCCAAAAAGCGTAATAAATAAGCCACAGCGGCTAAGGCAAGTGTTGTTTTGGCTAAATGCAGAGGATTACTTTAATACAGAGATGATTAGGGGAATGTAGGAAGAGTTGGGCTGCAGGCCCAGATCTCAGTCCACACGCATGGAACTCCTCCTCTTCATCCACATAAAGCACTGAGTCATTCCTCATCTCTTTGTGCTTTGCTTAAAATAAGGCAAACGTTGTTTCTTTGCTATATGCCAAAGTAATACTGAGCAACAGTTTTTGAGGCTCTCTGATGGTTTCTCTAACTTTTTCTTTTGACTTTGGCTCCTTTTTTTCTTTATCGAGGTTCAGCACCAGAACGTGGCCTATACAAAGCAAAGCAGACAAAAATATACTAGCCAGGCTGAAGCAGGTTTAATAAGAGTTGCCCATTAGACATTAAGTATTTCAGTGGATGGTACTTTCCAAACGTAATCGGTGAAAAATTCTGTTTTAAGCTTTTCTTCATTTCAGCGTCTGCTCCGTTGGGTTTCTGAGCTTCGAACAAAATAAAAATGCCTCAGTTCTGCAGCCGAAGCCAAAGCATCTTTGTTGGAAGTGCAAAGAGCTCAATAATGTCATTATGACTTTGAGGAAATGAACTTCCAATGTTCCTCCAGCTGACCGGTCTTAGGCTTGAAAAAAATGTTCTGTTTCGCCTTGAACACGCGAAACCGGCCGCTTGGTTTTAAACAGAATGGCAGAAATATGTTGAACAAATCAACAAATGGCAAAAGCATTTTTCCGGTGCAAACTACGTCTTCACTGCAACAGCCAAGCAAGCAGAGTATCCAAGTCAGGGTTTCCACTTTTTCACTCCTGTGCTCATTATTGAAATCTAGTGCAACCAATTGCCGTCAGAAAAATATCTAATTGGTAAAATACACCAATTGGATTTTAATCTCATTATAAATCCAGCTGTTCTGAAAGCCACCGGTAATAAAAAAATATAGTGAACAAAGAGGGTAGAAGCACACCAAACAGGTCAGAGGTCAAGTTGCAGAGAGGATTAATACAGCGTTAGATTTTAAAGCAATATTTCGAGCTTTGAAAGTCTAACAAAGCGCTGCTAAGTCACCTGGAAGTGAAATGTACGAGCTTGGCTCAGCAACAAATCAACCAAGACGTGACAACACTCACCAGAGAAGACAAAATGTATATTGTACCTCTGGAGGAGCTGCAGGGATCTAGAACTCAGTAGGGGGAATATTTCGATTGGTCAGCTGGGACCTGTGAAAATGCTCCCAAACAGTTGTGAGACTCCGATGAGGCAGAGAAATGAAGGAGGGGGCTTTGAAAATACAGAATATTCACTTCTAGCGTTTCTTTAAATGCTCCAGAAAACATTTTCCTGTTACTCAAATGAACGCGGCAGCGTTGGAACATTGTGACTAAATAAATCAAGAGAAGAGAACCGAGCACTCTTCAGATCATCACCGATCAGAATTCATTTTATTTTAGGGCAAAACGGGGAGCAGTTTTACAGGCTGTACTGTGTGTGTGTGTGTGTGTGTGTGTGTGTGTGTGTGTGTGTGTGTGTGTGTGTGTGTGTGTGTGTGTGTGTGTGTGTGGGTGTGTGTGTGTGTGTGTGTGTGTGTGTGTGTGTTTTACAACATCAGTTAAGGCAATAAAACCTCAGACAAGGAAGGGAGAGGGGGAGCAGCAGGATGAGACAAAAATAGGTGACGATGGGAGGAAAAAGACTGGAAAAATACATTTGGAAAACAAACAGAAAGAAGCTAAATCGAGAAGAAAGTGGAAAAACACATGGGAAAAGGCAGTAAATGGCGAAAGAGAAGGAGATAAAAATGGGGGAGGTGAAGCAAACTGAGAGGAAGATGGACATCAGATGAGGAAATGGTCAGCAGAGAGGAGGGGTACAAAAAAAAAAACAGAAGCAGAAAGAGGAAAAAGTGAGGAGAAGAAGCCGCACCTAAATCTGCTCTGGTGGAGAAAGAGGAAACACTGAGCTGAGCAGATTCTCTGCACTCCAGGCTGCTGCATCAGCCATCCAGACACCCAACCGGTAGCAGACCACTACTCCCAGTACCATCCTACTGGTAGCTAAGCCACACACACAAACAAAAAAGCCAGAAGATGGACAGAGCACTACAGAGTGGGAATGATCAGACCGGCAGAGTGGCCGTGGATGAAAGGCCAGGTGGAGGGAGTGAGCGTGTCTGACTGACTGACTGGATTATGCAAATACGAGTCAAATGTTTCGCCCGGGCAGAGACAAGGTGCGATCGAGGCGCGGCTGGAAGACGCAGCTTCATGAAACCCAGCTGTTCCGCCAAAACATCCGGTCTAAATCAGACAGAAAGCAGAAAGACCGCTTCTGGTTTATCAGCGTTTATAACGCTACAGCTGGAGAGTATCCCCCCCCCCCACACCCCACACCCCACACACACACCCCACGCAAATGGTCTCTGACACACACCGATACAGAGGAGGAGAGGAAACGCGCCGCTTACTTGTTGGGAAAAAAATAAAAAATAAAAGAGAACAAAATTCCCCCACAGGAGCTTCGGTTTCAGGACGGTTTCCTCGGTGCGGGGAAAATTCCACGTCCGCGTCCACGGAGCTGCTGGTTCCCCGCGGTGTTAAGAGCCACGGAGCCCGCTGGCTGTGTGAGCGGCGGGCGGAGCGCTCTGCCTTCAGCACCACACTGCTTTGAACAGCTCCCGCTGACGTCACCGCACGGCTACGACACCACGCCCACTTCTCCTAGCAACCACGGCCGCCACGCCCCCTCTCTCTCCCTCCCCCCGTACTCACGGAGAGGAGGGGCCAAAGTTATCAATAAACTCATGCCTGGATCAAGACTGCTTGAAACATCCCTTTTTAAATGTATTATTATTATTATTATTATTATTATTGGGTTAGGGTTAGGGTTAGGGCTGTATTTTTTATTTTTTTCTCTTCTAACATTTAAGTTTTAATGTCTGGCTGCAGGAGAACATGAAAGCGACTAATGAAGATCAGCAATAAATGCAGTGAATTCATCAATAAGAGAATCCAGATCTAGGCGATTAAAAATGTGCAAACAAACAAAAGTGAAAAGTTATCTAACCTACATTTTTGGTTCAATAGATATAAGTACAAATTGAATGAAACGTATTGATGTGGCAGCAAACAGCAAGTGTCCTCATAGAAGAGAAACAGATTCAATTAACTTCCTGTTGCGCTAAAATATATTTCTAATCAATCTCATGTACTTCTAATAGATGGACAGTTGGATACACACTTGGATCCTAATTATAATACAAGGCAGCCAAATTTGGTTTATAACACTACCCAGTAAATATTATCAAAACAAATCCCCAACAAGTGGAAAACTGCAATAAAAAAAAACTGCTAAATATATTAGCAGCAAATTGCCGATGCTGTCTGTGGAAAGAAAGGCAGAGAGAAATGTTCAAGTTATGAGTAACATCAACGCCTGTTTGATTGGAGACAGGTATGGAAGTTCAGGGCCAATAGAAGATGCTAAAATCACAGTCAGATTTTGTGCCCTGGCACGATGACCTCAGAGGATCCGAGGTGTCATGGCGGTCCTGTCAAGAGGTGAGACTTTTCCCCAAATCAATACCTGGAAATGCAGGCAGGTCCCATGCAGACACAGCCTCAGTTTTCTGGCAATTCAGCATTTTATTGATGCAGAACAGCTGTTCTCGAAGTAAAACGTTCAAATGTTTTCTATGGCACACATGAATGTGCGTATAAATGGTCGTCGCAGTGTGTGGGCTTTTGGAAATCTGCTGCAGATTCCTGCTGAGCTGAGAGAAGTCACGCCGTGGTCACTTTTCTGTTATGGAAGCGATATATGAACCTTTTACTTGCTGGCCGTAAACCAAGCTGAAGAGATGATACAGCAGAACATGTTGCCTTAGTCACAGAACTAAGAGAGGTGAACAATAAGCTTTAAGAGGTTCTGGTCTACAGAGTAACTCCTACAATCCGAATGCTGAGTGCAGCAAAACATGTGTCTTGGCTGCAAAGAGATTCAAAGAGAGCTTATTTTTGAAACAAAGCTTCTTTGCCAGACATCCACCCTGACTGAACTGCAGATTCTACTCTAAATTAGCTTCATGAGCTTTTTCCCTCAATATGGATTCATCAATGCACTAAAACGTTGATGAATGGTTTATTCATCAATGTTCGCGCTAATCAAAAAGATTAGAGAGCGATGATATCGCTCTCTAATATCGCATGATCACATGATCACACATCTTCCTGATCACGCACCCGTCCCTGGACGCTCTGAGAAGGAGTGTTTTCTAAACAGGAGTGTTTTCTAAACAAAAACAATTGCTCAATGCTGGAGAAGAATCTGGGGATAAATTAATCATAGAATACTGTAACAATAAAAGGAGGTGATGATATTTGTCGGTGTCCACAGGAAGAAAACGACTTATTATGTGCAATGAAGTGAAATAAACGTTGAACATATTTAGTGACAGTTATTAAGTAGAAAATCATTTTTGGTTATGGAACCTCCAAGACAGATCCTGTAAGAATGAATGAGTTGCATTATTATATATATATATATTTTTTCTTTGCACAGGGCTGATTTTACTCAAAAACATAAACTGCATCAATGTTGACATTCAGTCACTTTCATGAAGTTCCATGTGATTTCTAGCCAGATGATTAACTGGGTCATCTAGTAGCTTGATTTCCTCTCTCTTAATCAAGCAATTTCCATAGCTTGTTGCTTTTCGTGCTGAGAACCCCACCCTGACTTCATTTTCATAATCTGATAACGAACTGGCACATTTATCCTTTCTTTTATTTTATTTAGGTGCTTTACAAATAGACCAGCAAAACCTAGCCTGTCCAAAATGTACTTATATATTAGTACAAGTTTTAGAAGCAGCATCAGTCAAAACATGCTACACTTTAAAATGTTCAGTTTTAATTTTTTTTCAGGATCACTAGCAATTTAAAATGGGGTCATCCAGAATCATCCAGGGGTGGAGCACAGATGAACCATGAAAATGAATCTTTTGCATCTCTTTCTTTCACACGACAGGCGGCAGAAACTCTCTCATTGCTGTCGACGGCCGTTCTGTCCTGCCACCGCACCCAGAATCAAAGGTGCTTCAACTCTTCCGATCAGTGTTGAGTTTCATCTCCTAGACGCAGAGAGCTGAGAGCCGTGACCTGCTGATCTGCAAACACTGCGATCACATGATCACACACCTTCCTGATCACGCACCCGTCCCTGGACGCTCTGAGCAGCAGTGTTTTCTAAACAGGAGTGTTTTCTAAACTAAAACAATTGCTGAATGCTGGAGAAGAATCTGGGGATAAATTAATCATAGAGTACTGTAACAATAAAAGCTACAGTAGCAATGAGTATTGACTGATCAAAAGAAAAGCCCTGAGCAGCTCTTTTCATTGTTTCAGATCAAAATCTTCTCCCTTCCATTTTGCTTAGAACTATTGTTACTCTTGTCTTATTGACCTGAATCATTTCTCTGTGTGCCAACTCTCTCACTGCTTGAAACTGTGGCCAGAGACAAGTGAACAGCCTGAAGCTGCTCTCTGTGCTGCTTGTGTTCAGTCCAGCGACTGTAAGTGCAGAGGTGTGAGACTCTGGCTCTGTGAGGCGGCTGCTGTCTTTTCGCTTCCTGTCAGGCTGCTCTTCATGGACCCTTTTAACAGGTTGTCCTCCCATGGTCACTCGAACATAAATGCCAGCTCCGTGTTTTGCTCGATGTGGTTCTCTTTCCTGTTTTAAAGTTAGCGCTTTGTTTGCCATTTAAAACAGTTTGTAGACTAGATTTTGTATTTTTTTCCACATCTTGTTTTGCGTTTCCTGGTGAATTCCTGCGTTTGTCTTTTCGGTGCTGTGATGTGCAGACACATCTTACCAGCATGTTTCCCTCACAGCTATTTCCCATTCACACATCGCTCCTCCCAGTATTTCCACTTCTGGTTTGTTTTGAGTTACTGTCAGGCTCCAGCTGTCACCCACTTAACTCCTTGGGGTTTTTTCCACTTGTTTCTTTTGCAGAGTGGCAAGTTATTGTATTTCTTTGGTAGGTTGAGTAAAATATACGATAACATGATACTGTCTCCCCATCCATATTTGTTTGGAACCTCCTCGATACACGAAATAATCCATAGATTCAAAGCCAACATGATGGCCTCGGTTGCATGCGCGTGGGAAAATTAAACTTAAATTATAAACGTGTCATCAAAGTTACTATTAATTGTTGTAATAGACTATTACACTCTGAAATAATAATAAAAAAAATCTCAGAGCGTTAATTATTCAAGACAGACCAATACCTTCCTATGCTATTGCGCTTGATTTCAATCGTGTTGATCTAAAAGAAAAACGAAAAGAAAAACGCAGATTTTGCAGTAAACATGAAACACTTTACTCTTTTTCTTTTTTAGCAAATAACATTTATGTGTTTCTCACTGATAGAAAACATGTTTACTTAACTCTCTATAAAATATTATATTTATTTTATGTTTATTATGTTTATTGAAGAGTTTCAAATCTCACACATGTACAATTCTGCACGGATTTTCGAGTGGTTCTTTGTTTAATGATCCTGTGAATCCAACGTGCATAAAAAAAAAGAAAAAATGAAGCCGGCAGACTTCAGTAATTTGCTTTTGCAGTTCATAGTTCATGTTTGCAGTAAATCTAATGTGACAAGGACGTGCCATATTGACTTCTCCATGGACCGGTGAGGAAATGAGCACAAATTAATCTCTATGTTCTGAGGAGATGATTCTGCCCTCAGATATATTTCCAACTTTAATGATCTCAAACTAAACAGGAGCATCTTTTCCTGAGAGGTTTTGCTTTGACATCTGAAATAAACGGAGGATGTATTAGACAGATAGACAGGATAGGACACAGGCAATCAGAGCTTTTAGTTGAGTGATTCAAGAGCTGGGAGCCTGCAGGGCAACCTCCGGAGTCCTCGACAGGCCTGCAGACAGAAGCTGCAGGAGATTAGCGAAGACAGACGAAGAGAGCTGTAATAATAAATTTGGGACACGAGGGATTGTGGGGGCTTACATCAGCGTGGCTCTGTGATCTGTGAGTCAGATAGTGTCTAAGGTGATTTACCATGCAGTACGTGAGCAGCACCTGGCCTCCGTTAGTCAAAGAGAGGACAGTAATCCTTTTCAAGTGAATCTGTGTCATCAGACAAAATCCTCTGATTTCCTAAAAATTCAAGATAAAAACAGGGATTAAGACGAGACAAAATACAAGCAATCTGAGGGGAAAAAACAAAACACAATTCACAAAACCTATAACTTTAAATGTATAAGACCGTCATACAGTAGTTTTTGTATTAGTGTTGAATATGTCTCATTATTATGACAAAAAAAAACATCTTGCTGAATGGAAGAGAAAACAAAATAGAACATAAAAACATCTAATACACCGTCTCAAAAGCATATTTAGTATAAAAATCATAAATAAAAAAAGAAGCAATCAAACCACAGTAATGAGAGCCCACATTTACATGGTTTACCATTTGAAACCCTTCAGAGTATTAATAAAAATCTGCTGTTCAGCAGTTAGTACAATAATCTGATAGTGTATTTATAAGGGAAACATGCAAATGCATGAAGAAAGACCCCAAACCTGAACATGAACCCAGGAGATCGTTCTTATTTTGTTCTTTTCATTACGCTCACTGGGAGAGAAAGATAAGGCATGATGGTGAAGTGTAAAAAGTGTTATCAGTCCGACAAACAACATAGAAATGACAGGTTTACTATGAATGTCAATCAAGTTGGTCTGAGGCCTAAAACTTTACAATAATGAAGCGTCAGGAGCCAAACCAAAACCAGCAAGATTTTTTCCTGATAACAGACGCCTGCAGGCTACAGAGACAGCTGAGTAAAGGTTCTGGGTCTCATTTGTAAAGAATTACATAGGTTCCATACCAAAAGTCCACAAATGCCCAAAAGGCAAACATGGCTCTGCTGACCACTGCTGTTTTTCACAACAAATAGAAAGCAAAAGACACAAAATCTGGACAACTTCAAACTTAAAGTATAAATTTACAAATGCTTGAGTTACATTTCTTGTAAAGGAAGAGTTGAGGTAGATATATATAAATATATATATATTGGGTACAAGCTGGTGTTTCTTTAGTCTATCAGCAACCTGATTCATGTAGAATGGGCATAATTTGGAGGGATGCGTCCTGTTCCCTCACAAGAAGCTTTACACCAACAAGCACATAGCTCACTGTTTTCTATGTACAAGAGGCATATGGCTGATGGGATACTTATTGCCCCTTGCTGTAAATTGGTAGTTACCTGTATTCCACAGATGTCAAACTCCAGTCCTGAAGGGGCGCCGCTCTGCAGTTTTTAGATGTGCCACAGGTACAAAACACTGGAATGAAATGGCTTAATTAAGTTCTCCAGAGCCTTAATGACCTAATTATTCTATTCAGGTGTGGTGCAGCAGAGGCACATCTACAAGTTGCAGGACAGCAGTGGCCCTTGAAGACTGGAGTTTTACACCCCTGTTGTATTCTGTTGCAGGACCCTTAAAAAAAGCATCTTTGGTGTTGTGGCTTGAACGAGGTGGACTTTACTCACCTGCAGAAGTTGCAGCAGGATTTCTTCTTTGTGAATATGTTCACTGTTTTTTTTTTCTGGTGAGCATTTAGAGACCCACATCATCTGTGATTTAGCAAGCAAACAAATTTGAGCCTTTTTTTATGCCAACTCACATCATCACTCAATTACCCAAAAAGGGTAATTGAGTGATGATAGCTGGACTTTTCGAGAAGAACAAGCTTTTGGGACCACATGCTGCTTTGGAGCTGGTTAGTTATTCATCTGAAGGACTATAACAAGTCTTCGTCGCGTTTCAGCCGGCTCCTGAGCCTGTGTGTGCGTCTCGGCCTCCTCAAATGATGTTTGTTCTCAACAAGTCATCTAAAAGCACTTGAGAGAGACCGTATGCCGTTTGAACGCAGATTGAAAAAGCCGTTCTCAGCTCCTGAGTGGCAGCTCTGAACACCTCACAGGAAACTGAGGCTTGACGGTCGGCTAGATTGATCCATCAGATAGCGAAGAGCTTCTCGTTATGTAATAACCAGCCAGGGTTTGAGAGTGGAGGCGGACAGGTGGCTGGTATTGACCGCACCGTCCAACGTGTAAGAGAAACAGCCGTCATGCTGCACGCGGTCGCCAGTTTAGCCCTGTAAACTGACCACTGTTAGCTTGTTTTTCGCACTAACACACGAGATAAACAAGCCAATTTTGCTGAAACAGTTTGTCAAAAAAAGATCTTTGGCAGGACAAAACTGATTTTTCTTCTGTTGTACACAAGATTTGTGTCAGAGCAAGCCACTTCCTTTGTCACAAAGGAAGTGGCTCTGGGCTTCCTGTTGTAGTTAAGACTCTTAAAGATGACCAGACATGTTATGTAAGCAATAAACATGTCTATACGTTTCCTTGATGAAGGCAGAGGCCCTACTGCGCCATCCATGCAAATCTTCTTCATTTGTTAAAGAATGAGTTCTGAAAGTAAGCAAAAGGTAGTCAGCATAATACTTATTGGGGATTGAGCTTTAATCTAAAGATGTTTCTTCATCTGTGGCACGTTTGTGATAGACCTGATATGTGTTGGGTCCATGAAGCTGCCCCGGGTTCGCTCCCCGGCAGCTCTCCTCAATGCGGATGATTATCCTCTTACACAGAGCCTGGGCCAAATACACACGCCGCTGAGCTTCAGTCAGACTGAAACTCCTGACACATTCAGCTGGAAACACAGATCACTTCATGATAACATTAAGGCTGCCCTCACTTAAAAGAGAAGTGATGTCACATCCACCAGGCAAGGTGCAGGTGTGTGTGTCTTTTGCAAGCGCCAGGACGGGGCAACAAGCTCCAGCTCCGTCTCATCCGAGCTGCTTTGAAGGAATGGCACAGTAGCGTCAAACAAGTTTCAGTTACTTCTTCTGGTTTTTCTTTTTATTGTCCCTCCTTTCAGATCTCAGAATGTCAGATATTTAATCCACGCGTCCCTCCTTGATTCGCCCTTCCCACCTCCTCTTCGTTTCTGATGCTCCCAATTTTCTTTTTGCTTCTCCAGACACCACGCTGTGTCGCTACTTGTCTCTGTGTCAGAGTCACTCAAAAAAGAAAAAAGCAGGTTGAATAATCAAATTGAGGACATTTTTCCCAGATAAATGATCAGTAACACAGAACCAGTTTCCCAAACATGCAGAAGATACCTCGGAGAAGCCTGTAGTAAAGAAAAGTCTGCAACCTTAAACAACTGTCTTTGAATCTATTCTGATATGTATCTTTTTAATATCTCGTTTTCTTAAAGAATTGCAGTGTTTTACATTGTATGCGCTCATTTGAGCATGAAATTAAATGTGTCTGGATTTAATGTGAAAGACTAACACAGTGGTAAGAAGGTGAAGGAGAAATGTTTTTCATTTTTGATTTTTATTTACCGACCAATCTGGAAAGCAAAGTGGCTGTCATCTGTGTTCAGTCTTCTCGCACTAATATTTTCAGAACCGCTTTCACAGGTTTCAACATGAACTCCTGGAACCCTGCAGACCTGAACTGAAATGAAACTCATCAACCTTTGCTGTAAAGGAGACGGAAATGTCTGAACAGACATGAGCTACAACACAGCGAGGCGCATGAGAACTGCTGATGCTCAGGCACCTCCTGCCGTTTTTGAGCTGCTTTCTGTGAAGTTACGGCTTAGATTTATCGACTTGGACTTGAAATGTGCTGACTCTGCACTTATCAGATTTCTTCTCCTCTCTGTTGTTGCTGTGAACATTACAGTGTGCAAATCTGGCATCGGACAAAAAGAAGCTCTGATCTTTCTCAGATTTTGCATCTGCTTCTGCTTGATAGGAAGTGACATTGCAAAGATAAAAACTGTGTAGGTTGTATATTTTTTCTGGAAATTAATTTCTATGAGGATGTGATGTGGAAAAGAGACAAAGCAGCAGATAGCACAGCAGGACACGCTCTCAGCTTGTTTCAGTCTTTGAATCAAAGGATGGAAATCTGCGCCGGGGGCTTCAGCTGTTGGCTGATGGGAGTCCTCAGAAGAAAGTTAGACCCTGTGGATCTGCAGAAATGAGAAGGGACTAAAAAAATGCCCTTGATTTGTTGATATGACAGGTAAGTGTGAGATGACGGAGTCGTCTTTTATTAGAAACTTTCCTTATTGGCAGGCACAGCATGAGGTTAGCACTGATGATACAAGACAGAAACAAGCCCTCTATTTGTCTGAATAATTCAGTCAAACATTTCCTTTATTTTAGATCTGGGATGCAACAGGAGTCAATTATCTGCTTTTTGGCTGGAGATGTTTGGCCTGCAGTGCCTTCGCATGCAAACAAATGCCTCACTGGCTGTGTCTGTGTGTGCGGATGCGGTGATAATGGACAAGAACAGAGGAGCAGCGGCAGCGTCTGCTCCGGAGCCAAAACCAGCTAACAGGAGCTACTCTATTAAAGATTATGAGATTAAAGAGGCTTTGAGCTGAGCCGCTCCCCAAGTGTTTTCACTCCTCTGCCTGCTTCAGCTTATTACACATAACTGACCCTCATTGGTTTAAAAAGCTTTTGGCAAAGGAGGGCTGCACAGTTCATGGTAATCTGGATGCCAGCATTGGTGCAAGTTTGCTACAGCATGAACTCTGCAATTTGCATGCACTTCAAGTTATTTAACACTACAAAGGCAATACATGGACCTTGTTATGTATTATACAAAGTACAGAGTAATACTTTACGACCCCAAGCATTGTATTGTGGTATCAATCCAGGGACAACCGATTGTTTTGTTTCCCATTTTAGTGTTGAAATATCTAAGAATGTTTATCAGTTATTTTATGGGAGACGGTTATTAATGTCCCCCAACGCATCTTGTGTTTGTATTTGAGTCTGATAGAGAAAGGTAAAGAATAATGAGGGAGATTCTGAGAGGTCAGGCATCGGGTCCATGCGGCGACTGGCGCTATCGCGCACAAATTGCAAAGTATAGGTGTGATGTGAGAACCTGTAATAATAGCTCCACAGATAATAACAAGTAATAAGCCGGTGGCTCTGGCCGTCGTTATGCAGAGGTTTTCAACAATCTCACAATTCCTCATGAAAAGAAATGCGATCAATTTAGTTCTTAAAAAAAAAGAAAAGAAAGAGAAGACAAGGAATTTGAGGAATTATCTCAGAATATTGGATTATGATTATTATTTTACAGAAACAGCTGGTTAATTTCTTGGATAAATTTTGCAATGTTGTATTAAGGTGTTTTAACATTATTTTATATTATCTGACAAATTGGATTTTTTTGAACAGGCTGAATGTTTCTTATGCTTGAAATCTAATAAAAACAGATTTTATTAGCTGCTGCCGTCTCATCTGTGTCACACTACCTGCTCTGTGCTTAGAGATCCAATAGTCGATGTGGGAAAGAGTGACGCACCATGAAAAGGGAGAACAGTTCAGGGGACTGTTGAGAGGGAAAGAAGGAGACAAGAAGAAAAGGAGAGAAACTACAAAGCAACACCCTAGAAGTCCGTTTGAGATTAAACATCTAAATCCTGATCAGAATGTCCCAAGATACAAAGCATAATAAAAATGACACAAACTTGTATGCTGACATGATGATGTCATTCTAAATAATTCATAAAGCGAATCACATCCATCAGCTGATTTGATTTGATTTTAAAATAAAAAAGAAAATAAAAACAGAAATAATACAAGAAAAAGATATAAGGTAAGAAAATAATAATAAGAAGAAAACCTGTCTATCTGGAACTGCATCAGGAGCCTGTTGACGGGTTTGGAAACCAGGTGGTTGAGGTGCAAGTTGCAAAGGAACGTTACTCAAATGTAACTGGGGTCGTGTCCATGAGCCTGCATGCAAAATTCTGACCTAAATCGAGAATCCAACAAAAAAAAAATTAAATTTCTAAAATTACTGAAACTGTTTAACTATAAGCTCATTCCTTTCGGGAGAAAGGACAGTTCGTATAAATTATTGAGAGCCTGCGACCAGGATGGCTCGTGTTCATGGCGAGTGCATGGAACTTCTGATCAACAATGCGTCTAGTTTGTTATGATGGCAACAGAATAAATAAACCTGGTTTTAGATTCAATAAGAGTTTTTAAATCAAAATCAAAAGTGGACCTTTTAAAGAAATATGTACAAAATTAGTCCCGAAAAGCTTGCTCTTCATCTGGCCACAGTGTAATTGACAGTCAGCTCTGTTTGCGGATCATTAAATAAGCACGCAGAATACGCACCCAAACACTTTGTCTTTTGCATGTGTGGCCGCAGAGGGACAAAGCCATCTGTCTTGTCATTAACAGGAGCGAACGGATTATATTTTGTGGAGGAGAAAAGCCGGTTTGTTCTGCCTCATCCTGCTCTATATAAAACACTGGGGCTGATCCAGCTGCACGGCTGCACACTATGGCAGCTTAGCATCAGGTTCAGACGCACACAAACAAATACACACGCTGAGGAACCACACATTTACTATTATGGACATTTTCCACAGGTAAATAGAGTAGCCTTAGAAAAGATTTAACATCCTGCAAAAAGCAACGACTGCAATTGCGTCTTTTGTTTGCGTTTTAACCAACTACTGCAATTATTACCGCTCTAAAATCCTGTTTAGACAAAAACATGCAAAAACAACTAAAGTTTCATTTTTACTATTACCATTAAACAATCTCCCCTTCAGTTCAACCTTATAAGTGGAGATACATTGCTGATGTTACCATTATAAAATATCTTGCAATTAAGTATTGGAAAATATCAATGTAAGGTGGCAGAGGGTTGTCAGCAACTGCCGAATGTAACTAAAAAAAGTTACTTTTCCAAATCAAGTAATCAGTAATCCGATTAAAGTTACTTTGTCAAAGTAAATATAGCATACATCATCCTATTAAGCCCCAGATTCACTGGCTTGAGGATAAAGACGTGTGGGAAATTAATGTGTTTGGCCGTTTCAAAAAAGCACAAAAACTGTAATAATTGTTGTGCATTCAATTTGTACTTTAAAAGAAAACTGAATTTCGACATTCTGACTCGGAAAAATCAACTACTAGCCAGATTTATGACTTGAAAAGTCAAGTGTTCCCAATCAAGACACAAAATCATTATCGTTGCAACATAAGAATCTAATGTGAAACGATTGATCCACTTCACAACTTATAAGACTTAAAGGATCTTTTTGGCACTAGATGCCACAGCACATGGTTCTAGAGTCCCACCCTCAGTGGGGGGCCGACATTAAGCCGGTCCAGCTTTAATCTGAAAATGAGTGGGTGAGAAAAAAAAGCAAAATAACATACATTTAAGCATCGAAATAAATGGTTTCTTAACCTTCTGCAGCTAAAAATACCAGCATCTGCTTCTCACATCCATTAGAGTGATGAGTTGACAAAAGTCATGAGTTAAAAATGCTTTTACTGTAAGCGGAGAAGTTTTTAGAGTGCAGCGGCAAAGGTTATTGGGGAACTACTAGAAGTTGGTTATTGCAGTAAAAATGTTCAGAAAATGTCAGGATAATGACTCGGTGTGCTAAATTTCTCTACTGAAAAAAAAGATGCATTTTGTTTCAGGAAAAATGAGACACAATGTAATAAAAAAAAATGCAAGGAAGCACAGAAAAACCCAATAACCCAAATAGTCCTTTGGCATAAACAGGAAACATATTGCTTGATATGGGAATTTATTTGCTCGTTGCAATAAAATGGAAGACTTATGTCTGCCTGAAAGGGCTGCTCTGTCTGGAAGAGTTATTTCCTGTCCGCAGGCTCTCCCCTGCCTTAAGTCAACATGAAGCAAGCAGCTGGCCAGCAGAAAATGAACCATGAATCAGAAGCTTTTTCAGTAATTCATAACACACCGAGTGTTGCTTTTAGCATGTGTGGCACAGTCGCAGAGCGTACAAGAGAGGAAGGAAATTAAAATTTCCACCCAGTGTTAGAATTAACTGACATAAATACACACCCCCACCCAGAGTCGCTTTCCATCCACCCTGTCATTTGCAGATTCCTTCTAGAGGACTTTCCTCGGAGCAGCTTTTTAAGAAAGTATTTATATCCTAACGTTCTGAGACGCCTTGTCATTAGAATGTCTAATTTAGCAATGAGAGCAGTCCCACCCATCTCTCCCACAGCGCCCTCTCTCCTTTTCTCAACTCGGCCACCTTTGCGGGTTTGTGTAAACACAAATTTAAGATGCCAAGTGTGAAGTCCCACGAGACATCTGCTCGTCTCATCGACACTTCAGTGCTGACTCATCTAGTTACCATGAAAATCCAGTACTTGTTTGACATATATTCCTTCTGCAGCAGCGATTAGACATTTTAATTTGTGCTACTATGAAATATCTCACACGCTTTGAGATGCTCACGTCTGTTAAAGAGAAACACAGCAGCAACTCAGGCTGTAGTTTCATCTACCCCTTAGAGCAAGTCCAGTCCTTAAGAGAAATCCTGCAGCTTTCTGATGTCTCCCTTCTCTGACACATGTGAATCAAGTGGTTTAATTGCCTCATCCACATTTTCAGTCCTATTAAGAAGCCATTCACTTGATGCAGGTATCCTGGAGAAGAAATACATCTACATGTTGCAGGATAGTAGCTCTTGAGGCCTGGATGTCACGTCATAAAACCTGTCTTGACATCACAAAGTAGGTAAAATCCCTCATAACGGAACCGAGTGGGAACTCAAGAACATGCAAACTCCAGTGAATCACAGTGAATGGCCTTAGTAGATAAAAACAGAAGTAGAGAAAAAATATCAATGGTCAACTTTGCCAGGAGTGTCATGCACACCAAAGTAAGTCCAGGAGAGCAGCAAGGACTCATCGAGGAGGTCATCCTGCCGCAGTCACATGGGCTGCTTACTATTAGTAAAAAGAAAAAGGTTAGGGTTAAGTCCAGACTTAAACCTCATTTTAGAAGCTTATGACCTTAAAAAGGCCTTTCATGCTGATGAACATTTCATTGTGGCTGAATTAAGACGGTCAGATTTCCTCCAGGGATATAAATGACTGATTCCCAGTTTTCACAAAGTGAAGTCGTTGCAGTGTGGGGTGACTCAATCACTGACTGGGTTTTCACACACCATCCAGTTGGGTTGGATAGCTTCTCTTAAATGAAATCATCAAGTGATGGCATTTTTTGCAGTTACTTCGGTTAACTCGAACTTTTGTGAAATTCTGTTTGATTATCTGAAACTAATGAAAACTGTAAGAGGCCAAAAACGTTTTCACAGCACTATAGATTTGACAAAGAGAGCAGTTTCCACACAACATGAATGTGGCATCAGTTACATTCATGTTGTGAATGTAACTGATTCACAACATGAATGTACGCTCTTTAGCGTCCTAAACTAAAGAGAGTCCTCTTTAGTTTAGGACGCTACATATTGTTCAAAAAATGTGTAGACAAGCAGTCCAGCGTCTTTTCTTGTCTGGTCCGATTTCTGAGAGGAAGAAAAGAGCCATGAGAACTGTGAGGGAATATGCCAGCTGGCTCCATTTGACTTCAGCGGAGGATAATGCATGCCGACCGTCCTCTAAGAAAAACACTGAGACGCCGTCCAAAAGAGATCCAGGGCTGCTTGTTGAAGAGTTTGACAGACAAATGGAGCCAAAACATGGAAGCATCTACTGGAGCTGCCAAACTAAAGAGATATGATAAATAAATAAATAGAATCAAACACCTCAGAATACTAGATGATTTATTTACTGACATAATTTTTCACAAAGCATCTGCAGTTTCGTAAAACCACTTCTTTAAACATCTGAGTTTAAGGACATTTCACTAGTTTGCCTTCTCGTTTTTTAGTAAGAAAACTAAACTTAAGAATTTAGTTTAGTTTTTGTAAACTAAACTTAACTAAACTCTTTTTGACACAATTTCTACAACTTTTATATTGTCTCAACTTTTTATATTTTATATTGTTTTATATTGGGTATTGTGCTGAACAAAATAAATTTAGATTTGTAAGAAAAATATCATAAAAACAATGGTCAATCACCTCATAGTCAAAAGTTAATCAATAAAAATGAGAATAAACTTTATCATCATCATCATCATCATCACCTGTAACAAGTACAAGGAATTTCATATTGCTTATGAAAAACTCTAAACATTTAATATCCAATATATATTTCACACAATTGGCTGTGCTAGAGACAATGTGCTTATTGCTATGAAATTGAATGAAATGTGACCATTAAGAGTTAAATGTTTACTCTCTGGCTAAATTTTGTAGATTCAGTCCCTGTTTCTAAGAGATCAATCAAGCATCCAACATTGCACTGTATTTTGATTTAACTCCAGACATTTTCAGAAAACGTCCTATTTATTCTATGATTTGTATTAGTGACAAAACACTGGGGGAAAAAAAAAGATTTCAGATGAAAGAAGCTCCATGTTCATTATTCTCTGTGGAACAAACATGCTGCTTTGCTTCTGCCAAGCTCAACATTTCAGCTTTGCAAATATTTGTTCTGTTATATATTTAAAAAAACAACAACAAACAAAACAAAAAAACTCCCTCTGAGGAGGCAAAGAAAATATCTTGAAAGCTAATCAAAGTTTATAAAATGGAGCCAAAATATCTTTGCTTGTATTTGGTGAAAAAAAGACACTTTTCCTTAGAGTTGGTTCTTGTTGCAGTCTGAGCCACACAGAGAAATAAACACAGAAACCCTTTGTTCCTTCTTACTTAGAAATAAATGTTTAGCATTTCTTCATGTTGATTTGAGTCACAAGCTGCAATGTTTCAGGAAGACTTTTAAAGACTTTTAAAATGAAATTTATCCAAACTAAAATTGTCTGGAAAATGTTGCATATCAGGTCATCCATATGTATAATCCAGGAAACAATTATTTCAAGCTACTCAATGTTGCAGATACATTTTTGTTGACTTTTCCACTATGGTGCGTGTGATATCTTTACAACATGACTGTTAGGAAGTCAAAACAACGTCCTTGTGGTTTTAATAAGCAACAACTCAAAGTGTCGCAGTCAATTCTCATCCCTATAAATTCAGACTACTGTTTTAAGCCCAAGCCGCATCGTTTTGGCCCCATCGTATGTAAACAGAGAAGCCAAGAAGTGTTTTAGAGTAAAGGGAGCAGGGCTTCGACATGATTGTTATTCAAATAAAAAGAAAACGCAGCTATCCAAAAAATTACTTTAGAGTAAAAAATGTTTTGGTGTAACTGGTCATGACATCTGATGTAATTTGTAAAAATAAAGGATGTGATCAGACAGACAAAATGTTGAAGTTTCGTTCAGATTCCAGTATTTTGAAGGTTACCGAAAAGTGATACAAAAAAGAAAATAAATTACTAAGAGACGAATTCAGCCAGTAGAAACATTTTCAAATTATTTTTGAAACCAATACTTACTCTATTCAATACGATAGAACAGTGTAAAGTACTTTTAGTAACAATATATTCTGCTTACTTTATATTAGTCTGACCTCCAAATGAAACAGCAAGCTCAGCAGATAGAAAATCAAGTTGGAACGATGAAGATGCCTGACATTGTTTCTGCGTCCGGAGTAATTTTGGTTGGAACTTGCAGGAATCTTACTCGGGAAACAGTAGCAGCAATTCAAAATAATCTAAATCAAGTATAATGTACAGTGCAGGAAAAAAACATCACTAAAACATAAGTGGTTACAATCAAGACTTTCAGATGAGAATTTGTTAAGCTGGCAAACATGGCAAAGTTCAAATTTGTTTTTTCCAGAAAACAACAGTCACATGTGAAATACACAGAGGTCAAAACAAGAGGCCAGTTTGTGACTTTGCATCTCCAAACCTAACATCCTAATATCCTGTCAAAACCTGTCTAATGCCAGAAAGACATCCGAACAAGAACCAATCCTAACCCTTCATTCACACAAGATAATCTTAATACTCAATCTTTATTCTCCTGTTATAGTTTTTCTGTCCTCCGACCTGCTGCTCAGCAACAGAACATATTACGAAAAGGATGTTCAATTCAACTCTTCAGCATTAATTCTAGGAAACGTATTTTGGCTAATTACTACTTAATGTTTCCTATAATTAAGGACAACACTGGCAGTGTGTGCAGATTATATAATTAAGGCAAAACGATCTCTGTGATGGTGGAGACGGAAGGATGATAGAAAAGGATTAAATCTCCACAGATGCTTGTTTTTTTTCCTTTTTTTTTCCAAAATAAAAATTT